>NC_090652.1:20879812-21239373 GCF_040937935.1 Hyperolius riggenbachi | reverse complement strand
CTGATCGTACCTTGTCCTGGATCTGTACAATTCCCATCTGGCATCTGTGGCTGTGCAGCGACTGTGTTCGCCTGCACTCCACAGCGCCATCTGCCGGAGGGAATTTCCCTCTGCGGGTGCATAGCACCTAGCCTGGGTGTCCTCAAATATACGCTTGTGGAGGAAATCCGCCGCATCAGCGCACGTCTGGTGCGCTGACCGCGAATACGATTCCACAATCGTTACACTCTCATTGTATCACAGGAAGAAATAATCATATACTGTTGAAGCTGGTTGCAGCTAGATTTGCTGTGTTAAGTATCTAAACTTTAGATAAGATACATAGACAAGTTACTTGTTATAGTTAGTTTTTCTTCTTGAATCTGCTTTAAAGACACATTACAGATGATTTCCGTTACTGTAATGCAGAGCTGCCAGCGGGACAGAGCGCTGTTGCCTGCATCCTACATCAGAGGGACAGAGGAGAAAGACAAAACACGTGCTTCTGAGGTGAAAAGCAGCATGGTATGGAGAAATCTTTATCGGTGGGAAGGGAGCACAACAGCTGCACCTCTTATTTCACCAGGGGGCATTCTGGGGGCTGCCTCTTCCACTTAAAGGCTCCTATAGTCACATGCCTACAGTGCCTTATGGGAAATCCAGCCCTGAAACAGTAACATGATGAATAAAAAATGTTTAATTCCAAGGCACAAAAGGGGAGAGAGCCCTGCCCTTGCGAGCTTACAATCTAAAGATTGTGTCTAAAGACAAACAAAAGAGGATGCAGTGTTACCACTTCCAGTTTGCAATCACCGATAAAAGTATTGTCACTGTCCTCCTGCAAGATTGTACGCACTCCCAGGCATCTCTTCACTTGTTAGTGATGATGCTCCTGGTAGCATGTGGAGCACAGTACAGAACTGTAGTTGTAGTACAGATCAGAGTGGGCCTACATGCTGCAAAACTAAGGAGAGCAGAGAGGAGAGTGCTAAGTCCCACCTGCAATTTTTAAGGAGCCCTGAATACAGTCCAAGCAATTTGTCCAGACTAGCTATGCAGCCCTAAGGTATACTTAACCTTGTAGTCCACCAAATGTGCAAGTGCTTGTACTGTACCTCCAATGGGAGGACAGAGTTAATCCTTTGGATCCAGCTGGAGTCCAATCGTTGAGATTAAATTGGAGGCGTTGGTTACATCTGCCCTGCTCTATAAAAACACACACCAGTTTTGGGTTTGCTTTTCCCAAGAAGCATTGTCTGCTGTGAATGATTCCTTGCACTAAAGAACTCTCAGAAGAACTACGATTAAGAATCGTTGACTTGCATAAAGCTGGATATACAAGTATCTCCAAAAGCCTTGCTGTTCATCAGTCCTCGGTAAGACAAATTGTCTATAAATGGAGAAAGTTCAGCACTGCTGCTACTCTCCCTAGGAGTGGCCGTCCTGTAAAGATGACTGCAAGAGCACATTGCAGAATGCACAATGAGGTGAAGAAGAATCCTAGAGTGTCAGCTAAAGACTTACAAAAGTCTCTGGCATATGCCAACATCCATGCTAGTGAATCTATGATATGTAAAACACTAAACAAGAATGGAGTTCATGAGAGGATACCCACAGAGGAAGCCACTGCTGTGTAAAAAAACATTGCTGCACGTTTAAAGTTTGCAAAAGATTACCTGGATGTTCCACAGCAGTACTGGCAAAATATTCTGTGGACAGATGAAACCAAAGATGAGTTGTTTAGAAGAAACACACAACACTATGGGCTTGATTCACTGAACGTGATTACTCATTTCACGGCCGTGCAGCGGTTTCACGCGCAATCGCAAATTTTCACCCGCAATTGCGCGCTAGCGCGGCCGTGATATGAGTTATCATGGTTTAGTGAATCAAGCCCAATGTGTGGAGAGAATGAGGCACAGCACACTAACATCAAAACCTCATCCCAACTGTGAAGTATGGTGGTGGGGGCATCATGGTTTGGGGCTGCTGTGCTGCATCAGGGCCTGGATGGATTGCTATCACCGAAGGAAAAATTAACTCCCAGGTTTATCAAGACATTTTGCAGGAGAACTTAAAGGGAAGGTTCAGGGACGATAAAAAAAAAAAAAAAATCCACATCCACTTACCTGGGGCTTCCTCCAGTAGTTCTGAGCCTTGCGCAGTACAGCCCGGAGGACGTCCGATGACGTCAGCGCGCACCAGTGAGACGCAGATTGGAGCGCAGAAAAGGCCTGACCTGGCCGGCGGCCTGGCCAGGTCGGGCGGCACCGGAGACCACCGGGAGCCTGCGGAGCGGCGCAGAGGGCACCTCCTGCCTGCCACGGGCTGGAGGAAGCCCCAGGTAAGTGGATGTGGATTTTTTTTTTTTTTTATCGTCCATGAACCTTCCCTTTAAGTCCATCTGTCCACCAGCTCAAGCTCAGCAGAAGATGGATGTTGCAACAGGACAACAACTCAAAGCATAGAAGTAATTCAACAACAGAATGGCTTAAAGGGCAACTGAAGTGAGAGAGATGTTGAGGCTGCCATATTTATTTACTTAGCCATAGCCCCTGAACAAGCATGCAGCAGATCAGGGGCTCGATTCAAAAAGGGTGCTAACCTAGTTTGCACACTTAAAGACTTTGTGCGTGCAAACTAGGGCACCAGGTAGTTTGCGCGCATAAAGATATTACCGTTCACGCGCGGTGCGGTGCAGCGAAAACACAGGTGCACTCTATTTAGTCATTAGCACTCATCAGGTAATGTCTATGGGTAACTCACTGCACTCAGACCAAAGGGGGCTGAATAATTACGCACACCCAACTTTGCAGTTTTTTATTTGTAAAAAATGTTTGGAATCATGTATGATTTTCGATCCACGTGGAATTCCAATAAAATTGATGCATGTTTGTGGCAATAATGTGACAAAATGTGGAAAACTTCAAGGGGGCCGAATACTTTTGCAAGCCACTGTAATTTTTCCACCTGCACTGTGAATGTTTACATGGTGTGTTCAATAAAAACATGGAAACATTTAATTAATTGTGTGGTATTAGTTTACAGACTGATTGTCTGTTGTGACTTAGATGGTCAGATCACATTTTATGACCGATATGTGCATATAATTCCAAAGGGTTCACACACTTTTTACTGCTACTGATACAGTAAACCACTTTTTCCGGTCCCTTGGAGATTACTATGATGAGATTATACAGTAAAATCGTGATAAGCTCCGGGGTGTGTTATTGGGAGATCTGACTTTTCTTAGGCATGTGACTTCTCCTTCTTTCACTTTCACAGTGTTTGTTTTTCTGATGCAGCTCCGCTCCTGCCTGGGACAGCTCCATGATACATATGGGATTTATCATCATCCTCCTCTTCCTCCTCTTGCTGCCTCGCTCATGTGAGTAGCACTACTGTCTGCCCCCCTTGTTTGAGCAAAGGGAACGTGTGGTTGTTTTTGTTTAACTAGTTAGTTAAAAACTATTAACTTTGTGCATATTCTTGCTGCTGTGTGTAAAAAAAAATTTCTATAGAGTTCTAGACAGGGGTGTAGCAATAGCCATAGCAGCTGCTCTAGGGCCGTGGAGCATAGGGGGCCCAGGTGGTACTTAAAGGGGTAGTATGGCGAAAAAATTGTATAATTTGAAATATGTGCAAACATAAACAAATAAGAAGTATGTTTTTTCCAGAGTAAAATGAGCCATAAATAACTTTTCTCCTATGTTGCTGTCACTTACAGTAGGTAGTAGAAATCTGACAGAAGTGACAGGTTTTGGACTAGTCCATCTCCTTATAGGGGATTCTCAGCAAGGCTTTTATTCCTTTTAAAGATGTTCCCTAAAAGGATTTAACCTCCCTGGCGGTATGATTGCTGCGGCTGCGCGGCCGCCAGGGTTTTTTTTCAACCTTTTTTTTTTTTTTTTTTTTTTTTTTAGCATGTAGCTAGCCTAGCGCTAGCTACATGCTTCCCCCTCCCTGCGGCGTCCCCCCGTCCCCTCCGATCGCCGCCGGCGCCGCTTGCCCATAAGGAAATCCCGTTCTGAACGGGATTTTCTTGAGGGCTTCCCCGTCGCCATGGCGACGACCGGAGTGACGTCACTGACGTCATCGATGTTGTGACGTCACACGGAGTCCCGATCCACCCAATAGTGCAGCCTGCCGGCGATTGGCCAGGCTGCGCAAGAGGTATGCAGGGGGGGCCCTGTTTAGCGCTGGGTAGCGGCGCATCTGCGGCGGGCGGCGGCGATCGGACCAAACACGCAGCTAGCATGCAAATCGGCCCAGCAGGGCCTGAGCGGCACCCTCCGGCGGCTTACCCCGTGTCCAGCACGGGGTTACCGCTAAGGAGGTTAAACAATGATGCTGGCCACCCTCTGTGCTCACTACACATTATTCTTGGCAGTTGGACAGAGCAACTGCCATTCACTAAGTGCTTTTGAAAATAAATAAATCCCAGAGAATGCCCCATGAAGAGATGGACTAGTCCAAAACCTGTCACTTCTGTCAGCTTTCTACTACCTACTGTAAGTGACAGCAACATAGGAGAAAAGTAATGTATGGCTCATTTTACTCTGGAAAAAACATGCTTCTTATTTGTGTATGTTTGCTCATATTTTACATTTTACAATTTTTTGCCATAGTGCTCCTTTAATGTATTCTCCATTATCTTTCCTGTGTTATTCCCCCCTCAAACTTTGTCTCAGTGCCCATGAACTATGAGCAGTGTTGATTGCATGATAATGTAAATTGCCCCAATTACCTCATATCCATAGGGTAGGGTAAGCAGTAATATCTCTGTACAAAGGGGAAGCTACAGTATATTTGCTGAAGAAAAAGAAGGCTTCTATTAAGTCTTAAAGTGGACCTGAACTCAGAACTCCTCTCTGCTCTAAAAGATACATAGCAGCAGGGCCGGCGCTACCATAGAGGCAAAGGAGGCAGCTGCCCCAGGGCCCCAGAGCTTGTAGGGGCCCCCAGTGGCTACAAGAGGAAGAAATCGGCCCTATCGTTTTTGAGAAAATCGATTTTAAAGTTTCAAAGGAAAAAAAATACACATTTAAAAACTTGCCGACTTTAATGGTTAATAGCAAATCCACCTTAAATGCTAGAAACCCTAAAGTTGCAGGATATGTTAAGGAGATCATTAGGAATAAGAGGAAAAAAACAATTTTTCAAAAAGACCTCATAGTTTTTGAGAAAATCGATTTTAAAGTTTCGAAGGAAAATAGTATACTTTTAAATGCGGTAAATGTCACTTTTAGTAGCAAACCTAACGGTAGTGTAATTTTACATGCATGAAAAGAAAGAGCAATACATTTCCTGACTGGGTTTCCAGGGGGTCTATACGCAGCCGCAGCGCTTTGGCCAGGGATCGCTATACAGCCGCAATATGGCTGTATGAAGATCCCTGGCATTTTTTCCTATTTTCCCAATTTTTTTTTATGTTTAGAGTGTGGGAATTTAAAAAAAAAAAATTATGTGGGGTCCCCCCTCCTGAAACTTTTTAACCCCTTGTCCCCCATGCAGGCTGGGATAGCCAGAATGTGGAGCTCTGACCGATTGGGACTTCACACCCTGACTATACCAGCTGCAAAAAAGGTCCCCTAATGCCGATTTTTGTTCCGGAGTGTATGTTGGGGGGGGGGGGGGGGGCCAGGTTTATTTTGCCCTGGGGCCCCATTGTTGCTTAAACCGGCCCTGCATAGCAGCCAGTGGTGCTCAGCAGAGCTCGAATATTCGAGTAGCTCGAATATTCGAGCTCTTTTTCAGCTATTCGAGCTCGGTATTCGAGCTCCGAATAGCTGGAGCTATTCGAATGGGCTATCCGAGTACACTCGAATAGCCCATTCACTATTCGAGCTATTCGAGCAACTCGGCGCTATTCGAGCTCGGTACCGAGCTCGAATAGCGTCATAGCCCAGATTGATGTCCTTAGAGCCAATCAGAGGGCTCCCAGGCCCTCTGACGGCAGCCAATCACAGAGGGGGACCCTGGCCAGCCCCTACCCTATAAATAGCGGCCGCCATGTTACGTTTCTCCATGCTTGCCTGAGACTTGTACAGAGAGAGAGTTGCTCCTTTGTGCTTTGGCTTAGCAAGTGCTCTATTGTGATCATTTACCTAGCGTTTTTGCTCACCTACACCTGCCATATACACCTATATTGTTGTTAGTTAGATAGACATTGTATTTTAGTTAGTAGCTTGTGTGTTACATTAGAGACAGGCAGCTGCTGCAAGCTTACAGGTTTAGGCCTCAGGGGGGCCTTGCCTCTGTGGGCAGCTGTCCTCTGTTTATTTCTCTCATCTATACCAGTATTTCTGCTGTCCTTTACTAATAGTATTGTAGTTATACTGTACTAGGAGTAGGACACTCACTGACTGTCACTGTTTATAGGCTACTAGCTAGCTCCTGCGTGTGTGCACTCACTCACTGTCTGTGTGTACACACACTCTATTTCCTTCTGATTACTGATAGATTATTGTTAGTTAGTTGTACTTACTGTTACTACTTACTCTTACTGTACTAGGAGTCTAGGACACTCAGTCAGACAGTCACTGTGTTCATAGGCTACTAGCTCCTGCGTGCGGTCACTCACTGTCTGAGTGTACACACACCACCCACACTCCATTTCCTTCTGATCGCTGATTGATTATTGTAATTAGTTAGTTCTACTTACTGTTACTACTTACTCTTACTGTACTAGGAGTCTAGGACACTCAGTCACTGTGTTCATAGGCTACTAGCTCCTGCGTGCGGTCACTCACTGTCTGAGTGTACACACACCACCCACACTCCATTTCCTTCTGATCGCTGATTGATTATTGTAATTAGTTAGTTCTACTTACTGTTACTACTTACTCTTACTGTACTAGGAGTCTAGGACACTCAGTCACTGTGTTCATAGGCTACTAGCTCCTGCGTGCGTGCACTCACTGTCTGAGTGTACACACACCACCCACACTCCATTTCCTTCTGATCGCTGATTGATTATTGTAATTAGTTAGTTCTACTTACTGTTACTACTTACTCTTACTGTACTAGGAGTCTAGGACACTCAGTCACTGTGTTCATAGGCTACTAGCTCCTGCGTGCGGTCACTCACTGTCTGAGTGTACACACACCACCCACACTCCATTTCCTTCTGATCGCTGATTGATTATTGTAATTAGTTAGTTCTACTTACTGTTACTACTTACTCTTACTGTACTAGGAGTCTAGGACACTCAGTCACTGTGTTCATAGGCTACTAGCTCCTGCGTGCGGTCACTCACTGTCTGAGTGTACACACACCACCCACACTCCATTTCCTTCTGATCGCTGATTGATTATTGTAATTAGTTAGTTCTACTTACTGTTACTACTTACTCTTACTGTACTAGGAGTCTAGGACACTCAGTCACTGTGTTCATAGGCTACTAGCTCCTGCGTGCGGTCACTCACTGTCTGAGTGTACACACACCACCCACACTCCATTTCCTTCTGATCGCTGATTGATTATTGTAATTAGTTAGTTCTACTTACTGTTACTACTTACTCTTACTGTACTAGGAGTCTAGGACACTCAGTCACTGTGTTCATAGGCTACTAGCTCCTGCGTGCGGTCACTCACTGTCTGAGTGTACACACACCACCCACACTCCATTTCCTTCTGATCGCTGATTGATTATTGTAATTAGTTAGTTCTACTTACTGTTACTACTTACTCTTACTGTACTAGGAGTCTAGGACACTCAGTCACTGTGTTCATAGGCTACTAGCTCCTGCGTGCGGTCACTCACTGTCTGAGTGTACACACACCACCCACACTCCATTTCCTTCTGATCGCTGATTGATTATTGTAATTAGTTAGTTCTACTTACTGTTACTACTTACTCTTACTGTACTAGGAGTCTAGGACACTCAGTCACTGTGTTCATAGGCTACTAGCTCCTGCGTGCGGTCACTCACTGTCTGAGTGGACACACACCACCCACACTCCATTTCCTTCTGATCGCTGATTGATTATTGTAATTAGTTAGTTCTACTTACTGTTACTACTTACTCTTACTGTACTAGGAGTCTAGGACACTCAGTCACTGTGTTCATAGGCTACTAGCTCCTGCGTGCGTGCACTCACTGTCTGAGTGTACACACACCACCCACACTCCATTTCCTTCTGATCGCTGATTGATTATTGTAATTAGTTAGTTCTACTTACTGTTACTACTTACTCTTACTGTACTAGGAGTCTAGGACACTCAGTCACTGTGTTCATAGGCTACTAGCTCCTGCGTGCGGTCACTCACTGTCTGAGTGTACACACACCACCCACACTCCATTTCCTTCTGATCGCTGATTGATTATTGTAATTAGTTAGTTCTACTTACTGTTACTACTTACTCTTACTGTACTAGGAGTCTAGGACACTCAGTCACTGTGTTCATAGGCTACTAGCTCCTGCGTGCGGTCACTCACTGTCTGAGTGTACACACACCACCCACACTCCATTTCCTTCTGATCGCTGATTGATTATTGTAATTAGTTAGTTCTACTTACTGTTACTACTTACTCTTACTGTACTAGGAGTCTAGGACACTCAGTCACTGTGTTCATAGGCTACTAGCTCCTGCGTGCGTGCACTCACTGTCTGAGTGTACACACACTAAATTTACTTGTGATTACTACTGATTATTGTAACTGCTAGTTGTACTTCCTGACTGTTACTACTTACTTACTGTACTAGGGGACACTCACTCAGTCACCTCACCAACCAACCCACTCCATTAAAGTACCCCACTTTTCACCCGCCCTTTTACAAAACTTTTGTCTATACGCCCAAAACATTTAAGATGTCTGGAAGTGGCAGCCAGCGCGGTTTGGGCAAGGGGAAGGGCAGCAAGGGAATCAGGAGGAGAGGGAGCAGCATTGTGGCAAGCCGCGGCCGCGGGCGCGCCACCATGCACAGTTCCGCAGCAGCAGCAGCAGCGTCAGTGGCTAACATTCCTCCCATAGCCACTGGCCGTGGACGCCTTGGGCGCCGCCCAGCAGGAGCATCTGCAACTCACGCTGCAGAGACACAGCAGCAGCAGCGTGTAGCACCTGCTCCGATTTTCCTCCAGCCGGGTCGGAAACGTCCCATTGAGGAAAAGGATGCAGACACTGTGGTGCAACTCATGACGGAGGATGAGCAGCCCGCCATCAGCTCTGCATCCGAGGCCTCCACCCTCACCACCACCACCACCACCACCCCTGTTCGCAGCAGCCGCCCAGCAGGGTCTGGGGAGGAGGCCAGTTCACCGTCAGTCGCCGACCTCTCATTCAGCACTCTTTTGACCCCAGGCATGATGAGTCAATTGTCTGCTGTTGTTGGCGATTTTGAGGAGGAGATGCTGATGGGCACTTTGGGGGATGAGGGATTGGACAGCAAGACTGTGGCGACAGTCAAGCAGCCCATCCATGCATCAGGAGAGGAGTTTGGGGGGTCATCATCCCAGCAGGACATGTTTGAGGAGGGGGAGGATGATGTTGATGACCCGGTGACAGACAGAGACTGGGTGCCACCACCTCCAGGGGATGTCGTCCTCAGCAGCTCGGAGGAGGAGGAGGATGCGCTTGTGGGCCTTGCAAGGAGGCGCATCATTGCAAGCATTGGCAGCGACCCACAGCCTGCTGGTGTCTCAGGCTCAGCAGCAGCAGCAGCAGCATCAGCCAGTACCACCACCAGCCGCACCCAAGCCCCCCCCCCAACCACCACAGGGAGACAGGCAGCAGCGCTTCCATGCCGTAGGGGGATGTTTCTGTCACCAATCTGGCGCTTTTTCACCATGCCCACTGTGTACAGCAAGTACGCCACTTGCAACCACTGTCAGCGGAAGTTGAGCAGAGGTGCAGACCCCTTAAAGTTCAGCACCAGCTCGCTGATCAACCACCTTGCGGCTAAACATTTCCACCAGCATGAGGAGTTCCAGAGGCTGAAGGCATCTGGTGCTGGCAGTGGCACCACACCCATCACTGCACAGCCTTCAGCAGCAGCAACAGCAGCCACCCGCCCTCCTGCTCCTCCAGCAGCACCAGCAGGAGTGCGGAAACGCACTGCTCCTCCCCCCTCTGCAACTCCTGCCGCCGACACTGAGGCCTGTTCTGGCAGCCAGTCCTCAGTGGCCTCCTCCGCTGTGTCTGGTGATTCCCGTGTCAGCAAAAGGCCACGCCAGAGCCTTTTGAGCGAGTCCTTCCAGGGGGTGGTTAGGGCTCTGCCTCCCAGCAGCCGTCGCGTGCGGCAGCTGAACGGCTTGCTGGCACGGGCCATGTGCTCCCAACTCCTGCCGTACACGCTCGTGCAGGAGGGGAGCGACATGCGGGCGCTGCTTGCTTGTGCAGCCCCAGACTGGCAGCTCCCCAGCAGACACTTTTTCTCCCGCAAGGCCATTCCAGCACTGCACCGCTTTGTGATGGCCAATGTGGAGCGAGGGCTGGAGCACGCGGTTGGTGAAAGGGTCCACGTCACCATGGACTCCTGGAGCAGCCGCTTCGGGACAGGCCGCTACCTGTCCTTCACTGTCCACTGGGTCAGCTTGGTGGAAGGGGGTGAGGATGGGAGAGCAGCAGCGGGCACAGCAGCAGCAGCAGCAGCAACACAGTGGGTGGTGCCACCCCGCAGGGTCAGGGGAACTGCAGCGGGTTCCTCCGATCCTCTGCCATCCTCCGCCACACCTGGCCAAACCCCCCGCCTCAGCAGCAGCGTGAAGGCCCGCCACTGCCAAGCGCTGCTGCACTTGGTCAGCCTTGGCAAGACCAAGCTGACGGCAGCCCACGTGTTGGCCAAACTCCAGGAGCAGGAGAGGATTTGGCTGACCCCCAGAGGCCTCAGAGTCGGAGAGGTGGTGTCCGACAATGGGGCCAATCTGGTTGCTGCCATAGACAGGGGAAACCTGACCCACATCCCCTGTCTTGCCCACGTGCTGAACCTGGTGGTGCAGAAGTTCCTGCGCACCTACCAGGGGATGGGCGAACTGCTGGAAACGGCAAGGAATGTTGTGCGTCACTTCCGGCGCTCGGCTGCAGCCTGTGCGAGCCTGGAAGACGTGCAAAAGGAGCTGGATCTGCCACGCCATCGGCTGATCATTGACGTTCCGACTCGCTGGAACTCCACCCTGGCGATGTTGGAGCGTATGGTTGAACAGAGGCACGCTGTCAACCAGTACCTTGCCCTGGCCACTGTTTCCGCAGCTCGGAGAAGGGACAAGACCAGCAACATCCCGTCCATCGTCCCCGATGATGACTGGAGGCACATGCAGCAGGTGTGCTTTGTGCTGGCTCCCTTCCTGCAGGCCACAAACATGGTGAGCAGGGACCATGCTATGGTCTGCGAGTGGGTGCCCCTGGTTTCTCTGCTGAACAGGGCCCTCGATGGTTTGCTGGAACAGGGAGCGGCAGCCTTGGACCAGCAGGAGCGGCAACCAGCTGCGCAGTCCACCTCTGAGGGGGAGGAGGAGGAGGACTTGGTGGAGGTCCCTGACCTGGCTGCTGATGAGGGGGATCAGCACAGCGCAGCTGAGTTGGTGCGGGGGTGGAGAGAGGATGAGGCGGCAGAGGAGGAGGATGAGGACAGCACTGACGTCGATGTGCCAGCAGACGTGGCCCGCCTCTTCCCAATGGCAGCGCACATGCTGGCGTGCCTGCGCAGGGACCCCAGGGTGATCCAGATGAAGCAGAGGGAGGACATCTGGATCAGCATGATGTTGGACCCACGCCTCAAGGGGAAGTTGAGCCAGTTCCTGCCGCCTGCAGGAGGAGACCCAGCGCAACAAATAAGGAGCTTGCAGCAGGCCCTTGTTGAGCGCTTGGAGGAAGCCTTCCCCCAGCCTTCCACCCCCACTGTCCAGCAGCCAGCACAGAGGCAGCAGCAGGTGCCTGCATCCAGCAGCAGCAAGCGCCCCACAGACCTGCTGTCTCTCAGCCACGAGCTCTACAGGACTGTAGAGGCTCCGGCAGCAGTGACTAGAGAGGAGATGCATGCAGCAGCATCCTCCTCCGGTCACAGCCAGCGCCTGACCCGCATGGTGGCTGACTACATGGGGTCGTACAGCGGGCTTGACAGCGATGCCCCTGTTGATCCCATGGAGTATTGGGTCAAGCGCATGGAGATCTGGAGCGAGCTAGCGCAGTACGCCCTGGAAGTGCTGTCCTGCCCCCCTTCCAGCGTGCTGTCCGAGCGCTGCTTCAGTGCAGCTGGTGGCGTGGTCACCGAGAAACGCTCACGTCTGTCTCACAAGTCTGTGGACAGACTGACGTTTCTCAAGATGAACCAGGCGTGGGTGGAAGGCGAGTTCCTGGCCCCTGTTGTCGGCGAGAGGGGGACATGAACTGGCTGCCGGAACCATCGTTAATGTGCCTTACCACCCTTTACCACCTCCTGGCTCCTGCTCACTAAGCCAGCCTGGTTCACTTTGACTATTACGTCGCCTGCAGCCACACATTTTACACCTACAGTGGGCTGCTGTGTACTGCCCTTCTGCTGTCTGTCTGTGTTTCCCACTGCCAGGGTACACAGAATGACCTTCTTCTGCTGCCACTCTGCCACCAGCTATTACGTCAAACAATAGCTATATTGGTTGCAAAACCGAAACCAAACAAACCATTAAAAAAAAAAAAGGTTTAATTTTTCTGAGGTGCCCGGGTTGAAAACTGTGTTGTCCCAGTTGTGTATTGGACACAATGTGGGCTGCACGACCGCTGTCTGGGACCTCCTGTTGTGTTTATTTACGGCCCTGGTATCACCGCTAGGTACCAGGGCTATTATGTCACGCTGCCTACCTGCTGCCACACTCACACTGCTCCTCCATACCTCCTCCTGCTGCTGCTGCTGCTGTCTGTCTGTGTTTCCCACTGCCAGGGTACACAGATGATTTACCTTCTGCTGCCACTCTGCCACCAGCTATTACGTCAAACAATAGCTGCTCGCCTACTCCTCCATTCCTCCTCCTGCTGCTGCTGTCTGTCTGTGTTTCCCACTGCCAGGGTACACAGAATTACCTTCTTCTGCTGCCACTCTGCCACCAGCTATTACGTCCAAAAATAGCTAAATTGGTTGTAAAACCAAAAACCAAAAAACCATTAAAAAAAAAAAAGGTTTAATTTTTCTGAGGTGCCCGGGTTGAAAACTGTGTTGTCCCAGTTGTGTATTGGACACAATGTGGGCTGCACGACCGCTGTCTGGGACCTCCTGTTGTGTTTATTTACGGCCCTGGTATCACCGCTAGGTACCAGGGCTATTATGTCACGCTGCCTACCTGCTGCCACACTCACACTACTCCTCCATTCCTCCTGCTGCTGCTGTCTGTCTGTGTTTCCCACTGCCAGGGTACACAGAATTACCTTCTGCTGCCACACTGCCACCAGCTATTACGTCAAACAATAGCTGCTCACATAATTACTCTCCTCCATTCCTCCTCCTGCTGCTGCTGCTGTCTGTCTGTGTTTCCCACCGCCAGGGTACACAGATTTACCTTCTGCTGCCACTCTGCCACCAGCTATTACGTCAAAAAATAGCTATATATCTGTGTAATTGGTTGTAAAACCAAAACTACAAAACCATTACAAAAAAAGGTTTAATTTTTCTGAGGTGCCCGGGTTGAAAACTGTGTTGTCCCAGTTGTGTATTGGACACAATGTGGGCTGCACGACCGCTGTCTGGGACCTCCTGTTGTGTTTATTTACGGCCCTGGTATCACCGCTAGGTACCAGGGCTATTATGTCACGCTGCCTACCTGCTGCCACACTCACACTGCTCCTCCATACCTCCTCCTGCTGCTGCTGCTGCTGTCTGTCTGTGTTTCCCACTGCCAGGGTACACAGATGATTTACCTTCTGCTGCCACTCTGCCACCAGCTATTACGTCAAACAATAGCTGCTCGCCTACTCCTCCATTCCTCCTCCTGCTGCTGCTGTCTGTCTGTGTTTCCCACTGCCAGGGTACACAAAATTACCTTCTTCTGCTGCCACTCTGCCACCAGCTATTACGTCCAAAAATAGCTAAATTGGTTGTAAAACCAAAAACCAAAAAACCATTAAAAAAAAAAAAAGGTTTAATTTTTCTGAGGTGCCCGGGTTGAAAACTGTGTTGTCCCAGTTGTGTATTGGACACAATGTGGGCTGCACGACCGCTGTCTGGGACCTCCTGTTGTGTTTATTTACGGCCCTGGTATCACCGCTAGGTACCAGGGCTATTATGTCACGCTGCCTACCTGCTGCCACACTCACACTACTCCTCCATTCCTCCTGCTGCTGCTGTCTGTCTGTGTTTCCCACTGCCAGGGTACACAGAATTACCTTCTGCTGCCACACTGCCACCAGCTATTACGTCAAACAATAGCTGCTCACATAATTACTCTCCTCCATTCCTCCTCCTGCTGCTGCTGCTGTCTGTCTGTGTTTCCCACCGCCAGGGTACACAGATTTACCTTCTGCTGCCACTCTGCCACCAGCTATTACGTCAAAAAATAGCTATATATCTGTGTAATTGGTTGTAAAACCAAAACTACAAAACCATTACAAAAAAAGGTTTAATTTTTCTGAGGTGCCCGGGTTGAAAACTGTGTTGTCCCAGTTGTGTATTGGACACAATGTGGGCTGCACGACCGCTGTCTGGGACCTCCTGTTGTGTTTATTTACAGCCATGGTATCACCGCTAGGTACCAGGGCTATTATGTCACGCTGCCTGCCTCATTGACTGCATGCTGCCACACACTCATCCTCCTCCTCCTGCTGCTAAATTTACCTCCTGCTGTCTGTGTGTTTCCACTGCCAGGGAGCACATACAATGGCGCTTCCAACATGCGTGCGCCACCAGCTATTTGTTGTTACGCTCAAAAATAGCTGCATTTCTTTAAAAAAAAAAAAATGAAAAGAGAAATAAGTGACGAAGAAGACGATATAGAAGAAGATGAAGAAGAAGAAGAAGATGAAGAAGATGAAGAAGAAGATGAAGAAGATGAAGAAGAAGATGAAGAAGATGAAGAAGAAGATGAAGAAGAAGATGAAGAAGATGAAGAAGAAGATGAAGAAGAAGAAGAAGAAGAAGAAGAAGAAGATGAAGAAGATGAAGATGAAGAAGATGAAGAAGAAGATGAAGAAGATGAAGATGAAGAAGAAGATGAAGAAGATGAAGATGAAGATGAAGATGAAGAAGATGAAGAAGAAGATGAAGAAGATGAAGAAGAAGATGAAGAAGAAGAAGAAGAAGAAGAAGAAGAAGAAGATGAAGAAGAAGATGAAGAAGATGAAGATGAAGATGAAGATGAAGAAGATGAAGATGAAGAAGATGAAGAAGAAGATGAAGAAGATGAAGAAGAAGATGAAGAAGAAGAAGAAGAAGAAGAAGAAGAAGAAGAAGATGAAGAAGATGAAGAAGAAGATGAAGAAGATGAAGATGAAGAAGATGAAGAAGATGAAGAAGAAGATGAAGAAGATGAAGATGAAGAAGATGAAGAAGATGAAGATGAAGAAGATGAAGAAGAAGATGAAGAAGATGAAGAAGAAGATGAAGAAGAAGAAGAAGAAGAAGAAGAAGAAGATGAAGAAGATGAAGATGAAGAAGATGAAGATGAAGATGAAGAAGATGAAGAAGAAGATGAAGAAGATGAAGATGAAGAAGATGAAGAAGAAGATGAAGAAGATGAAGAAGAAGATGAAGAAGAAGAAGAAGAAGAAGATGAAGAAGATGAAGATGAAGAAGATGAAGAAGAAGATGAAGAAGATGAAGATGAAGAAGATGAAGAAGATGAAGAAGAAGATGAAGAAGATGAAGATGAAGAAGATGAAGAAGATGAAGATGAAGAAGATGAAGATGAAGAAGATGAAGAAGAAGAAGAAGAAGATGAAGAAGAAGAAGAAGATATAGAAGAAGAAGAAGAAGATATAGAAGATAAAGAAGAAGAAGAAGAAGAAGTATATACAGTACTGAACAAAATTCTGGACACAACTTCTCTTTTCACCTTTTTTTTTTTTAAAGGAACATCCCCACATAATCACTTGCTGTTGTCACTTGGAAAAAAATATGTTTCTTGCATCATTAACCCTCAAAACAAGTGTTGGGAAGCTATTTAAGGCCAATTCGAATAGTCAGCTCGAATAGTTAGCTCGAATACCGACTCAAATAGTGAGCTCGAAGTCCGAGGTCGAATCGAATAGTAAAAATTATTCGACTCGAATATTCGACTGACCTCGAATAATTTACTATTCGAATTCGACCAAACTCGAATTTTAAAAAGGGGTATTTGAGCATCACTAATAGCAGCACAATACCCTTTAAACAAAAACAAAAAAAAAACATTTCCTTGTTGCAGCTGAAACAAATCCTAAAATAAATCTGCACGGTTTCTACTTCCTGATTCATGGGAGCAGACATATTGTTAACATCCTGTGCTTTCAAATGGGCTTACCTGCTTATCTGCCATAGGCAGTCATGTGACACGGGGGGGGGGGATCAAATTATGACACGTGATTAGACACCAATGAGGGGGAAATACACAGGCCAAACTCTCTAAATACATGGGCCCGTTTCCACTTGTGCTGTGGGAATCGCCGCGGTAAAAATTTGCATGCGGGTGTATGCGAATTCGCATGAATGATGCTGTGTGCGAATTTAACCATGGCAGTGCTTGTGTGCTTTTCCATTTATTTCACCCGCATAGCGGTATGCGAATTCTGATGGCTCTGCCATGCAAATTTTAATCGCGGACGAAAACGCTCAGAAATCCTGACAAGTGGAAACAGTCCCATCCACTTGTATTGGCTATGCGAATTCGCATGCGGCAAACACATGCAAATTCGCGATAGTGGAGATGGGCCCACAGGGTGCATTTCTGTTATGTTTTCCTTGTGTCCTGTGCAAGAGTTCAGGTCCACTTTAATTGGGAAAACTGATGAACAAAACAAGAAGCTTGGGGTCAGCAGACGCCAGTCAGCCAATCAGGTGTACTGTCATACACCCTTTGCCTGCTGTACCAAATCTAGCAGGAATTACATAAATTAGCATTCAGGTGGGAGGCTTCGGTTGGACGCAAACGTGTATTGCATCTGTTACAGGGATGCCCCGTGTAGGCACCTCTCCCACACGGTCCCCTCCCTAACCACTCACCTGTCAACCGCATCCTGGAAGCTGCAAAAAAGAAATTTAAAATCACACACATTGGTTCGCATGAGAGCCGGGGGCCCCAATCTCTCTCACTGGCTGGGGCCCCCAAACCACCATGCGATACCTAAAGGGAAGTGCGGGTGGGCCCTGGACCTCTCACTGGAAGTGAGCAAATTTGTGTGTGTTGCAGACAGTTAGCATTCAGTGCAGAGGCAGTGGGGGTGAATTCCCTGGACGTGGGAGGTCCAGGGCTCACCCGCACTTCCCTCTGGGTATCACATGGTGGTTTGGGGACTTCAACCAGTGAGAGAGACTGGGGCCCCCGGCTCTTGTGCAAGCCAATGTGTGTGATTTTGAACAAAACAAGAAGCTTGTTGCAAACAAGAAATCCTTCAGATAAACAGCTGTAACCACCAGTAACAACCCACAGCTCCATTCATCTCCATCTAGAAGAAAACCCCTCCTATTCTTCATGCAAACTGATTCTTCCTCTACTTGATGATCTTATTATTAGCTTTGAGATAAGAAAGAGAGACACTTTGAAGACACACTCGTGACACACTTTGAGCCACACCCCTGCCACACCCTAGTCCATACCTCCCAACTTTTGATAAAGACGGGAACTTTAAAGGATACCACAACTGACTTGTGGCATAATGAGATAGACATGGGTATGTACAGTGCCTAGCACACAAATAACTATGCTGTGTTCCATTTTTTCTTTCTCTGTCTGAAAGAGGTAAATATTAGGTATGTAAGTGGCTGACTCAGTCCTGACTCAGACAGGAAGTGACTACAGTGTGACCTTCACTGATAAGAAATTCCAACTATAAAACACTTTTCTAGAAGAAAATGGCTTCTGAGAGCAAGAAAGAGATAAAAAGGGCGAAATTCTTATCAGTGAGGGTCACACTGTAGTCACTTCCTGTCTGAGTCAGGACTGAGTCAGCCACTTACATACCTGATATTTACCTCTTTCAGGCAGAGAAAGAAAAAAAGGAACACAGCATAGTTATTTGTGTGCTAGGCACTGTACATACCCATGTCTATCTCATTATGCCACATGTCAGTTGTGGTATCCTTTAAGACATGCCCCTGCCACAGGCCCAGATTTACCTCACAGGACCCTATAGGCACAGATGCCCTGGCACCTTATGCTGGGCATACACTGCTCGACATTACTTCCCTTGCCCATCACAGGTAGCTACAGGTGCCCCTTAGTATTAGGTAGCCAGACGTACCCTCAGTATTAACCTCCTTAGCGGTATGGACGCATTATTGCGTCCATTACCGCCGGAGGACGCCGCTCAGGCCCCGCTGGGCCGATTTTCATATTTTTTTTTTTAAACACGATGCAAGCACTTTGCTTGCTGCATGTTGTATACGATCGCCGCCGATGCGCCGCTACCCGCCGCGTAAGGGCCTCCCCCCCTCCCGAGACCCCTGCGCAGCCTGGCCAATCAGTGCCAGGCAGCGCTGAGGGGTGGATCACGATCATCGCCATGGCGACGGGGGAAGCCCTAAAGGAAATCCCGTTCAAGAACGGGATTTCCTTATGGCTATCAGCGCCGGCGGCGATCGGAGGGGTGGGAGGGATGCGGAAGGGAGGGGGGCATCATGTAGCTAGCGCTAGGCTAGCTACATTTATTTATTTATTTATTTATTCTATTTATAAAGCGCCAACATATTACGCAGCGCTGAACATTAATTTAGATAATGATTGAAAAAAAAAAATATAAAAAAAATAGCGCTGCGCTGCCCCCTGGCGATCTTTAATAGAACGCCAGGGAGGTTAAGTAGCTAGAGGTGCCCCTGACTGAAATGAGATCTCTCAAGCAGAGTGAGTAAACCTCTCATTTACACTCTGCTTGGGACTCTGCATAGGGAAGTAGGGAGGGAGGCGCTCGGGGGGAGGAGTGAGCCCCCTTTCCACCATCAGGTGCCTTTAGGCTCATGCCTACAGTCCCTTATAATAAATCCAGTCCTGCCCTGCCACATCCCTACTCACGCCCCTGGCACACCCCCTAGCCATGCATACCACTAAAATGTAATAAGCAAAAGATGTAATTTTACAATTTAAATCACACTTGTTCTTTCTGTCATCACTAGTTTTTCTTCATATTAACATTTGAAATTACAAAATATATAAATTTAAAGGATGGGAATAATGTTCAATCAAAGGAAACCTGTAGTGAGAGGGATATAGAGGCTGGCATGTTTATTTCCTTTTAAGCAATAACATTTGCCAGGCTGTCATCCTGGTCATGTATTTCTAATACATTTAGCCATAGACCCTGAACAAGCATGCAGTAGAGCAGGTGACTCAGCTGGATCAGGTTTTACTGGATTAGCCATGTGCTTGTTCCAGGGTTTTGACTCAGACACTACTTGTGCCAGAAGGTCAACAGGGCTGCCAGGCAGCTGGCATTGTTTACAAGGAAAACAAAATGGCAGCCTCCATATCCCTCTCACCTTGGGTTCCCTTTAAACAATCTGTATACAGATCTGTACATCAGTCCTGTAAGAGGGACAAATGAGGAGGAAAGAGGGACTGGGGTCCCAAAGAGGGACTGTCCCTCTGAAAGAAGGACAGTATGGGTATACAGGGTGAATGTATCAACAAGAGAGTGGGGCGTGGTCATGGGTGTGGCAAAATAATGTACAATAAATAACCCGCACACCAGGCTTGAATGATGAAAAGATCAAATTGTATTGAGCAACAAAACATAAAAATTGAAATGCAAAAAACAATGCATAGCATGGGTGATACAGTCAATTCACATCATTTGAGCTTAGAGGCGTGGCAGGGGCGTGGCTTAAGTGTCTCTCATTCTTATCTCAAGTTGGGAGGTATCCTGAGGAGGACATGGGAAATCTCTGGAGAATCCAGAGGCCTCTCCCTACTGAGGTAAGTATGTGAATTTTTTTTTTTTAAGTCACAGGTTGGCTTAAAAATGTATAAAATGTTTATGCAGAATTTGGTATATGTAGACAAGAAGAGATACAGAACATTCATACTGTATCATGCTTTTCTCCTGGCAGACTCAAAGCGTGCTCTATAGGCAGTGTTAAGGTCTCCTTACTGAATAGGTGCTGAATTACAACAGGAAGAGTCCAGATAGATTCAATCCCAGGTCTCCTGCGTCAGAGCCCTTCACCAGTACACTGTAAATTGTACATTTTACAGAGTTTAAAAAATATTTTTTCTTAGAATTTTTCAAAATCAATTTTCTCAAAAAGATCCTTTTGAGAATTTTTTTTAACTTGCTCCCACATAATCAAATTTCACATTTTCGCTTAATTTAATGTAATCGCAAAATTACAGAATGCAATTACGGTTATGTGCAAAATTACCAGTAATTGCAAATTTGCCATAATTTTGACAGAGATGCCCAACTAAACTGAGCACAATGCATGATATGGAACTGCTGTTTGGAATACATGAATTTTGTCATAGCTTCTGCCTGAAAAAACTGTACAAGTAGACCAGCCATGTCCACCTTTCGGTTTCACACAACGCTGAATCTTCTCTCGCTTTTTTTCTGCAGGTTCAGGTCTGGATGTAGTGGCCCCCATAACTCACGATGCTTTAATTGGATCAACCACTCTCCTCCCCTGCTCATTCAATGTAGACAATCCACCCATAAACCTCCAATTTTTGGCCATACTGTGGTATTACAGAGAGAAAGAGTTAATCAGGTATGACAACAAAGAGAAATTTTCTACTCCAAGGATGTCCATTGATGAACGAGAGACTAGACAAGGCAACGCATCACTGACCATTCACAATATGACTAGCGCTGATCAGGGGACCTACAAGTGTGTCATCATCTACAGTCCCTCCAGCAAATCGAAGGAAATCCAGCTAAATATTCTAGGTAAGATACATGATGCACACATGAAGACTTCTAAGGTAGTGTTGGGCGAACAGTGTTCGCCACTGTTCGGGTTCTGCAGAACATCACCCTGTTCGGGTGATGTTCGAGTTCGGCCGAACACCTGACGGTGCTCGGCCAAACCGTTCGGCCATATGGCCGAACTAAGAGCGCATGGCCGAACGTTCCCCGAACGTTCGGCTAGCGCTGTGATTGGCCGAACGGGTCACGTGGTTCGGACCCGAACGCGCTCTGATTGGCCGAACTGTCACGTGGTTCGGGTAAATAAATACCCGAACCACGTCATATCTCCGCCATTTGTCTGTGGGTTTAGCTTTGGGTAGGCAGGCAGGGTAGTTCGCGCTCCAGCCACGCTAGCCAGGGTCCCCCCCAGTCATTGTGTGTCGCTGCTGGGAATAGTAGTACACCGCTCGCTCAGCATTCTGTTTACTGCCACTCTGTGTACCTCGCTCAGCCACACTATATAGCATTCTGTTTACTGCCACTCTGTGTCTGCTGGGAATAGTAGTACACCGCTTGCACAGCCACACTATATAGCATTCTGTTTACTGCCACTCTGTGTACCTCGCTCAGCCACACTATATAGCATTCTGTTTACTGCCACTCTGTGTCTGCTGGGAATAGTGGTACACCGCTCGCTCAGCCACACTATATAGCATTCTGTTCACTGTTCTGTGTCTGCTTGGAATAGTGGTACACCGCTCGTTCAGCCACACTATATAGCATTCTGTGTACTGTTCTGTGTCTGCTGGGAACAGTAGTACACCGCTCGTTCAGCCACACTATATAGCATTCTGTGTACTGTTCTGTGTCTGCTGGGAACAGTAGTACACCGCTCGCTCAGCCACACTATATAGCATTCTGTTCACTGTTCTGTGTCTGCTGGGAATAGTGGTACACCGCTCGCTCAGCCACACTATATAGCATTCTGTTCACTGTTCTGTGTCTGCTGGGAATAGTGGTACACCGCTCGCTCAGCCACACTATATAGCATTCTGTTTACTGTTCTGTGTCTGCTGGGAATAGTGGTACACCGCTCGCTCATCCACACTATATAGCATTCTGTTCACTGTTCTGTGTCTGCTGGGAATAGTGGTACACCGCTCGCTCAGCCACACTATATAGCATTCTGTTCACTGTTCTGTGTCTGCTGGGAATAGTGGTACACCGCTCGCTCAGCCACACTATATAGCATTCTGTTTACTGCCACTCTGTGTACCTCGCTCAGCCACACTATATAGCATTGCGTACTCTGCCAGTCAGTGTGTATATTGCTGGGATCAGTAATACTCCACTCACCGTCAACCACTATATGAGCTCAACATGAGTTCCCCAGAGACCTCCGCTGTGAGCAGCACTCCCAACAACAGCAACAGCCAACGCCCCACGCAAGCTATAACATCCACCCCAGCAGCCAGTGGTCAGCAGCAGCCCTCCCCGGAGGAGAACGTTGTGTCCATCAGTCCGTCGCCAGAGCGATTAATGAGGGCTGCCATTGAGGAGATGATGGGGCCTGATGTGGAGGAGGAGGTCTGGCTCAGGCCAGCATCCCAAGTTAATGTTGAGGACGATGAGGGGTCTGTGTCTGGGGATGTTGGGGTGGCAGAGGTGGTGGGTGGGTCAGACTCAGGAGAAGAGTTGTATGATGAGGATGATGATCGGGACCATCTGTATGTGCCTCAGAGTCCGACCCCGGAAAACATGTTGTATCGTGTGTTTAGGTACTAAAATCTGCGTTCCCTCCCAGTAGTGTTGGGCGAACAGTGTTTGCCACTGTTCGGGTTCTGCAGAACATCACCCTGTTCGGGGTGACTATATAGCAGACTATATAGCATTGTGTTTAATGCCACTCTGTGTACACGGCTCAGCCACACTATATAGCATTGTGTTTACTTCCACTCTGTGTCTGCTGGGAACAGTAGTACACCGCTCACCCGCCACTGTATAGCATTGTGCTCTGTGTCACTGCTGACAATAGTGGTACACCGCTCACCCACCACTGTATAGCATTTCTGTACTGCCACTGTACTGCTGCCAGTCAGCGTGTACTTTAAGGATAAGTGAAATGAGGAAGAAATCCGGTGAAAGAGGGAGGGGCAAGGGAAGAGGTGTTTCCCCTGACGGTTCACGTACAGGCCACAGGGGAGCACCCAAGAAAACCCACTCAATACTGCCCATGTTGTCCAGGACAACAACCCTCACAGATCCAAAAGAACAGGACCAGATAATTACTTGGATGACCTCTCAAGCGTCCAGCAGTGGGTTAAGCAGCACCAGCACATCACGCACGAGGTCCGAGTCCTCAGCCAGTTAAAGTCTGGGCTTTCTTTGAAGACTGCACTGAGGATGTTACCATGGCGATTTGCAAGGTGTGCAAGACCCGCCTGAGCAGGGGGAAAAGTATTAACAACCTCTCCACCACCAGCATGAGCCGCCACATTCTATCCAAACATCCCACTCTGTGGGCAAACGCGGCAGGACAGGGTACCACCAGCAACACTGCCTCCCTTGGGTTCACCAGACTCACCACCAGACCCGCCTCAGCAGCAGCAGTAGCCCAGCCATTGCGTGGTTCACAACATTCACAAACATCAGACGATGCTGACACTGTCACTTTCCGGACTAGTGCTCTTGAGGTCTCCCAGTGTTCATCAAACACAACAACCAACAGCCCTTCGGTGTGCAGCGCTACGGTTGAGTTGTCTGTTTCTGAGATGTTTGAGCACAAGAGGAAATTGCCAGCAAATGACCCCCGGGCCGTGGCAGTAACAGCCAGCCAGCATAGCCAAGCTTCTGGCCTGCGAAATGCTGCCATATCGAGTGGTGGAGACAAACAGCTTCAAGGGCATGATGTCAGTGGCCATCCCACGTTACGTGGTTCCCAGCCGCTACCACTTTGCGCGCTCTGCAGTGCCTGAGTTGCATGAGCACGTGGTCAGCTAAATAACCCGAAGCTTGAAGAATGCCGTTGCCTGCAAGGTTCACCTCACCACTGACACCTGGACGAGTGCGTTCGGCCAGGGTCGATACATCTCCCTTACCGCGCACTGGGTGAACCTTGTGGAGCCTGGCAGCGATTCCTCACCTGCTACGGCGCGGGTGTTGCCCACGCCGCAAACAGCTGGATAACAACAGCAGCACCTACCTCTCTGACTCCTTCTCCTCCAACGCATCTCAAAGCTGTACCTCATCCGGAAATGCTAACCCAGCACCAGCAGCAGTAGGATCGTGGAAGCAGTGCAGCACAGCTGTTGGCATGCGTCAGCAAGCGTTGCTGAAGCTGATCTGCCTTGGGGATAAGCAGCACACAGGGGAGGAAATTTGGAGGGGAATAAAGGAACAGACGGATTTGTGGCTGGCACCGCTGGACCTGAAACCGGGCATGAAGCTAGACACCTGGCACGAACTGGCAATGTACGCAATAGAGGTGCTGGCTTGCCCGGCAGCCAGCGTTATGTCGGAACGCTGTTTCAGTGCTGCCGGAGGCATCATCACAGATCGGCGTATCCGCCTCTCCACAGAAAATGCAGACCGTCTGACTCAAATTAAAATGAATCAATCCTGGATTGGAAACGACTACGCAACACTCCTGGACCCCAACCAAGTAACATGACCGATGAACATCTGGGATGGTTTAGCGTTTCCGGTCCCTGTTTATTGAACCTCTCATCTGTATTACATTTATGACTGCATGGCGGCAAAAAGCATTGCTGCTATATCCGCACGCTTTTTGTCCTCATGCAAGGCCTGGGTTGTTGTGTCTCACAAAGCGTGGCCTTCTCCTCCTGCGCCTCCTCCTGTTCCATCACGTGTGCTGCTGCTGCTGCTGCTGCTGGGTTAGCGTTGCCGCGTGGTCCCTGTTTATTGAACCTCTTATCTTTATTACATTTATGACTACATGGCGGTACAAAGCATGCTATCCGCACGCTTTTTGTCCTCATGCAAGGCCTGGGTTGTTGTGTCTCACAAAGCGTGGCCTTCTCCTCCTGCGCCTCCTCCTGTTCCATCACGTGTGCTGCTGCTGGGTTAGCGTTGCCGCGTGGTCCCTGTTTATTGAACCACTTATCTTTATTACATTTATGACTGCATGGTGGTACAAAGCATGCTATCCGCACGCTTCTTGTCCTCATGCAAGGCCTGGGTTGTTGTGTCTCAAAGCGTGGCCTTCTCCTCCTGCGCCACCCTCCTCCTGTTCCATCACGTGTGCTGCTGCTGGGTTAGCATTACCGGTCCCTTTTCCTGGAACCTCTTATATGTATTACATTTATGACTGCATGCCGACAAAAAGCATGTTACCTGTGCAAAGAAAACAGACATTTCCCGCATTTAAAAGACAGTTTTCCCTTTGAAACTTTAAAATCGATTTTCTCAAAAACTATAAGCTCTTTTTGCTAAATTTTTTTTTCCTCTTGTACCCACTCCCAAGGTGCACATACCCTGTAAATTTGGGGTATGTAGCATATAAGGAGGCTTTACAAAGCACAAAAGTTCGGGTCCCCATTGACTTCCATTATGTTCGGAGTTCGGGTCGAACACCCGAACATCGCGGCCATGTTCGGCCTGTTCGGCCCGAACCCGAACATCTAGATGTTCGCCCAACACTATTCTAAGGTATATTTTTAATTGGAGTTATGTCTTATTCTCCAAGTTTCCCCGATTGCAATATTTTTTGTATTTTCTTATCCTCCTTTGCAGGCTTGCTAAAATGGCAAAACTTCAGGCAGAATTCAGGCCTATCAGCAGTATCATGGCTGGCATTTTATACTTATCTTAAGCTGAACTAAAAGTGAAAACAAGCTGATCAACTAATGGCTAGAGATGGCCCGAATGGTTCCAGGCAAACTTCCGGTGGTTCGCATTCGCAAGCGAAGGCTAACTTTTGCGGAAGTTCGATTCGCCCCCATAGTGCACCATTAGGGTTAACTTTGACCCTCTACATCACAGTCAGCAGGCATATTGTAGCCAATCAGGCTACACTCACTCCTGGAGCCACTCCCCCCTGTATATAAGGCAGGCTCCGCCGGCCATTACACTCACTCGTGTGCCTGCTATAGTGAGAGTAGGGTGAGCTGCTGCAGACTGTTTCTCCGCATCTGTCTCCTGTCTCTGTCCCTGATCTGTCTGTCTGTTGCCGACCTGGCTTGGCCGACCTCGAGAGCTGTCTCCTCTGTCAAGAGATAGCTCACAGACCTGTGGGTGACATCCTTCCTTGGTGTCACTCACACTCTGTCCTTCCTACTCCTAGCCTGACCCCTCCCTCGGGAGAATCTCAGTCCTCAAAGTATTACTGTTGCACCAAAACACTCTTTTACTCAGGTGTCCAGAGGTTAGAGATATATCTGATTATCGGTGATACTGCAGATCATCAATAATCGGGTATATATCTGTATTCTCGGTGATACTGCAGATCACCGGTAATCAGTCCCTCTCTGTGTTACACCGATCATTACAGAACGCCAGACCCAAAAATGCAAATGGACGCACACACCGACCGTCTGGGCGCACTTACCACTTTGGTGGATACCATCAACCAAGTGCTGGGTAATCACCAGGCGTTAATTGACACTTTGTCCGGGTCTTTACAAACCCTCCAGACGGCTGTGGATGAAGTGCGATCTCCTCCTAGCACAGACATACGTATGCCTGTACCTGAAAAATTTTCTGGTCACAGATCTGATTTCTGAAATTTTAGGAGTAGAGTGTTATCATACTTTGAGTTGAGACCTAGATCTTCAGGAACTATGGCCCAAAGGGTCACATTTATTAAGACTTTGTTATCAGGCGATTCTCAGACCTGGGCGTACAGTCTACCCGCTGGAGACTTAGCCCTAACCTCTGTAGATGAATTTTTTAAAGCCATGGCAATAATATACGACGATCCAGACATTGCCTCGACTTCTGAGCGGAAGCTCAAGTTGTTACGTCAAGGCAAGAGTCCGGTCGAGGAGTATGCTGAAGGTGGTCAGTATCAGCCAGGTGGGGCACCTTTGCCCTGTTAGATTGTTTCTTATCAGGGTTGTCTGATGAGGTCTCTGATCTTATTTTAAGCCAGCCTGAACCTAAGACCATTGATGAGGCCATTTCATCGGCCATCAGGATCGACCGTAGGCTACGCTATCAGAGACAGACCCAGGGTAGAAACCATGTAAGAATGGTGTCCTACGCTGCACCTCCTGTGACTCCACCTCCTCCCGTTTCGCCTCCACCCGAGCCAATGCAGATTGGCCGGTCAAAGTTGTCTCAAGTCGAGCGGAGACACAGAATTTCAGAGCAGTTATGTCTTTATTGTGCAGAGGGGGGTCATAGAGTACAGAATTGCCCTAAGAAATCGGGAAACGCTACTGCCTAGGAGTAGTTGGGGGAAATACCCTAGGCGTACAACTTTTACCCCTAGAGGATAAAAGGTTGCTTCTTCCTTGTACGATTACATGGGAAGATAAATCTGAAGTCACTGAGGCCTTCGTTGACTCGGGCTCAGCGGCTAATTTTATGGATTACGAATTTGCAAAGAAATTGGGTATTCCGCTCACCCCAGTAACACCACCTATCCAAATTACGGCAGTGGATGATTCCCCCCTGCAACGTAACCGTCCTCTGTCTCAGACACCAGAGGTGGGAGTCACTATAGGGGTGCTGCATAGGGAGAAGTTGCATTTTTTATGTTACACATGACAACCTCCACCATCATCCTTGGCATGCCTTGGTTACACCTTCACTCCCCTCAGATTAATTGGGCCACTGGTCAGCTAACAAGCTGGTCAGCCCATTGCTTTCATCATTGTTTAGTGAAGGTGACCTTGGGTCAGACCAGGATTCATGAGGAGGGTGTACCGGAACAATATTCTGAATTTTCAGATGTGTTTTGTCCCAAAGCTGCAGATAAACTACCTCCACATCGCCCTTTCGATTGCCTCATCGATCTCCGATCTGGTTGTATGCCCCCTAGAGGTCATCTCTACAATTTGTCTGGGCCGGAAAAAGTGGCCATGCGAGAATACATCCGTGAAAACTTAGCTAAGGGTTTCATTCGCCCTTCCCGGTCGCCTGCCGGAGCAGGTTTTTTTTTGTAAAGAAAAAAGACGGAGGCCTTCGGCCATGCATTAATTACCGGGGCCTGAATAAAATCACAGTAAAACATCGCTATCCATTGCCTTTGATAGACGATTTATTCACTCAGGTCACCAATGCTAAGATTTTCTCGAAATTGGATTTGTGGGGTGCATACAACCTGGTGCGGATCAGAGAGGGCGATGAGTGGAAGACGGCCTTTAACACACCCGATGGGCATTACGAGTACCTGGTGATGCCCTTCGGGTTGTGTAACGCCCCGGCCGTCTTTCAGGAACTCATTAATGAAGTATTCAGGGAGGTGTTGGGTAAATTTGTCCTGGTATATCTGGATGATATACTAATCTTCTCAGATAACCTCTCTGAGCACAGGGCTCATGTCAAATTTGTGCTGCACAAGCTAAGACAGAACATGCTTTATGCTAAATTGGAGAAATGCATTTTTGAGGTAACATCTGTCACTTTTCTGGGGTACATAATTTCCACCTCGGGCCTTTCTATGGATCCTGCCAAAGTCTCTGCTGTCCTGGAATGGCCTCAGCCAGTAGGGCTAAAATCTCTCCAGAGATTTTTAGGATTCACTAATTACTATAGAAGGTTCATAAAGGGGTACTCCACAGTCATAGCACCCCTCACCAGTCTCACAAAGAAAGGGGCAGATACCAACCACGGGTCCCCCGAAGCTCTGGCTGCTTTCTCCACTTTGAAAGAATTGTTTTGCTCTGCACCCATTTTGAGACACGTCAACACCTCCTATCCCTTTATTGTGGAGGTGGACGCCTCGGAGGTCGGGGTAGGGGCTGTGCTGTCTCAGCGTTCTGGGTTGCAGGGAAGATTACAACCGTGTGCCTATTTCTCTCGTAGATTTTCACCAGCAGAGAAAAACTACGATATAGGCAACAGGGAGCTCCTAGCCATTAAATTGGCCTTCGAGGTATGGCGTCATTGGCTAGAAGGAGCAGAACATACGATTACCGTTTACACTGATCATAAAAATTTGGAATACATTGAGGGGGCTAAGAGATTGAGTCCCCGTCAGGCCCGGTGGTCACTGTTTTTCTCGAGATTCAGATTTGTAATTACGTACACTCCGGGTAGTAAAAACATTAAAGCAGATGCTTTGTCCAGATGCTTTGAGCCAGAGACAACACAGCCCTCAGACCCAGAGACCTGGAAAAACTGGATGGAGACTTTAAGTCCCTTCCAGCAGGATGTCCCTGAAGGAAAACCTGAAGGGGTGATGTTTGTACCACTGCCATTTCGTCTCCAGATCTTGCAGATGTTCCACTCCCACAAAAATGCTGGACATCCTGGGGCCGCCAGAACACAGGACCTTGTTGCTAGGTGTGCTTGGTGGCCTTCATTGGCAACTGACTGCAAGGAGTATGTTAGAGAGTGTGCAGTGTGTGCAAAAAGCAAACCCTCCCGTCTGGCACCTGTGGGAACGTTGCAGCCTTTGTCCACCCCGAGTGAACCATGGACCCATTTGTCCATGGATTTTGTGGGCGAGCTTCCGAGGTCTGGGGGCATGTCGGTCATTTGGGTGGTAGTCGACCGTTTCAGTAAAATGGCCCATTTTGTGCCCCTGAAAGGACTCCCCTCGGCCCAGGAGTTGGCCGATCTTTTCATCATCCACATTTTCCGGCTACATGGCATTCCGGAAAACATTGTGTCAGATCGGAGAGTCCAATTTGTTTCTAAATTTTGGAGGGCATTTTGTCATCAAATGGGCATGGAACTGTCATTTTCGTCGGGCTACCACCCACAGACCAATGGTCAGACTGAGAGAATTAATCAGTCATTGGAACAATTTCTAAGGTGTTATGTTGCGGATGCGCAAAATGATTGGGTCAAGTTCTTGCCGTTTGCAGAATTTGCACACAATAATTTGAAAAGCTCTTCCTCTGGATTTTCTCTGTTTCAGGTGGTAACTGGAAAGTTGCCTAAATTCTCCCCACTGCCAGTAGCTTCCACTCCGTTTCCAGCTTTGGAGGCTTGGCAGAAGTCATTTAAGAACATTTGGGGGATCGTGAAAAATAATTTGGAGAAGGCTTTTCAAAGTCAGAAAGGTCAAGCTGACAAGAAACGCTCCTTAGAGTGGAAGTTCCGGCCAGGAGACTTGGTCTGGGTGTCCACGCGTCATTTGACCCTGAAACAGCCCTCGCCCAAGTTAGGACCCAGATTTGTGGGCCCTTTTCCAGTAACCAGGAAGAACAACAATGTTACTTATGCCATTGATCTTCCTGCCAGCATGCGTGGTGTAAGATCCTTTCATGTGTCCCTGCTTAAGCCAGCAGTGCATGTAGGTTCCACTCCTCCTCCTCCTGTGATGGTAGATGACCAACCTGAGTACGAAGTAGAAAAGATTTTAGACTCACGTGTTGTACAGAACTCAGTGCAGTATCTAGTTCACTGGAAAGGGTATGGTATTGAGGAGAGAACATGGGTACCTGAGTGTCGCATGCATGCGGATAAATTTAGGAGGGAGTTCCACGCTTTATATCCTGAGAAACCGGGTAGGAGCTGTCCGGAGTCCACTCCTCAGGGGGGGGGGGGGGGGGGGGGTACTGTGAGAAAACGCGGAAAAGCCGCCGCGAGTACTCAGAGTAAGGCGGCTGATTCCGCGTTCAACATGGCAGCTTGCGCGCATGGACCTGCATCCACTAGCCTGACGGAGCGCTGAGAAACCGCCGCATGCCCAGTGAACAAGGCGGCGGATTCCGCGTCCGACGCGGCGGTTTGCACGCATGAGCCTACCACTAGCAGTATGACTGAACGCGGGGAAACCGCCGCATGCTCTGATAGCGGTGCGGCTGGCCCCGCGTTCAAACCAGCAGATTCATTACAACACATGTCTGGTGTGGCTGGGACTGATAGTCCACACAGGTTCAGAAGGACGCGCGCGCGCGCTGAGAGGCAGGGCCTTTATGACAGTCAGAAGGGTGTCAGCTGATCTAGCCGATCAGCTGACAATTCTATCAGGTTTCATTGGTCCAGCACTTAGGGGAGGCGCTGGAGAACGCTTGTGTATATATACTGGGTGCTGGTCATTTCTCTGGTGTCTGGCGTTGCGATCACTACGTGGTAGCACTCAGACCTTGCCAGTATCTGTGATATTATCTGTGTTATTATCTAGACCAGTTCCTGGGTGTTGATGATCAAGGACCTCACACCTTAGTCTAGGGAAAACTGTATATTATCTGTGTTATTATCTAGACCAGTTCCTGGGTGTTGATGACCAAGAACCTCACACCTCAGACTAGGAATTAGCTTTACCATCTAGTTATACTCAGACTAGTTCCAGGGTGTTGATGATCAAGGAGCTCACACACAAGACCAGGCATTGTTGATTATTTGTTATGACCTTCTGCTTTCCTGACTACTCTTCTGATGTCTGATTAGGTACTTCGTTATATCTGATACTCTGTTGCCAAACTCTGCTTGTCTTAGGATTCCGCATCTGTCTCCTGTCTCTGTCCCTGATCTGTCTGTCTGTTGCCGACCCGGCTTGGCCGACCTCGAGAGCTATCTCCTCTGTCAAGAGATAGCTCACAGACCTGTGGGTGACATCCTTCCTTGGTGTCACTCACACTCTGTCCTTCCTACTCCTAGCCTGACCCCTCCCTAGGGAGAATCTCAGGCTTGCGGAAGGAACGTGTTATTGTGCAGTACTCCTTACTGCTGTGCACCTGCTCCCCAGGTGCAATCCTCAAAGTATTACTGTTGCACCAAAACACTCTTTTACTCAGGTGTCCAGAGGTTAGAGATATATCTGATTATCGGTGATACTGCAGATCATCAATAATCGGGGATATATCTGTATTCTCGGTGATACTGCAGATCACCGGTAATCAGACCCTCTCTGTGTTACACCGATCGTTACACCAGCTCATCACTGCATATACCTACCTTTTGTGTTGAGTGAACCCACCTCATCACTGCATATACCTACCTTTTGTGTTGAGTGAACACACCTCATCACTGCATATACCTACCTTTTGTGTTGAGTGAACCCACCTCATCACTGCATATACCTACCTTCTGTGTTGAGTGAACCCACCTCACTGCATATACCTAGCTGTTGTGTTCAGTGAAGCCACCTCATCACAGCATATACCTAGCTGTTGTGTTCAGTGAACCCACCTCACTGCATATACCTAGCTGTTGTGTTCAGTGAACCAACCTCATCACAGCATATACCTAGCTGTTGTGTTCAGTGAACCCACCTCACTGCATATACCTAGCTGTTGTGTTCAGTGAACCCACCTCATCACAGCATATACCTAGCTGTTGTGTTCAGTGAACCCACCTCATCACAGCATATACCTAGCTGTTGTGTTCAGTGAACCCACCTCATCACAGCATATACCTAGCTGTTGTGTTCAGTGAACCCACCTCATCACAGCATATACCTAGCTGTTGTGTTCAGTGAACCCACCTCATCACAGCATATACCTAGCTGTTGTCTTCAGTGAACCCACCACATCACAACATATACCTAGCTGTTGTGTTCTGTGAATCCACCTCATCACAGCATATACCTAACCTAGCTGTTGTGTTCAGTGAACCCACCTCATCACAGCATATACCTAGCTGTTGTGTTGAGTGAACCCACCTCATCACAGCATATACCTAGCTGTTGTGTTCAGTGAACCCACCTTATCACAGCATATACTTAGCTGTTGTGTTCAGTGAACCCACCTCATCACAGCATATACCTAGCATCCCCCCCGAGATGGACAAAACGGACAAACCAGGTAGAGGAAGAGGTAGAGGCAGACCCAGAGGAAGGCCACCCGGCACCGGCAGGTCTGTGCAAGGTCGTGTTGATGTGATTTCGTGCGGCCCTGGCCCAAAGTACAGTGCTCAGAAGAAGGCACGTGCCATCAACTCCCAAGATTGTCAGGACGTGGTTGACTATTTAATACAGAACACCTCATCTCCCACAGCCACCAGCGCTACTACAAGCACCACATCCACAGCATTTGACACTTCGCAGGAGTTATTTGGTGGTGAAATCACTGATTCCCAGCCACTACTGCAACAACAAGATGAAGGCGCGAAGCAAGTTACACCACCTCATATGTGTGGGTTAGGCGACACTATGGACGTAACGTGTGAGGAGAAGGATGATGAAGTACCTGCTGTTGGTGCAGTTTTGGAGGTGTCTGAAGCAAGCGAAGCTGGGCAGGATGATTATGATGATGACGATGATACGGATCCCACATATGTTCCCAATAGAGGAGATGAACAGGGGGACAGCTCAGAGGGGGAGTCAGAGAGGAGTAGGAGGAGACGAGTTGCTGAAAGAAGCAGGGGGAGCTCGGCATCAGAAACAGCTGGTGACAGCGTCCGGCGCCATGTATCGCCACCTATGGACAGCCAGCCAACATGCCCTTCAACGTCAGCTGCTGAGGCCACTGTAGCGCCATCATCCCAGGGGGGCTCAGCAGTTTGGAAATTTTTTAGTGTGTCTGCCTCAGATCGGAGCAAAGCCATCTGTTCTCTCTGCCTCCCAAAATTGAGCCGTGGAAAGGCCAAGACTCACGTAGGGACAAGTGCCTTACGAAGGCACCTGGAGAAAGGGCACAAACTGCAATGGGAAGAGCACCTGAGGAAAAGCAGCACACAAAAGAAAAGCCACCCTCCTTCTTCTCTTCCTCCTTCAGGTGCAGCATCTTCAGCCGCTTTCTCCCTTGCACCTTCACAGCCACCCTCCTCCACTCCGCCTCTGACCTTGAGCGGTTCCTGCTCCTCTGTCCACAGCAGCCAGGTGTCCGTGAAGGAAATCTTTGAGTGGAAGAAACCAATTTCTGCCAGTCACCCCCTTGCCCGGCGTCTGACAGCTGGCATGGAGGAACTGTTAGCTCGCCAGCTGTTACCATACAAGCTGGTGGACTCTAAGGCCTTCCATAAATTTGTGGCCATTGGGACACCGCAGTGGAAGATGCCAGGACGCAATTATTTCTCTAAAAAGGCGATACCCAAACTGCACCATGAAGTGGAGAGGCAAGTGGTGTCATCTCTGGCACACAGTGTTGGGTCAAGGGTCCACCTGACCATGGATGCCTGGTCTGCCAAGCACGGTCATGGCCGCTACATTACTTACACAGCCAATTGGGTCAACCTGGTGACCGATGGCAAGCAGGGAGTACATGGCTGTGCAGCGGATCAACTTGTGACACCTCCACGGCTTGCAGGCAGGCCTCCTGCCACCTCCTCTCCGCCTGCTACATCCTCTTCGCTGTCGTCATCCTCCTCCTTCTTGGCTGGTGCCGTGAATTTGGGAAAGCTGACACATGTACCCTGCATGGCACATGTGCTCAATATAGTCATTCAAAGATTTGTGTCAAAGTACCCAGGCTTAGAGGACGTCCTGAAGCAGGCCAGGAAGTTGTGTGGGCATTTCAGGCGGTTTTACACAGCCATGGCACGCTTTGCGGACATTCAGCGGAGACGATGCAGATGAGACGCTTGATATGTGATAGCCCGACTCGCTGGAATTCGACTCTGCTCATGTTCTCTCGCCTGCTAGAACAGCAGAAAGCCATCACCCAGTACCTCTACAATTTCAGTAGAAGGACACAATCTGAGGAGATGGGGATGTTGTGGCCCAACAACTGGACACTGATGCGAAATGCATGCAGGCTCATGCGGCCGTTTGAGGAGGTGACCAACCTGGTGAGCCGCAGTGAAGGCACCATCAGCGACTTAATCCCCTACGCTTACTTCCTGGATCGTGCCGTGTGTAGAGTGGTGGATCAAGCTGTGCAGGAGCATGAAGAGGAACAGTTACAGCAGGAACAGTTGCGGGAGCAATTTACATCAGAACCAGATGTTTCCTCAACACCTGCGGCAGCACAGAGGGGGGAGGAGGACGAAGAGTCGTGTGGGGAAGAGGAGTCAGACTCGGATGATGAGAAATGTGTTTCTGTGGAGGAGGAGGAGGCAGCGGCAGAAGAACAACCGCAGCAGGCGTCGCAGGGGGCTTGTGCTGCTCAACGTCCCCGTAGTATTGTTCGTGGCTGGGGGGAGGAGGAGGAGGACTTGCCTGACGTCACTAAGGAAGAGAAAGAGGAGATGTAGAGTATGTCTGGATCCAACTTTGTGCAGATGGCGTCTTTCATGCTGTCCAGCCTGTTGAGGGACCCCCGTATAAAAATACTCAAGGGGAATGAGCTGTACTGGGTGGCCACGCTAGACCCTCAGTATAGGCACAAAGTGGCGGACATGGTACCAAGTCACCTGAAGGCAGAAGGGATGCAGCACATGCAGAACAAGCTGGCAAGTATGCTTTACAATGCATATAAGGGTGATGTCACAGCATAACGCCATAAAGGTGCCACTGCCAGTAATCCTTCTCCCATGTCCACACAGGCAAGGACAGGACGCTCCAGTGATCTCATGGTGATGTCGGACATGCGGACATTCTTTAGTCCAACGCAGGCAAGCCGTAGTGCTTCCAAATCCACCCTCCACCAATGCCTGGACCGGCAGGTAGCCGACTACCTGGCTTTAAGTGTGGATGTAGACACTGTGAGCAGCGATGAACCCTTGGACTACTGGGTGCGCAGGCTTGACCTGTGGCCAGAGCTGTCCCAATTTGCCATCCAACTTCTGTCTTGTCCTGCCTCAAGCATCCTGTCAGAAAGGACCTTCAGCGCAGCTGGAGGCATTTTCACTGAGAAGAGAAGTCGCCTAAGTCACAAAAGTGTTAAGTACCTCACCTTTATCAAAATGAATGAGGCATGGATCCCGGAGGGCTACTGCCCGCCCCAAGACTAAGTCAGTCCCCACACACAGCATCTCTGCCTGCAGGCCGCTTGCATTCTCCGCCACCACCAACAGGGTCCTGGACTCCAGGCGGATTCCGGAATTTTTAAGGCCGCTGCTAGCAGCGGCCGCTGTACTAATTTTTCTGGTGTGTGTACATGCCTGCCTAATTTTTCTGGCTGCACTGCGACTGCAACAACAAAACAAAAGGCATGTACATGTGCCCATTCCCCTTAGTGATCATTACCTTGCCGCAGTGAAGGGGCTTGCGTATCACAATGAAGCAATGACCGCCGGCTATATGAGTGTCTCTGGGGGGGGGGGGTGACACACCAAAGATAATAAAGTCGTTGCTTCATTGTGGACAGACCAAATTTGATCAGCTGGACAGTCACCGTTGTTCTATCATTGAGCCACGGCCTACACTCTCGCCATGGTGCGCACCAGTCCAGCACGGCCGTCACTACACAAACAGCTGTTTGCGGTGCGTTACACAGTGAGTTTGGTGAGTCAGTGTGAAGCAGAACTCTAATTACACTACCTGATTGATGTATATGTTACGGCCAGAACCCGAAGTTTGGCCAGAACTAGAAGTGGCCGGCCACTTCGGGTTCTGGCCGGCCAATGCGCGAACTGGCCGCTGCGCTGCGGCCAATGTGAGGAATGAAACAATTCCTGTAAGGTTTAATGTGATGTTGTGGCCGCAGCGCAGCGGGTAAATGTATCACACATCTTTACTTTATTCAATGGCATTAAGCCGCCCGGCTTTTTCCCTCCGCCTCTGAGCTCTCTCTCCTCCTCCCCCCGCCTCTCTCTCCTCCCCCCGCCTCTCTCTCTCCTTCTCTTTATGGGCACAGCCGGGCCAGGGACACGCGTGTCCCTCCGGAGTCGTTCGTCGCGGCAGGGGAATCCTGCCGTTCTTGCAGAGCGGGTGCTGGCAGAAGCGATGTCTGCAGCCTCCCCGCTCTGCTCTCCTGCCGCGACGAACGACTCTCCTGGACACGCGTGTCCCCCGCCCGGCTGCCCATAAGAGAAGGAAGAGAGAGGCGGGGGGAGGAGAGAGAGGCAGAGGGAAAAAGCCGGGCGGCTTAATGCCATTGAATAAAGTAAAGATGTGTGATACATTTACCCGCTGCGCTGCGGCCACAACATCACATTAAACCTTACAGGAATTGTTTCATTCCTCACATTGGCCGCAGCGCAGCGGCCAGTTCGCGCATTGGCCGGCCAGAACCCGAAGTGGCCGGCCACTTCTAGTTCTGGCCAAACTTCGGGTTCTGGCCGTAACATATACACGTGCAAGATGTTTGAAAGCACTTTAGTCCTGCAATTTAGCATTCAATGTGATTTCTGCCCTTAAAACGCTGCTTTGCGTCAAATCCAGATTTTTCCCCGGTACTTTTGGCATCTATCCCACTCCGCCATGCCCCCCTCCAGGTGTTAGACCCCTTGAAACATCTTTTCCATCACTTTTGTGGCCAGCATAAATGTTTCTATTTTTCAAAGTTCGCCTCCCCATTGAAGTCTATTGCGGTTCGTGAAAGTTCGCATGAACCGAACCTTTTGAGGAAGTTCGCGAACCTACAATTGGAGGTTCGGGCCATCTCTACTACTACTGGCAAAACAAGATCTAACAAAAAAGCCACTGTAGTCTAGGGTATGCAGTATTATTATTATTATGATTGTTATTATTATACTAGCTGATTGCCCGGCGTTGCCCGGGTATGTATTTGGCTGGTGTCGGCTCCACCCACTTTTTCTAACCCTAACACACAATTACTCAATGACCAAGTTTGTTAGCTTTGTGGTCTTTGGCATCAATAGTTTGCATTGAAAATGAAAAAATCTGTTTGTGGCTCCACCCCCTTTTCTGAACTTGAAGCCCAGTGACCCAATGACCAACTGTACCAGGTTTGAGGCTTGTGCCATTAACAGTGCAAGAATGGTAGCAATTAAATATTCCCTTAAAAGCAATAGGTGAAGCTTTATTCACTTTTGTAGACTCCACCCACTTTTCTGAATATTAATCCCATTCACTGAGTGACCAACTGTGCAAAGTTTAAGAACCCTGCCATTAACAGTGTAAGAATGGCTGCAGTTTACATTTTCCCAGTGAAATGTGTATTTGTCTCCACCCACTGATGACCCGGCGTTGCCCGGGTATGTATTTGACTGGTGTTGGTTTCGCCCACTTTTTCTAACCTTAACGCTCAAACACTCAATGACCAAGTTTGTGAGCTTTGGGGTCTTTAGCATCAATAATTTGTAATTCCGACAGAAATTAAACAAATTAGATTGGCTGTTTGTGGCTGCACCCCTCTCCAGCATTTGAACCCCAGTCACTCAATGACCAACTGTAGCAGGTTTGAGGCATCTGCTATTAACAGTGTAAAAATGGCAGCAATTTAAATATTCCCTTTGAAAATCAACAGGAGAATTTTGATTGGCTATTATAGGCTCCACCCACTTCCCTGAATATTACTCTGTCACCCAGTGACCATTTGGGCAACGTTTGGGAACCCTGCCATAAACAGTGTAAGAAGGACTGCAGTCCTACATTTTCCCAGTGAAATTTGTTTTTGGCTCCACCCACTTTTTGTAGCCTGGACACACAGTCACTCAATGACCAAGTTTGTGAGCTTTGGGGTCCTTGGCATCAATAATTTGTATTTTCCCAAGAAACGAAACTGTTTGTGGCTCTGTCCCCTTTTCTGAATTTGAACCCCAATGACTAACTGTACCAGGTTTGAGGCTTGTGCCATTGACAGTGCAAGAATGGCAGCAATTTTAATATTCCCCTTGAAAATCAACAGGTGATTTTAATTGGCTTTTTTAGGCTCCACCCACTTTTCTGAATATTAATCCCAGTCACCCAGTAACCAGCTGTGCAAAGTTTGAGAACCCTGCCATTAACAATGAAGAAGGTCTGCAGTTTACAATTTCCCAGAAAAATCTGTTTTTGACTCCACCCACCTTTTGTAACCTTGACACACAGTCACTACTCAATGACCAAGTTTGTGAGCTTTAGGGTTCCTGGCATCAAAATTGTGTGAATGGAAGCAGTTTATCCAGAAAAGAAAATCTGATTGGCTGTTTGTAGCTCCGCCCCTTTAGTGAATTTGAACCCCAGTCACTTGATGGCCGAGTGTAGCAGGTTTGAGGCCTCTGCCATAAACAGTGTAAGAATGACATCAGTTTCAATATTCCCCTTGAAAATCAATAGGTGAATTTTGATTGGCTCTTGTAGGCTCCACCTACTTTTCTGAATATTAATCCTAGTCCCCCAGTGACCAACTGTGTCAAGTTTGAGAACCCTGCCATTAACAGTGTATGAATAGCTGCAATTTATATTTTCCCATGTAAAAAGTTAGTTGTTTTTGGCTCTGCCCACTATTTCTAACCTTGACATACAGTCACTCAATGACCAAGTTTATGAGCTGTGGGGTCTTTGGCATCAATAAGTTGCATTTTACCATTGAAATTAAACAAATCTGATTGGCTGTTTTTGGCCCACTCCCTTTTCAGAATGTAAACCCCAGTCTCCCAGTGACTGACTGTACAAGATTTGAGGCCTCTGCCATTAAGAGTGTATGAATGGCAGCAATGTAAATAATCCCCTTGAAAATCATTGTGAATGAATTTTGATTGGCTGCTGTAGGCTCCAGCCACTTTCCTGAATATTAGTCCCAGTCACCCAGTGGCCAACTGTGTCAAGTTTGAGAACCCTGCCAATAACAAAATGGCTGAAATCAATCTAAAAAATCTGATTGGCTGTTTGTGGCTTCACCCCCTTTAGTGAATTTGGACCCCAGTCACCCAATAACTGACTGTATCAGGTTTGAGGCCTCTGCCATTAACTGTATAAGAATGGTAGCAATGTAAATATTCCCCTTGAAAATCAATAGGTGAATTTTGATTGGCTGTTTTAGGCTCCACCCACATTTCTGAATATTAATCCCAGTCACTCAGTGGCCAATTGTTTCAAGTTTGTGAACCCTGCCATGTAAAAAATTAAGTTGTTGGCGCCACACACTTTTTCTAACCTTGACATACAGTCACTCAGTTATCAAGATTATCAGCTTTGGGGTCCTTGGTATCAATACTTTGTATATTCCCATTGAAAAATAAACAAATCTGATTGGCTGTTTGTGGGTCCGCCCCTTTCTGAATTTGAACCCCAATCACCCAGTGACCAACTGTACCAGGTTTGAGGCATCTGCTATTAACAGTATAAGAATGGTAGCAGCTTAAATATTCCCTTTCAAAATCGAAAGGTGAATTTTTATTGGCTGTTGTAGGCTCCACCCACCTTCCAAAATCTTAATCTGTGACCCAATGACCAACTGTGCAAAGTTTGAGAACCCTGCCATTAACGGTGTAAGAATGGCTACAGTTTATATTTTCCCAGTAAAAGTTGTTTTGGCTCCGCCCACTTTTTGTAACCTTGACACACAGTCACTCAATGACCAAGTTTGTGAGCTTTCAGGTTCCTGGCATCAAAAATGTGTGAATGGAAGCAGTTTATCCACCAAGGAAATCTGATTGGCTGTATGTGGCCCCGCCCCTTTAGTGAACTTTGACCCCAGTCACCCAATGACCGACTGTAGCAAGTTTGAAGCCTCTGCCATTAAAAGTGTAAGAATAGCAGCAGTTTAAATATTCTTCTTGAAAATCAATAGGTGAATTTTGATTGGCTGTTGTAGGCTCCACCCACTTTCTTGAATCTTAATCTCATTCACCCAGTGACCAACTGTGACAAGTTTGAGAACCCTGCGATTAACAGTCTAAGAATGGCTGCAGTTTACATTTTCCCATTTAAAATGAACGGCTGAAATTTGATTGGCTGTTTTATGCTCCGCCCACTTTTCCTTGATTTGTAACCTCGGTCACCAAGTGACCAACTGTGCAAAGTGTGGGGACTCTGGCTCGATTACTGTGAGAATGGCAGCCTTTTACATTTTTTCATTGACTTGAATGGGTGGAATCTGATTTGCTGTTTGTAGCTCCGCCCAGGTGTGCAGGGGGGACGCAAGACCCCCAGAACATATCATCCCAGGTAGTAAGGGATCTGTGTACCAAGTTTCGTTCAAATCGGTCAAGCCGTTTTTGCGTGATCGCGGCACATACACACACACACACACACACACACACACACACACACACACACACACACACACACACACACACACACACACACACACACACACACACACACACACACACACACACACACACACACACACACACACACACACACACACACACACACACACACACACACACACACACACACACACACACACACACACACACATACATCCGATTTTATATATATAGATACAGCTCTAAGCCCCAGTACCTTACCAAAACACATTATCAAAAGAAGTAAAAATTACAGGAGGGGCAGGCACATAATGCAAGCTATTTACATAATGGGGAAAGGGCAGAGGGCATATGATAGTAAGTTTTTTGTATAAGCGAAGACGTAGGAAGTACATAATAGCAGTTTAAAGAGTAACTGTTAGCCCCCAAATTGAAATTTAAAACACTATTGCAATGTTTTATTTATTATATAAGTGAGCCAAAAAGCCAATGTACAAGTTAAAAATCAATCTAATTTTGTTACTATCTAACCTTTTCCACCAGCTCCGGACGCAAGCCGCATATCAGATACTGTAGCATGCAGAGCATGCCTATGTCTGGCCGACCCCCCTCTCCCCCCCAGGACCAGGTGCCAATATATTCTCCCCACCGCAGCTGACCGCTCTGACACGGAGAGAGCGGCAGCACTTCCAGAGCAGCACCGCAGAGCAGCCGCCGCCGCCGAGTCACATGTGAGAGAATCACATGTGAGAGAGATGCATGGCGCTGGCTGCTCTGCGGTGCTGCTCTGGACTTGAGGACCTAGGGCTTTCTACCCCTTAAAGGGAAGGTCCAAGCAAAAAAAAAAAATGAGATTCACTTACCTGGGGCTTCTACCAGCCCCATGCAGCCATTCTGTGCCCTCGTAGTCACTCACTGCTGCTCCAGTCCCCCGCTGGCAGCTTTCTGACCTCGGAGGTCAGGGCCAAATTGCATACATTTTTACACATTCCCGCTAGTGCAGGAACATTAACACATACATTTTTACGCGTTAGTGGTGAAACGCGTAAATTTTTGTTCCTGCACTAGCTGGAATGCGTAAAAATGTATGCAATGTGGCCCTGACCTCCGAGGTCAGAAAGCTGCCAGCGGGGGACTGGAGCAGCAGTGAGTGACTACAAGGGCACAGGATGGCTACATGGGGCTGGTAGAAGCCCCAGGTAAGTGAATCTCATTTTTTTTTTTTGCTTGAACCTTCCCTTTAAGGACCGGCCACTTTTTTTCCATTCAGACCACTGCAGCTTTCACGGTTTATTGCTCGCTCATACAACCTACCACCTAAAGGAATTTTGGCTCCTTTTCTTGTCACTGATAAAGCTTTCTTTTGGTGCTATTTGATTGCTCCTGCGATTTTTACTTTTTATTATATTCATCAAAAAAGACATGAATTTTGGCAAAAAAATGATTTTTTTAACTTTCTGTGCTGACATTTTTCAAATAAAGTAAAATTTCTGTATACATGCAGCGCGAAAAATGTGGACAAACATGTTTTGGATAAAAAAAAACCCATTCAGTGTATATTTATTGGTTTGGGTAAAAGTTATAGCGTTTACAAACTATGGTGCAAAAAGTGAATTTTCCCATTTTCAAGCATCTATGACTTTTCTGACCCCCTGTCATGTTTCATGAGGGGCTAGAATTCCAGGATAGTATAAATACCCCCCAAATGACCCCATTTTGGAAAGAAGACATCCCAAAGTATTCACTGAGAGGCATAGTGAGTTCATAGAAGATATTATTTTTTGTCACACTTTGTGACCAAAAAAAATAAAAAAAAAAGTTTCCATTTCTTCTAACTTGCGACAAAAAAAAAATGAAATCTGCCACGGACTCACCATGCCCCTCTCTGAATACCTTGAAGGGTCTACTTTCCAAAATGGGGTCATTTGTGGGGTGTGTTTACTGTCCTGACATTTTGGGGGGTGCTAAATTGTAAGCACCCCTGTAAAGCCTAAAGATCTCTGTAAATGACAATTTGTTAATTTTTTTTACACACAATTGTCCATTTACAGAGATCTTTCTCCCACTCAGCATGGGTATGTGTAAAAATACACCCCAAAACACATTGTACTACTTCTCCCGAGTACGGCGATACCACATGTGTGGCACTTTTTTGCACCCTAACTGCGCTAAAGGGCCCAAAGTCCAATGAGTACCTTTAGGATTTCACAGGTCATTTTGAGAAATTTCGTTTCAAGACTACTCCTCACGGTTTAGGGCCCCTAAAATGCCAGGACAGTATAGGAACCCCACAAATGACCCCATTTTAGAAAGAAGACACCCCAAGGTATTCCGTTAGTAGTACGGTGAGTTCATAGAAGATTTTATTTTTTGTCACAAGTTAGCGGAAAATGACACTTTGTGAAAAAAACCAATAAAAATCAATTTCCGCTAACTTGTGACAAAAAATAAAATCTTCTATGAACTCACCGTACTACTAACAGAATACCTTGGGGTGTCTTCTTTCTAAAATGGAGTCATTTGTGGGGTTCCTATACTGTCCTGGCATTTTAGGGGCCCTAAACCGTGAGGAGTAGTCTTGAAACAAAATTTCTCAAAATGACCTGTGAAATCCTAAAGGTACTCATTGGACTTTGGGCCCCTTAGCGCAGTTAGGGTGCAAAAAAGTGCCACACATGTGGTATCGCCGTACTCGGGAGAAGTAGTACAATGTGTTTTGGGGTGTATTTTTACACATACCCATGCTGGGTGGGAGAAATAACTCTGTAAATGGACAATTGTGTGTAAAAAAATCAAAAGATTGTCATTTACAGAGGTATTTCTCCCACCCAGCATGGGTATGTGTAAAAATACACCCCAAAACACATTATACTACATCTCCCGAGTACGGCGATACCACATGATTGGCACTTTTTTGCAGCCTAACTGCGCTAAGGGGCCCAAAGTCCAATGAGTACTTTTAGGATTTCACAGGCCATTTTTGTTTCAAGACTACTCCTCACGGTTTAGGGCCCCTAAAATGCCAGGGCAGTATAGGAACCCCACTAATGACCCCATTTTAGAAAGAAGACACCCCAAGGTATTCCGTTAGGAGTATGGTGAGTTCATAGAAGTTTTTATTTTTTTGTCGCCGTACTCGGGAGATGTAGTATAATGTGTTTTGGGGTGTATTTTTACACATACCCATGCTGGGTGGGAGAAATACCTCTGTAAATGACAATTGTTTGATTTTTTTTACACACAATTGTCCATTTACAGAGAGATTTCTCCCACCCAGCATGGGTATGTGTAAAAATACACCCCAAAACACATTATACTACTTCTCCTGAGTACGGCGATACCACATGTGTGACACTTTTTTGCAGCCTAGGTGCGCTAAGGGGCCCAACGTCCTAATCACAGGTCATTTTGAGGCATTTGTTTTCTAGACTACTCCTCACGGTTTAGGGCCCCTAAAATGCCAGGGCAGTATAGGAACCCCACAAGTGACCCCATTTTAGAAAGAAGACACCCCAAGGTATTCCGTTAGGTGTATGGCGAGTTCATAGAAGATTTTATTTTTTGTCACAAGTGAAAAATGACACTTTGTGAAAAAAAAACAAAAATCAATTTCCGCTAACTTTTGACAAAAAATAAAATCTTCTATGAACTTGTCATACACCTAACAGAATACCTTGGGGTGTCTTTTTTTCTAAAATGGGGTCACTTGTGGGGTTCCTATACTGCCCTGGCATTTTACGGGAACAAAACCGTGAGTAGTCTGGAAACCAAATGTCTCAAAATGACTGTTCAGGGGTATAAGCATCTGCAAATTTTGATGACAGGTGGTCTATGAGGGGGTGAATTTTGTGGAACCGGTCATAAGCAGGGTGGCCTTTTAGATGACAGGTTGTATTGGGCCTGATCTGATGGATAGGAGTGCTAGGGGGGTGACAGGAGGTGATTGATGGGTGTCTCAGGGGGTGGTTAGAGGGGAAAATAGATGCAATCAATGCACTGGGAAGGTGATCGGAAGGGGGTCTGAGGGGGATCTGAGGGTTTGGCCGAGTGTTCAGGAGCCCACACGGGGCAAATTAGGGCCTGATCTGATGGGTAGGTGTGCTAGGGGGTGACAGGAGGTGATTGATGGGTGTCTCAAGGTGTGATTAGAGGGGGGAATAGATGCAAGCAATGCACTGGCGAGGTGATCAGGGCTGGGGCCTGAGGGCATTCTGAGGGTGTGGGCGGGTGATTGAGTGTCCTAGGGGCAGATAGGGGTCTAATCTGATAGGTAGCAGTGACAGGGGGTGATTGATGGGTAATTAGTGGGTGTTTAGGGTAGAGAACAGATATAAACACTGCCCTTGGAAGGTGATCTGACGTCAGATCTGCGGGCGAACTATTGGTGTGGGTGGGTGATCAGATTGCCCGCAAGGGGCAGGTTAGGGGCTGATTGATGAGTGGCAGTGCCAGGGGGTGATTGATGGGTGGCAGTGCCAGGGGGTGATTGATGGGTGGCAGTGACAGGGGGTGATTGATGGGTGATTGACAGGTGATTGACAGGTGATCAGTGGGTTATTACAGGGAAGAACAGATGTAACTAATGCACTGGCGAATTGATAAGGGGGGGTCTGAGGGCAATCTGAGCATGTAGGCGGGTGATTGGGTGCCCGCAAGGGGCAGATTAGGGTCTGATCTGATGGGTAACAGTGACAGGTGGTGATAGGGGGTGATTGATGGGTAATTATTGGGTGTTTAGAGGAGACAATAGATGTAAACACTGCGCTTGGGTGGTGATCTGATGTCGGATCTGCGGGCGATCTATTGGTGTGGGTGGGTGATCAGATTGCCCGCAAGGGGCAGGTTAGGGGCTGATTGATGGGTGGCAGTGACAGGGGGTGATTGCCGGGTGATTGACAGGTGATCAGGGTGGATAGATGCATACAGTACACAGGGGGGGGGGGGGGTCTGGGGAGAATCTGAGGGGTGGGGGGGTGATCAGGAGGGGGCAGTGGGCAGGGGGGGAGATAAAAAAAAAATAGCGTTGACAGATAGTGACAGGGAGTGATTGATGGGTGATTAGGGGGGTGATTGGGTGCAAACAGGGGTCTGGAGGGTGGGCGGGGGGGGGTCTAAGGGGTGCTGTGGGCGATCTGGGGCGGGGGGGGGGGGAAATCAGTGTGCTTGGGTGCAGACTAGGGTGGCTGCAGCCTGCCCTGGTGGTCCCTCGGACATTGGAACCACCAGGGCAGGAGGCAGCCTGTATAGTACACTTTGTAAACATTACAAAGTGTATTATACACTTTGTATGCGCCGATCGCGGGGTTAACATCCCGCCGGTGCTTCCGTATAGCCGGCGGGATGTTGCGGCGGGCGAGCGGTGACAGGCGCCAGCAGAGGATCGCGTCACGGATGACGAGATCGCTCCGCCCATGCCCTTAAATGGACCGCCGCCTCTGTGGGTGAGCCGGTCCTTAAGGGCTCCACTTCCCGGCCGCCCCTGTGTGTTAGGCGGTCGGGAAGTGGTTAACAACACAGTTTAACAGTTAACAATAACAGTTTTTCTTATGGAGGGGATGGAGGCATTATGGTTACAGTTCCTTTTATCCTTGAGGAACTGAACAAGGAGGAGAACAGCTATACTTACCTCACCTGAATGATTCCCATGACCTCCTTGGTTGGTGTTGTCACTTCCAACACACAAGCTAAATCCTCCAGTCTGTAGCAGGTGAAGTGAGCATAGGAGTCATTACAGTGAATTGGATCAAAATAGATTCCATGCCATGCTCCCTCTACTGGCTGGAAGATTGAGCTGTTTTGTTTTATTTTATCCACCAGGCATAAGCCTGGGAATCTCTGGAAGCCTTCAGATAAGGTGAGAGTGGATTCTGCATTTCCTTTACAAGGAAAAAGACCAACTAAACAAAGACAAGGGCACCATGACCTTCAAAGGTCACAGGCATATTATTTTTTTGCAAACATCAGCCCTGAATTCTTACTGTCTGTGAATTCTTACTATATGATGTCACAGATGGTGACTCCTTGTTACTGCATAATAGAGTCCTAAAGAAAAGGACAATTTAATTTTCTTTGTTTAATGTAGTTATATCTGTCTCTGTCTCCTCTAGCTATTCCGTTGGTCACACTGTTAAAGAAGGCTGTATCCAAAAAAGAGAAAAACCGTTTATTGTGTATGGTCTCAGACTTCTACCCTAAGGACATTGCAGTGACCTGGCTCAGGAATGGTCAGAATCTGGATGGAACAGAATTTGGAGAATTGCAAACAGACGCAGATGGGACTTACAGAGTGAACAGCTCTATAACCATCTCCCCCACTCAGATCCAGGATCATCCAAACATCACCTGCCAAGCAAAGCATGTGTCTCTCCAGGAACCCGTCCAAGATGGCTTCACTGTGCAGTATGGAGGTAACGCCACCTAGCCTGTAATGGAAATGAATGCATTTTTTCATCATTATCATTAATAAGCCTTATAGAGGCGTACGTTAAAAAAGGGCGCCGGGAAAAAAGGGCGCAGGGTTTTAAACGATAAGCATGAATAACGTTTTAAAAAAAATTGTGCTATATTTCGTTTAAAAATAATGTTTTATAAAGTTATAAATCATTAAATAATGTGTATGAAATCGGCAATTGTAAAAACGTTAATCTTCCCTGTTTAAAAAGTGAAATGTATAATAACGTTTTATAAAAAATTAATACGAATTTTACTAAAGCTATACCTAACCCTACTCTCACACAGAACCCTCCCTGTACCTATCCCTAACCCCTAGACCCCCCTGGTGGTGCCTAAACCTAAGACCCCCCCCCCTGGTGGTGTCTAAACCTAAGACCCCCTAATGGTGCCTAACCCTAAGACCCCCCTGGTGGTGCCTAAACCTAAGACCCCCCTGGTGGTGCCTAAACCTAAGACCCCCCTGGTGGTGCCTAAACCTAAGACCCCCCTGTGATAAGCATTAATAACGTTTGTAAAAAAATATTGTGCTGTTTTTCATTTAAAAATAATGGGAAAAAAATATTGTACTGTTTTTCGTTTAAAAATAATATTTAAAAAATTATAAATCATTAAATAATGTGTAATCATGAGAAGCAGTTATAAAACAGTAAAAGTCTCCGGGCGCCGCTTTTAAAACGTTATTTTTCTCCGGCGCCCTTTTTTCCTGTTGGGCGCCCATTAAACGATATTTATTATGGGAGTGAATGGCCGCGCCCTTTTTGTCCACCTGCCTCATGCGCCCAAATTTCCTGCTTCCCTTATAGAGTCCTGCTGTCAGTATTCCAGTAATGCCTGGCCACAGGGCCGGTTCTAGACTTTTTGCTGCCTGAGGCAAACTTGTTAGGATGTGCCTCCCCTCTCAATTTGGAATGATCGCACAGCATCCCAAAATTTTCACCCTCTGCATAGGTAGGTAGCCAGGTATAGGTGCCCCCAGTGTAGATAGCCAGTATAGTTGCCCCAGTATAGGTAGCTAGCATAGTTGCCCCCAGTATAGGTCGTTGCCCCAGTATAGAGGTAGCATTGTTGCCCACAGTACAGGTAGTATAGCTGCCCCCAGTATAGGTAGCTGCCCAAGTATAGGTAGTATAGCTGCCCCCAGTATAGGTAGCTGCCCAAGTATAGGTAGTATAGCTGCCCCCAGTATAGGTAGCTGCCCAAGTATAGGTAGTATAGTTGCCGCAGTATAGCTAGTATAGTTACCGCAGTATAGGTAGCAGCCAGGAAGGGGGAGCAGCAGCAGGCACAGCGGTGGGGAGGGGGGTAGGACCGCCCTCCCTCACCTGGGCTACCTTGTCAGCGCTCCCCCTCCAGGTAGAAGGCGAGGCAGCGTGCTGATGCGGCGGCAGCAGGCGGGGAATGATTAACTTACCTCTTCCGTGCGTTCCAGGCGTCGGAGCGCAGCGTATGTGATGTCCCACAAGTCTCCTCTTTCTTCAGTGCCACCCACAGTGGGCGGCATTGAAGAAAGAGGAGACTTGTGGGATGTCAAACATGCTGTGCTCTGATGCCTGGCTGGAACACACGGACACTTGGAAATCAGGTTTGAGACTAAGCAGGGGGAACGTTTTTGATACCATAGAGTCTTCCTGGTCCTCGCACCATCCCATTGTTCCTGTGCACTGCAGTCTCTAGTTTAAGTTATTCAACCTGCTAGGTCTTTTACCTCTTCTTAGGCTCTCCTCAGGCAATATTCAAACCTACTCGTGCCCCCAGGTAGTTCTGAAAACTAGTACTTCTGTACTGTACATACACATGCACTTCAGAACCCAAGTAATTCCGAAAACTGCCGGAGGAGTACTGCAGACCTAGCAGAACTTCAACTAGTGACAGAGCTGGCATGATGAGATTGACCAATGACCGGGACGACTACATGGTATCCAGATCCTTCCCTCTACTTAGGTCAGTATTAAACCGGAAATGATGCTACCTCCATACTGTACTGTGAAGCCAGATTACAAAATTATCAACAACTGCCACCATGTTTTGGTGTGATTAATGTGAAGGATCCAACCTATTTCTACCAATTCAAATTTTTTTTTTTATTAAACCCCTGGGCAGGTTTATTGGTTGACTTATGTTCTACAGAGCTCTCTAACCTCAGTTAATCATCCACTAGATACAGTGGCCAGCCAATACCAATAGGAACAGCAGTAGAGCCATACAGAAATCTGTCACTTAGGAAACCCCCTAGCAGTATGGAGGAGCCTGACTCATCCTTAAAAAATAGCTAGAATTGGTAACCCGTCTCTGTTCTTAATATGCTGACATCCAGTCACTGAACTCCCATCCTTCACAGTCTATGAATCAGAAAAAGCAAAAAAAAAAAAAAATTCAACTGGAAGCAGGTTAAAAGTCCAATCTCTACTACGGCTAAAAACTCATCATCAAGTACAAAGCTCATGTGTTTCGTGCACAACTTAGCCCTTGGTTTAATTTATGTACACTTTAAAACTAGGTGAGGAACAGCCATATTATGTTACAACAGAGAGGTTGTGGAACTTTCATATCACAGGTCATACACCATGGCAAGATTGAGCACAGCAACAAGACACAAGGGCCCACAGGGCCAGCGCTATAATACAGGCAAAGGGGGCAATTGCCCCGGGGCCCCAGAGTCCAAAGGGGCCCCCAGTCACCCCCCTTTGCCTCTTTAAAAAAATTTCATTTATTTCAGACCTCAAGATCAGCACAGCGACTTGGCTAACAGACCTTTCAGACTCAGAGCGGGACCGGAGGCAAATAGAGCAGCGCACAGCACAGCTGACTTCATATGCGGAAGTGACGTCTCCAGTCACCTCCTGCATTTGAAGTTATGCGCGCGGCTGCTGTGGCTGCTCTGCCTCGGGTCCTGCTCTAAGCATGAGGTCTGTCAGTCAAGTCGCCACGCTGATCTGGAGGTCTGAGACAATGGGCCTGATTCACAAAGCGGTGCAAACTGTTCAGCACGGGTGTGCTAAACAGTTAGCACGTGAAGTGCATTTCGCGGACTTTTGCGCACGCAAAGTGCCGTGATTCGCGAGATCGCGGACTTTTGCGCGTGCAAAGTTCCGCAATTCGTGCGATCGCGGACTTTTGCACGCGCAATTTGCCGGCAAATTGGGCGCACAAAAGTCCGCGATCGCGTGAATCGCGCCAAATTGCGCGCGCAAAAGTCCGCGAAATGCATTTCACGTGCTAACTGTTTAGCACACCCGTGCTAAACAGTTTGCACCGCTTTGTGAATCAGGCCCAATGTGAGGGGTACTGGGGGCAGATCTATACATATAATGGGGGAAAAGCTATACCTATACTGGGGGCAGATATATGCATATACTGGGGGCAGGTATAATCATATATGGGCAGATATATACAGAGGTTTGCAAAAGTATTCGGCCCCCTTGAAGTTTTCCACATTTTGTCATATTACTGCCACAAACAAATCAATTTTATTGGAATTCCACGTGAAAGACCAACACAAAGTGGTGTACACGTGAGAAGTGGAACGAAAATCATACATGATTCCAAACATTTTTTACAAATAAATAACTGCAAAGTGGGGTGTGCGTAATTATTCAGCCCCATGAGTCAATACTGTGTAGAACCCCCTTTTGCTGCAATTACAGCTGCCAGTCTTTTAGGGTATGTCTCTACCAGCTTTGCACATCTAGAGACTGAAATCCTTGCCCATTCTTCTTTGCAACACAGCTCCAGCTCAGTCAGATTAGATGGACAGCGTTTGTGAACAGCAGTTTTCAGATCTTGCCACAGATTCTCGATTGGATTTAGATCTGGACTTTGACTGGGCCATTCTAACACACGAATATGTTTTGTTTTAAACCATTCCATTGTTGCCCTGGCTTTATGTTTAGGGTTGTTGTCCTGCTGGAAGGTGAACCTCCGCCCCAGTCTCTTGCAGACTCCAATAGAATTCCCTGTATTCCCTGTATTTGGCTCCATCCATCTTCCCATTAACTCTGACCAGCTTCTCTGTCCCTGCTGAAGAGAAGCACCCCCAGAGCATGATGCTGCCACCACCATATTTGACAGTGGGGATGGTGTGCTCAGAGTGGCATCCATCTGAAAATGGCGCCTGTGAATAATGGCGCACAGTGTTGCCGCTAATCCGTTTGCCGCTTATCGCTATTTAACGTTAAAGCCTTATTGTTATTTAGCGTTAAAGCCTTATCGTTATTTAGCGTTAACACACAGAACCCTCTCTGTACCTATCCCTAACCCCTAGACCCCCCTGGTGGTGCCTAACCCTAACCACCCCCTGGTGGTGCCTAACCCTAACCACCCGCCTGGTGGTGCCTAACCCTAACCACCCCCCTGGTGGTGCCTAACCCCTAGACCCCCTTGGTGGTGCCTAACCCTAACCACCCCCTGGTGGTGCCTAACCCTAACCACCCCCCTGGTGGTGCCTAACCCTAACCACCCCACTGGTGGTGTATATTATGTACTGTAACTATACCTAACCCTACTCTCACACAGAACCCTCCCTGTACCTAACCCTAACCACCCCCTTGGTGGTGCCTAACCCTAAGACCCCCCCCCCCCCCCCCGCCCCCCAGTGGTGCCTAACCCTAACCTTGACAGTGTTACATTAAATCCATTCACCGTTTTGCAGTTAAATAACGTCTGCAGTTTGGCTTATGTAGGGCGCTATTGATAAATAACGTTACTGTGGGCCACTATTGATAAATAACGTTAGTGTGTGCCACTATTGATAAATAACGTTAGTGTGTGCCACTATTGGTAAATAACGTTAGTGTGTGCCGTTTTTCTTCTTTTTTTCCCTGTGCGCCATTATTATGCAGTACTAACGATAAATAGCGATAAGCGTATCTTTTTAATGCGGCGCCATTTTTATGCATAGGGGCTGTGCGCCATTATTCACTGATCCCCTCAGAGTGATGTGCAGTGTTAGTTTTCTGCCACACAGACCGTTTTGCATTTTGGCCAAAAAGTTCCATGTTGGTCTCATCTACAGTGACCATACGTCCTGCAGTGCCCGGGGCGCGTCCCGCCTTCAGGGTCCGCTGTCCCGCCTTTGGGGTCCGCTGTCCCGCCTTCGGGGTTCGCTGTCCCAGGCTGCATGAGGTCCCGGGAAATGTCCTGCTTTTAGCTGCGGGACATCCCGGCCTTGGGACACTGGCCACCGTACGATCGCATGAACCGGCTGCAGCGTCTGATAGACACCGAGCCAGTTCATAGCCTGCAGCCCCGCTCCAGCCTGCATAGTCTCCGGCAGGCAGAGCAGGGCTACGGGAAGATGGCTGCCGAACCCTGTACTGGAGACTATTTGTGTCTCCAGTACAGGGCTTCGGGCGCCAACTTGCCGTAGCCCTGCTCTGCCTGCCGGAGACTATGCAGGCTGGAGCGGGGCTGCAGGCTATGAACTGGCTTTCCAGGTGAAATGCTGCCCAAATTGCGTTTATTTTGTGCTGTCATGTTGCCCACATTGCGTTTATTTTGTGCTGTCATGTTGCTCACAATGCGTTTATGTTGTACTGACATGTTGCCCACATTGCGTTTATTTTGTGCTGTCATGTTGCCCACATTGTGTTTACTTTGTGCTGACATGTTGCCCACATTGCGTTTATTTTGTGCTGTCATGCTGCCCACATTGCGTTTATTTTGTGCTGAAATGTTGCCCATTGTGTTTATTTTGTGCTGTCATGTTGCCCGCATTGCGTTTATTTTGTGCTGTCATGTTGCCCACATTGCTTTTTTTTTGTGCTGTCATGTTGTCCGAATTGCGTTTATTTTGTGCTGTCATTTTGCCCACATTGTGTTTATTTTGTGCTGACATGTTGCCCGCATTGCATTTATTTTGTGCTGTCATGTTGCCCACATTGTGTTTATTTTGTGCTGACATGTTGCCCATTGCGTTTATTTTGTGCTGACATGTTGCCCACATTGTGTTTATTTTGTACTGACATGTTGCCCGCATTGTGTTTATTTTGTGCTGTCATGTTGCCCACATTGTTTTTATTTTGTGCTGACATGTTGCCCACATTGCGTTTATTTTGTGCTGTCATGTTGCCCACATTGCGTTTATTTTGTGCTGACATGTTTGCCCACATTGGGTTTATTTTGTGCTGACATGTTGCCCATTGCGTTTATTTTCTGCTGACATGTTGCCCATTGCGTTTATTTTCTGCTGACATGTTGCCCACATTGCGTTTATTTTCTGGTGTCTGGGGTAACTGTTGCTGGATCATTATTTAATTGTCATAGTTGGCTATGTTTGCTGCTTTGGGGTGACGGTATACTAGTAAATCTGCACACCCATGATGCGAATTCTCATTTGACCACATCATGGCGTAAACACTGCGTTCTTATGCCTCGCTGTTACATCATTATACATCATTACGTTAGCTCCGCCCATACAATGCCGTGGCCATGGCCATTATTCACCGCGGCGCGCACCGTAGCCCCCCCACCCCCGTTCTTTGTCGTCCCCCCATTTTTTGCCGTGCACCGCCCCCCCCCCCCCCCAGGTTGGGCCCACAAAAATCTGTTCACTCTTTCTCATCTGACCAGAGCACCTTCTTCCACATGTTTGCTGTGTCCCCCACATGGCTTGCGGCAAACTGTAAGCGGGACTTCTTATGCTTTTCTGTTAACAATGGCTTTCTTCTTGCCACTCTTCCATAAAGACCAACTTTGTTCAGTGCACCACTAATAGTTGTCCTACGGACAGATTCCCCCACCTGAGCTGTAGATCTCTGCAGCTCGTCCAGAGTCACCATGGGCCTCTTGACTGCATTTCTGAATTCTGATCATCACTCTCCTTGTTCGGCCTGTGAGTTTAGGTAGACGGCCTTGTCTTGGTAGGATTACAGTTGTGTCATACTACTTCCATTTCTGAATGATCGCTTGAACAGTGCTCCGTGGGATGTTCAAGGCTTTGGAAATCTTTTTGTAGCCTAAGCCTGCTTTAAGTTTCTCAATAACTTTATCCCTGACCTGTCTGGTGTGTTCTTTGGACTTCATGGTGTTGTTGCTCCCAGTATTCTCTTAGACAACCTCTGAGGCCGTCACCGAGCAGCTGTATTTGTACTGACATTAGATTACACACAGGTGCACTCTATTTAGTCACTCATCAGGCAATGTCTATAGGCAAATTTAAAATTTAAAAATGTGCGCTTAGGAAATAAATATTACACTCAGTGGCTTGCGTTGTAAAAGTAGTGTGAATACCATAAATTATAGATTATTAGTACAACGCGCTCAATACCTCATGAATAAAGGAGTAAACAGTCTCACAGTAGGTTGCCAATAATGTCCTCAGACTGACTCCTCGCAGGTTCACTGTTATCCAAAACTTGGCTCCTTCCTCCAAGACAATCACCTCAACATGTAAATACAAAAAAATACATATAGCGTAATATTGTAATCACAAGATTAATCCGTCACCAGGACGTTTTCCAACCAGTGCAAGTCTAATAGGATCACCATCCAACACCAGTGCTCAGGCACACCCCCCTATGTGCCCGCACTCACCCCAAAAAACCTCCCAGATCTCCGGAGGTGAGTTTGATCATATGTGGGGGTGGACAGCCCAACTCCCTTTGGAGCTCAACCGCTGGTTCACTCTCGAGTGTTACTGTAACTTGAAAAAACGCCAATATAGTGTAAAATCTTCAGTTTAATAAAAAGTTAAAAAAGATGTGCACTCACAAGCCAACGTGAAGGATAAGCATTTAGACAAACAGCGCTGGTCCCCGGGAAACCACTTGGCCGATGCCACATCAGATCCCATTCAGCTCGCTCGCTCACACGCTCCTAACGTCCCCAGCGTCTCCTTCCAATCACGTGTACTGCGGAGCCGCCACTATATTGGCGTTTTTTCAAGTTACAGTAACACTCGAGAGTGAACCAGCGGTTGAGCTCCAAAGGGAGTTGGGCTGTCCACCCCCACATATGATCAATCCCACCTCCGGAGATCTGGGAGGTTTTTTGGGGTGAGTGCGGGCACATAGGGGGGTGTGCCTGAGCACTGGTGTTGGATGGTGATCCTATTAGACTTGCACTGGTTGGAAAACGTCCTGGTGACGGATTAATCTTGTGATTACAATATTACGCTATATGTATTTTTTTATATTTACATGTTGAGGTGATTGTCTTGGAGGAAGGAGCCAAGTTTTGGATAACAGTGAACCTGCGAGGAGTCAGTCTGAGGACATTATTGGCAACCTACTGTGAGACTGTTTACTCCTTTATTCATGAGGTATTGAGCGCGTTGTACTAATAATCTATAATGTCTATAGGCAACTGACTGCACTCAGACCAAAGGGGGCTGAATAATTATGCACACCCCACTTTGCAGTTATTTATTTTTTTAAATGTTTGGAATCATGTATGATTTTCGTTCCACTTCTCATGTGTACACCACTTTGTGTTGGTCTTTCACGTGGAATTCCAATAAAATTAATTCATGTTTGTGGCAGTAATATGGCAAAATGTGGAAAGCTTCAAGGGGGCCGAATACTTTTTCAAACCTCTGTACATATACTGGGGCCAGATTGATAGCTATACTGGGAACAGATCTATACCTAATGGGGGCAAAGCTATACCTGTAATGGGGCAGATTTATAGCTATACTGGGGGCAGAGCTATACTTATACTGGGGGCAGAGCTATACTTATACTGGGGGCAGATCTATACCTATAATGGGGCAAAGCTATACCTGTACTGGGGGCAGATTTATAGCTATACTGGGGGCAGAGCTATACTTTTACTGGGGGCAGAGCTATACTTCTACTGGGGGCAAAGCTATACCTATACTGGGGGCAGATACATACATATACTGGGGGCAGTGCTATACCTATACTGGTGGCACATCTATACCTATACTGGGGGCAGAGCTATACTGGTGGCACATCAATACCTATACTGGGGGCACATTTATACCTATACGGGGGGGGGGAGGGACTGCTATAGCTATACTGGGGACACCACACTCTCTACGAAAAGAGAGAAATTTTACTGGAGGGGGGTGGGGGGTGGGGGGAATGGATCACTGAGCTGGCTGCCGGGGAGTTAAAGGGGAAGGGGGAGGGGGGGGGGGGTTGGCAGTGTGACTGACTTTGCCTTTGGGTATGGGGCCCCCAGGTTATCTTTGCCCCAGGGCCCCCATGCTGCGAAAAACCGGCCCTGAGGGCCCATATGCAATTACATTTTTCTCCAGAGTTTTCTCCTAGGAGATAATTTTTCATCTTCTATTTAAAATAACTTTTTAGCACTTTGCTATTGTAAAAGTACCAAAAAGTAGTTGAAAAAGTACTATCAAAATTATTTTGAGTGTTTTCTTGATTGTTGGTGATTTAACAGCATTTTATTGACTAGTTTGAAATTCACTTTTAATCCTAGGAGATTATTTTACATCTTTTCGGGACTTTGCAATGGAAAAAGTATAAGAAAGTTGTTGGAAAATTTTTCAGCTATGCTAATCCTTTTATCACCTACAGTAAAATTATCTGCTACAGTATTGAGGAGCAATTGCAGTATTAATGGAAGTTAGTGTTTTGTAGGTGGGGTGGGGGGTCTTTGGGGTTAAACATGGGGGGTTACGGTTAGGAGCCCACTAGGGAAATTTTAGTGTTAGGCACCACATGGGGGAGTCCTTAGTGTGACGCACCACCTGGGAGTTCCTTAGTGTTAGGCACCATCTGGGGAGGGGGGGGGGGGGGTAATGTTAGGCACTACCAGGGGGTCCTTAAGACAAAACACTAGGAAAGCAATGGGGCCAGACACTGTCTCTGTGAAATGCTTGAAACTCTGTGCCGATCAATTAGCCCCTGTATTCACAGACATATTCAAAGCATCTCTGGAACTCTCAATTGTCCCGGTCTGTTTTAAAAGCTCAACTATTGTACTAATTCCCAAAAAATCAAAACCTACATGTTTAAATGATTACAGGCCTGTTGCCCTGACATCATTGGTTATGAAAGAATTTGAAAAACTGTTAATGGCTTATCTGAAATCTATCACAGATCCCCTGCTGGACTCTTTGCAATTTGTCTACAGGCCTAATAGATCCGCAGACGATGCCGTGAACATGTGTATGCATTATGTACTACAGCATCTAGACACCCCAGGAACCTACACCAGGATTTTATTTATAGATTACAGCTCTGCATTTAATACCATAATTCCATCACTGCTGCACAGCAAGCTCTCCCAGCTACACATACCTGAACCCATCTGCAAATGGATAACCAATTTCCTATCCGACAGGAGACAGCATGTTAGACTTGGTAAACACACATCAAGCTCTCTGACAGTCAGTACTGGTGCACCCCAGGGCTGTGGGCTTTCCCCACTGCTCTACTCACTGTACACCAATGACTGCATCTCCACAGATCCATCTGTTAAGGTTCTGAAGTTTGCAGATGACACAACAGTAGTTGGTCTCATACAAAATGGGGACAAGTCTGCACACAGGCATATGGTGGGACAGCTTTCCTCCTGGTGCAGCAACAACAGCTTGGAACTAAATGCTCTCAAAACCATGGAGATGATAATGGACTTTAGGAGATCTCCCCCCCAGCACCTCCCCTTAACCATAAATGGATCCACAATAACCCAGGTAGAGTCATTCAGGTTTCTTGGGTCCACAGTCTCACACAACCTAAAATGGGACAACAACATTGCCACTATTGTCAAGAAAGCGCAACAGAGGATGTACCATCTACGGCAGCTGAAAAAGTTTGGTCTACCTCAAAATTTAATGGTGCAGTTCTACACTGCAATTATTGAATCCACCATAACATCATCTATGACTGTATAGTTCAGCTCCTGCTCAGCATTAGAAAAGGGGAGGCTGCAGCGCATCATCCGATCAGCGGAAAGGATAATTGGCTGTAGCTTACCTTCCCTGCAGGATCTTTACACTAGCAGGTGCAGAAAGAGAGCAACCAAAATGGCCTCTGACCCCTCTCACCCAGCTCACTCCATCTTCCAGCGCATGCCTTCAGGAGTAAGATTCCCGTCAATTGCTACCAAAACCTCCAGACACAGGAACAGCTTTTTTCCTCAAGCGGTAGCCATGCTTAATGCTGAACCACGTTAGAGCTGCTAGGACTGAAAGTAATCAGCACAGAACTGTAAATGAACAATTCTCACCTTGCTTACTGCCACTATACTTATAATGTCCTTGACTTGTAATATACACACTGTCTGTCCTTGTATTGTTTTTGTTTGTGTTTGTTAAGCAACTGCCAAGACAAATTCCTTGTAGGTGAAAACTTACTTGGCGAAAATAAATTGATTCTGATTCTGATTCTTAGTGTTAGGCACCACCTGGGGAGGGGGAGTAATGTTAGGCACTACCTGGTGACTCATTAGTGTTAGGTACCACCTGGTGGTTCATTAGTGTTAGGCACCACCTGGGGAATCCTTAGTGTGACGCACCACCTGGGAGTTCCTTAGTGTTAGGCACCATCTGGGGAGGGGGGAGGGGGGTAATGTTAGGCACTACCTGGGGGGTCCTTAGTGTCAGGCACCACCTGGGAGGGGGGGTTAGTGTTAGGCACTAAAAAGGTCTTTTTCCTACTTGTTCCTACTATTCTCCTTAACATGTAGTTCTAGCATGTATGGGAGCTTTGTTATTAACCTCTAAAGTCTGCAGTCTGGAAAAGCAAAAAAAAAAAAAAAAACGCAACTTGAAGCAGGGTAAAAATCCAATCTCTACTAAGGCGAAAAATTCATCAACAGCAAGTACAAAACTCATGTGTTTCATGCACAACTTAGACCTTAGTTTACTTTGTAATGTACTAGTAAACTATTAGCACTATATTATTATTATTATTATTTAGTAATTATAAAGTGGCAACATCATCTGCAGCACTTTACAGAGTATATAGTCTTGTCATTTACCTGTCCCTCAGAGGGGCTCACAGTCTAATCCCTAATGTAGTCGTATGTATGTATCGTGTAGTGTATATATCGTAGCGTAGTTTAGGACCATTTTTTGGGGAGGTCAGTTAACTACTTAAGTACAAGCGGTCTCTGCCCCCTTAAGGACCAGAGACCACTGGTACCAGAAACCACTGCATAACAACGAATTGTCGCACTTACCCGCTGCTTCCACCATCCACGCGGCACACCTGGAGCCTCAGGCCACCCACTCTGCAGTCTCTATGACGGCTGAGCTCTGTGAGATGGTCAGGAGCCACTTTCACTGGCCTGTGCAGTACAATTCTCCACCGGAGAGAGACGGAGGGAGCACACTGCACATGCTCAGACTGGCCCCGACTGGCCGAAGTTACGGGACCCCTTACCGAAGATAGAGAAGGCTGAGGACAATGGCATGGGAGTGATCCATGTGCATGGGGCTGGAGGAAGCCCAGGTATGTATAAAACTTTGGCTATTGTTCATCTCTGGTGCATTTTAAAACTAGGTGAGGAACAGCCATATTCTGTTAGGGGAGTTTTAGTGTTAGGCACCACCTGGGGGAGTCCTTAGTGTGACGTGCCACCTGGGGGTCCTTAGTGTTAGGCACTGCCAGGGGGGGCGGGTCATTAGTGTTAGGCACCACCTGGGGAGGGGTCATTAGTGTTAGGCACCACCTGAGGGAGGGTATTTAGCATTAGGCACCACCTGGGGGAGGGAATTTAGTGTTAGGCACCACCTAGGGGAGGGAATTTAGTGTTAGGCACCACCTGGGGAGGGTCCTTTAGTGTTAGGCACCACCTGGGGGAGGGTATTTCGTGTTAGGCACCACCTGGGGGAAATAATTAGTGTTAGACACCACCTGGGGGGGGGGGGGGGGTTAATGTTAGACACTTATAATGACTTTTTCCCTTTTGTTCCTACTATTCTCATTAACATGTAATTCTAGCATGTATGGGGGGCTTTTTTATAAACCGCTAATGTCTGCAGCCATTTGACTTGAATGTTAAATGCGATGCGAATGCAAACTTTCTGAACATTCGCTTGCCACGAACTGTCCGCCAGCGTGGCAAGTTCACCGATCTTTAGTTAATACAGTGCCTCATAGAAAAAAATTCTGTCACTAGGGGCTCCTGTAAGGACTCCTGGCACAGGATTCACAGTTTAAATATGCTGGACTGTGTGTCTTCCATCCCAGTACATATACTCCACTATCTCCATGTTTTCGGGGGTTGCAGTGTTCAGAGTTCCTTGGAACTCTCAACAAAATTTTCAAGAGAGTAACCCATCCTTCTGCAGATGATCGAAAGACCTGAGTGAGGACGAGTTTTCCTCACCTGTGCCACACTAGTGGTTGCTGATTTTGCAACCCACACTTGTGAGTAAATTTGATTCACAACATACACCTGATGTGCTAAATTACTACACTATAAGGGCCTCCTGTGGTCTCTGTGTTTTTGTATCCTCTGGAAGGTCATTGGAACCATGCTAGACATCTCCCCTCTAATTTGACAGAATGTTTTCACACCTGCCTAAAACTTTCACTATGTTGTAGCCGAGGAGAAGAATAAGTAATATACGATGATTCATACGATACTTTTTGTGAATCCGCCCGTTTCTGTCCTGGTGCTGTCAAGGAGACCGGGAGGAAGTGGAAATCTCCACAAAGAAGATCCAGACAAGAATACAAATCTAGCAGAGGTCCTAACCTTTTATCATATTATTCCCAACTTCTAAATAAAAGTTGCTTCTCAGGTTCCATATTCAAAACGATGGTGGAAACACATTTCCTTTTCTAAATGCTCTATAATTAAAACTAAAAGACAAACGCTATTTCGTAAAATAACTATCCATCATGTCTGTCTTCATCTAGTGGAGCCTAAATTAAGTCTCTTCTCGTCTCATCACGATGGAGAGCAGATCTATGTGTGCGAGGTGAAGGAGTTTTACCCCAACTCAGTGGACATTGCCTGGCTTCTGGACAGTAAGAAAGTCGAGTCTCCCAGGAAGAACAAGGATGGCTCCTTTAATGCCTGGGAAGGTTTCTTAATTCCTGGGAACCAGAAGAAACCAGAAGATATCTCCTGTGTGGTGGAACACGAGACCCTATATAGTCCACTCATAATCACTCAGGCAGTAAAAGGTAAACAATATCTATCTATCTATCTATCATATACATGTCAAACTCCGGCCCGCGGGGCAAATCTGGCCCTCAGAGCCATTAAATTTGGCCTTCAAGTGGTTTCCCCACTTTGCATTGTGTTTGGCCCACTCTAGACCACCAGAGAAGCTTTTTTGGAGGTGAAGCCCTAGAACACCAGGGAAGCCATATGGGAGAGGTAGGGGTAAAGCACTTATAGAGACTCTGTAACAACATTTTCAGCCTTATTTCTTCTATCCTATAAGTTCCTATACCTGTTCTAATGTGTTACTGCAGCCTTTCCTAGTTGCATAGTGGCTGTATTATCTCTGTTATATAATCTAATCTTCTTTCCTTTGTCAGCTTTGTCGGGCTCAGGCAGGAATGTGCTGCTCTGCTTGTGATAGGCAGGAGCTATACACACCCTCTCCACGCCCCCTGAAGGCTCTTTATGAGTCACAAACTGAGCTTCTCTCAGCCTATTACATGCTGGTTAGCAGCCATGTCTTTTGTTTGTAAACACTGCCTAAAACTGGCAATTACAAGCCAGGATTGCTGCAGGGAGTGGCAGAAACAGCACAGAGGGGCCCAGGAGAACATAATGAATATGTTCTTTTTATTGTAAGAATTTTAGAGTACAGATTCTCTTTAACACTAGGGAACTGTATAGGGGAGGGTGGCGGCTTCCTCTAGACACCAGGGAACTGTATAGGGGTTGGAAGGTGGCCATTAGATACCTGGAAACTTTATAAGGGAGGAAGGTGGCCAGTAGACACTGAAGTTGGCCCGCGACTAGGTCCCAGTGTACGATTTTGGCCCACTTTGTATTTGAGTTTGACACCCCTGATCTATCAGGATGGCAATGCTTAGGAGAACTCATAGAGAAGCATGTGATTGGTTTAATCAGCTGATAGATTTGTAAGGCTCTGATTTGCTGGTCCTGATCATGTAGACACTGTAACAAAATTTTCAGCCTTAGTTCTTCTATCCTATAAGGTCCTTTGCCTGTTCTAATGTGCTCTGGCTTGCTGCAGCCTTTCCTAATTGCACAGTGGCTGTGTTATCTCTGTTATATGATCTAATCTGTTTTCTTCTGTCAGCTCTGTCAGGTTAAGGCTGGAATGTGTGGAATGTGCAGGGCTGCTTGTGATTGGATAGAAGCGATACACACCCTCTGCAGGCGCCCTGCAGGCTCTGTATGACTCACACACTCTGCTTATGTGAGCCTATCACAAGCTGGTTAGTTTGTTTGTAAACACTGCCTAAAACTGTTAATTACAAGCCAGGATTGCAGCAGGGAGTGGCAGAAACAGCACAGAGGGGCCCAGGAGAACATAATGAATAGAATGGTATGCTTTTTGCTGTGAAAATGTTAAATTACAGATTTTTTTTAAGTCATCACAGCAAATCAGAACCTTACAAATCTATCATCAGATGAAACTGATCACATGCTTCTCCACGCATTCTCCTAAGCAGGGCCATCCCTATCTATCTATTTATTTATCTGTGAATGTATCTCCACTATCTTCCAGATGTGAAGGACTCTCAGGCATCCAGTGTGATTGCAGCCATATTGCTGACCATGTTTATAACACTTGGTGTGATTGCAGCTGTATTGTGGTTCCTCGTCTACAGGAAGAAATGTGAGTTTTGTCAGTTGTTCGATGTTTATCCTCAAGTATCTGAAGTTTTCTGCTCCAGTCCAGAGCAGCCTTTCTCAACCTTTGTACCCTGGAGGAAACCCTGCAAACAATTTTTTGATCCCAGCGAACCCCTCCATTTATTTTGCAGGAGGCGTAGTCTTTAAAAATAGGTGAGGCTGTTTATTTCACTGCCCCCTATTACACTGCCACATGTTATTATGTTTCCTTATCCTAGTACTTTTATTAATGCATTGATTATTATTCTGACCTCCAATTTAGTGCTTCTTTTTACAAAATGCCATGGAACCCCTGTAGAGCACTCTAGGAACCCTGGGGGTCCAGGAAAACCTGGTTGAGAAAGCCTGCTCCATAGTGGCGTAGCAATAGGGGGTGCAGAAGTTGCAACCTCATTGGGGCCCTTGGGGCCCCCCCTCAAACACAGTATTCGCTCTTTATTGGTCCTGTCCTGTGCTAATAATATTCACTTTTATAGGTGCTTTGAATAGAAGTGATCATTGTCAAGCTCTTCACTGGCTGCAAATTAACCAGAGGATTCAGTTCAAACTCCTAACCCACACCTACAAAGCTCTCCACAATCTCTCTCCCCGGTATACATCCTCACTAATCTCCAGATACAAACCCAATCGCAATCTCAGATCGGCACATGATCTTCTGTTGTCCTCCTCTAGAATCAACTCCTCACATTCACGCTTACAAGACTTCGCACGCGCTTCACCCCTCCTCTGGAATGCCCTCCCTCAACACATCCGTCACTCGCCAACCTTTGTTGCCTTTAAACGCTCTCTAAAAACACACTTGTTCCGACAAGCATATGCGCTGTCTTAGGCCACTTCCCTTTGTCCTAAGACCAAATTGCACTCCTACTAGGTATCCTAAAACACACAGCCTCTATATATTTGCCGCATACTACCCCTCCTCCTGTTCCCCCCCCCCCCCATTCCCTTTAGATTGTTAGCTCGCAAGGGCAGGGCTTTCTCCCCTTTTTGTGTCTTGGTAACCATTATACATTTTATTCATCATGTTACTTTTATCACTGTCATTACCAATTCTATAATTTGTTTTTGTATCATTCTTTGTATTTTGTCACTAATTATGTATCTTGTATTTTGGTGTACACCATTGTCTGTATTATTATGTACCCCATGTTTGTTTCTTACTTTGTACAGCGCCACGGAATATGTTGGTACTTTATAAATCAATAATTATAATAATAATCATTGACCCACAGTTTCTCTTCCCCTTCTTGCACCTCTGACACTGTGGTTGTCCTTGATTAGTTTTGGTATGCCGTATCAATTTTTATGTATATATTGCTTGGGGGGGCCCAATGTAAAACTTTATATATGGTATAAGAGGTGTTTTCTCCTCCTCTGGACTGGCATTCAGCGTTCTTCCTGCTCACGATGTCATGTGATGTTACACGGTGGTTGCGAACGGGAAGTCAAGTGATCTCATTGCTCTGTGCAGAATCGTCGGGGATCTTAAAGATCCGATCCATCGTGAAATAAATAATGATAATAGAATTCACTGCTTAGTGAATCAAGCCCATAGTCTCTACACGTGGGGTGTATGTGATGAAGCAGGTGCTTTCAGCGCTTAGTGCCGTGCGCCGAAACCAGACGCCCCATAGCAGCAATGTAATCTCCTTCCGAGTTGCGAGAGCTCAGAGGGGGAACAATATTAAATGCCGCTGGGCAGTTTTGTGGCAGCAGGGATAGCCGTCATTCGGCTCTCCCAGCGCCCAACTCACCGGCGACGCGTGCATACTTACGCATACATAAGGTGTTTAAAAGTATGTAAAGTGATGTATTGTAACCCACTGCAAGAAATCACGTTCCCCATTTCATAGTTTTGAAGAGATCAATGAAAGATAACTAATAACTGGCTATCATGGGTTGCTGCACTATTTGAAGTTATACCCTGCCTTATTAACAGTAAAACAGTTATGTAACTAAAAATGTTTAAAGAAAATCTGAGCTGAAAATGAAAAGTCAAAATAAACATACACAAGTCATAATTACCTCCCATGCAGTCAACTCCTCAATCTCTTTCTCCTCTCCTGCGTCCTGTTTGTCCACTGTGATCAATGGATTTCTCCATCCTCCATTTTGAAAATGGCCATTACCCCATAACAGCTTTCTGGTCAGCACACTGTTAAACTGTAACATCGCCCACTTGAGCCATAGGGAAACATAGAAATTACCTAGCACATCAGTTGTCCTCTCAGCTATAACTGACAGCAATTGATAAATAACTGACAGCAACTGATATATTTCAGTTCTGACAAAATGTTGTCAGAACTGGAAAGGATCGTTGTCAGAAGAAAATGGTGAGCTTCTGAGAGGAACTGATGGCAAGGTAACTATGTAATGTTCATTTGAAGTTATCTTGTGTGTTTATTTTAAATAATTTTACTCAGTTCAGGTTCCCTTTAAGGCACAAAGGGCCTGATGGACGGAAAGCCGGTAATTGTACCATCCTGACACCAGGGGAGCACTGCCCGTTAATCTGTTGGCGCCACATGCATTATCCTGTTTGGTGCTAACAGGGTAACAGGCATGGCTTCTCAGATGTTAGGACTGGTAAAATTGCCGTACACAACTTCTGCAGGACAAAAGTACCGCCCTTTCGTGCATCAGGCCCCTGATATCATAACGGCTGCCGATGTCGCATTGCAGCAGACCAAGGGCTTGATTCACTAACTGGCACTAAGTGTTAGCGCCGGAGTAAAAAAGTGTTTTCCGGCGCTAAGCGTATGTGCGCACGCAACCGCGCGCGCAGTGTTGTGCGCACAAAGTAGTTGCTGTGCGCGCAAAGTAGTAGGCGAGCAAACCATGTACTGCGCAAGCGAATGCGCGCACAGCTATATGCCGCGCGCGCACTAAAGCATTGTGCGCGTACGCTAAACTTTGTGCGCGATGTGCGTAGTGCTGTGCGCGATATGTGGCCAATACCAGCCAGTGCCCTGTTTTGCACGCACTAACTGATAAGGCTTAGCGCCGGTTAGTGAATCAAGCCCCTAGAATCTTGGGTTTCAGTCTCAGTCAGAACACCTTCTGTGATGTGAACCCGCCTACGCTAAACTTTGTGCGCGATGTGCGTAGTGCTGTGCGCGATATGTGGCCAATACCAGCTAGTGCCCTGTTTTGCACGCACTAACTGATAAGGCTTAGCGCCGGTTAGTGAATCAAGCCCCTAGAATCTTGGGTTTCAGTCTCAGTCAGAACACCTTCTGTGATGTGAACCCGCCTCTTTCCCCCATGCAGAGTAGCGGAGTGTAGGAGAGAGGTGACTCACCTGTTCAGGCTCCATCGGCAATGTATCATCTCCAGGTGTCCCTGTCTCCATGACTACAGCACCTTCTCTCATCAGAAAAAAAGGCACACCTTGCACACTACTCTTTGGCTAGGGATCAATCGCAAGAATGCTGCATAACTTCAGCCTCTAGCCTTAAAGAGACTCTGTAATGAAAAAAGGTTCCCCTGGGGGTCACTCACCTCATGAGGGGGAAGGCTCTGGATCCTATTGAGGCTTCCCCCGTCCTCCTCAGTCTCGCTGCAGCCCACGGAAGGCTGTGCAATATTTACCTGTCCCTGTTCCAGCGGGGGCGCTGTTACTGCTCTCCGCTCGGAAGTAGGCGGAAATAGCTGATCCCAGTCAGGTCCGCTCTATTGCGCAAGCACAGGAGACTTGCACTTGCGGAGTAGAGCGGACCCGACTGGGATCGGCTATTTCTGTCTATTTCCAAGCGGAGAGCCGCTACTGCGCCTGTGCTGGAGCCAAGAAGGTAAATATTTACATGCCCGCTGTTCAGTGGGCTGCAGCGAGACCACCGTGGGACACAGGAGGACGGGGGAAGCCTCTATAGGATCCAGAGGCTCCCCACTACCAAGGTGAGTACCCCTCAGGGGCATTTTTTTACATTACAGGTCCTCTTTAAGTTATGTAAACACTTCAAATAAATGTTACCCAGATCATCCTGGAAACAGACTGTTAATGCTAGTTGTATTGCAATGAATGCTGGAATGCAATGATGTGTCAGCTTGTTACTTGTACAGAGCCACAATAACCCAACATGCATTGTGGCTCTGTACAAGTAACAAGCTGACGCATCATTGCATTCCAGGGGTTCTGGAGGTGTGTTTAGCTATCAGGGACAACAAAGGATGATTTGCATATGCTCACTCCAACCTGAATAATCACAATCACCTTCTGTTTTAGGAAGGGAAACTTTTGTTTTGCATAGCAATTTAGTAAGAGGTCTTTTTGGTCCATTGTAGCCCCTTACACAATCCTGGGAGTTCCGGTTCACCATGAGCTTGCTGGGTACTCTGTAACTATTGTACCTTTAAAATTGGTTTTCTCAAAAACTACAAGGCCTTTTTGATTTTATTATTCCACTTGTTTACCCCTCTTTTCCTTAACATACCTAGCAATTTGTTGATTTTGCATGTATGGGGGCTTTGCCATTACCCCAAATGTTGGCACCATTGATTCAGCGCAATTCAGATTCAGTCATTTGATTAACCCGAAAATCTTGGCCTGTTCAGTCGAATGGCTTGCAAATAGAACACAGAGCTACTCAACCAACACTACTTGGGAATCTCTTTATGAAAATCGCCAGAAAGTTTTCTATATCTACTGTACATAATATGTAGATTTGTGGATCAATTTACAAAGATTATTATTATCATAAATATTATTGTTATTATTTATTGGATTTATATAGCCCAGGCTGAGAATTTTCAAAGCTCCTCTAGGGCAGCGTACCCAAACATGAAAGAACTATCTCATTGTGTGATGAACATGTCTTCCAACAAACTGCCTAAAATCTGAGCCAGAAAATGTCACTCTCTTCCCATAGATTTTCAGAGGTTCCAGCAGAGCCCCATCCATGTACATGCCAGGCGATCTGGTAGAGCAGAGGAAAAGGTGACATTGTACTCTACAGCCACCAGCTGCCCAGAGAAGGTGCAGGTGACCTGGACTGTAATAGAGAATGATGGACAGATAGTGAAGGTGCCAGAAGATTGTGCAGAAAGAGATGGAGAATCTGGACATTTAATGAGCGGAGACTATACAGTGAGCACTAGCCATTCACTGACAGAGGGATTGAACCACGCTATTACTTCACTGACCTTCACACCAAATTCACCAAAACATTGCAACATGACAGTCACCTGCAGATTCCAATGTGGTAAAAAGAACAAAAAGAAACAATTAACATGGAGCCCTGAGAAAGGTAAGAAAAACATTTAGTATTATCGTTGTTATCATTTTTGCTAGAATCCTGGAAGATCAGGGCACTCCTGGGTACTAAGAAACGAGAGATATGTAGCACATGTAACACGGCGTACCAGAAAGTGGGCATGGTCATGATAGGTCATGGATGGAGCCAAGACTAGGTGATCCTAGCAGCTGTGTAAAGTCAGAGAGTAAAAATGTAGAGGAGCCGAGGAGGTTCACTCTCCATGAATAAAAAATTAGGCCCTAATTTACTATAAAAACAGGCATATTCGTTGTAAGGAAATAGACATTATACACAACATCCACTTCTTAGATTATAATTAAGCAGACAGACCCCACATAACAATTAGGCAGGAAGTTAACCCAAAGCACTTAATTCAGCAGTTTTTGCAGGACAATCAGGCAGCGCTTTCATCCCAAACATGATTCTGCACACAGTCCCTCAAATAATTATGCAGCATCACCCCTCTCAAAAACAAACAAACAAACAAACAAAAAAAACCAACAAAAAACTTAATTGGGCAAAACTAGACCTCTAAAATCTTCTACAAACATTAATTAAGCAGAGATTTCCCCCTCCCCCAGAAAAAAAAAAATCACAAGTGGGCAGAGTTGCCCCAAAATCATTATCAGGCTTCATCCAGCTGTAGCTCTCCAAAGTAAAATAGTGGCCAAGTCCCAGATTGTTTCCTACTACCTAGCAATTCAGATATGCTAAGTAGTGAAGAAAAGATCTGGCACCAGATGTGAGCAGGAAAGTGGTCAGTAGTGGTGGTGCTTACCAGGATCACATGCTGCTCAGAGTATAGCGTCAAATGTTCAAAAAAGGGAAGAAAGATGGAGGCACCGTTCCCTTTACACTTTTTTATTCCTTCAGTTGGGCAACTAGCCCCTCAAACAGTGGGGCTTGTTGGATGGCCTGACAGCTGTTTCACGTCTTAACGCATCATCAGGGGCATTAACGATTAGTGCCTCTGACGATGGGTTAATACACAAAATGGCTGTCAGAAGTGTGTCTGATGATGCGTTAATACGCAAAATGGCTGTCAAAAGTGCCTCTAATAATGCGTTAAATACGTGAAACGGCTGTCAGTCCAGCCACCAAAACCCTACTGTTTGAACCGCTGTTTGTTTTACCCTACTGAAGGAATACAAAGGTGTTAAGGCCACGGAGCCTCAATCTTTCTTTTCCTTTTTGAACATTCTATCTATTCAGATCATGTCTCTCACGCTGTAACCTACAAATCATTTATAAATCCTTAAGGTACACTTCCGAGGTTAAAAAAAAACATGTTGTTTTTTTTTCTTACCTCGGACCTGTCCTAAGTACTGCGCATGTGTCTGGTTGTAGCAGTGAGGCTGTATTATGCACAAGAAGGGTTGGAGACATTGGTGCCACAGTACATAGTTTTGCCTTGCAGACCAACCCATAGGGAAAACTATCCAAGGAACTCAAAGAAAGTACATGCAAGGATTGTCAACATCCGCTCTACACGTTTCTTCCACAAATCCCAATATCTCTTTTGTAAACATGAACACTCTCAAAATGCTACCTGGCAGAGTACAAGGAGCTCTCAGCTTCTAGAAATGCACACTTACTTCACAAATTCCATTGAAAACAATTAACTCCCTGACATTTTGAAAAGAAAAAAAAAGGCCCGGTAAGTTTATTTTGGGTCTAAAAGAAAAACAACAACAATAAAAGAAAAAAAAAGCAGATGGCTCCCTCTTCCCCTCAAGATGTTTGAAACCCTTCTCCTCCATGCAGGTTGGTATTTTCCATGGAAATCAAGTCAAACGGGTGTAGGGGTCTGCCCCCTCAGCATTGCCTACCCACATGGCCCATACCATTGTGGTTGTCTTCAAAAGGGGAGTGGTAAATCTCACGTATGCAAAGCCTTGTCCTAATGTTAAAGATAAAGAGCACATCCCCATATCCAATCACCAAGAGGAGGGGTGGGTTGTAAAAGTATATGAAACCTTATGTGGAATCCTAAATCAACCTTCACAAGATAAATGGACCACAAAATATCTACCCTATTCTAGGAATATAGGTAAGTGAGGGAAAATGTTCTCCACTCATGAGAGTTTACAGTCTGCCGATCTGACACACCACAAAGTCATTATTTTATCCAGAATGGCTTGATGTTTTCTGAAAATTATAGCAATGCTTCTGAATCAGCTCAAACTTGCTTTAAAGTGAGACTGAAGTAAAAAAAACCTTATGATACAATGAATTGTATGTGTAGTACGGATAATTAATCTATATATATAAAATCTGATGTATGTATGTGTGTGTATGTATGTGTGTGTGTATGTGTATATGTGCCGTGATCACTCAAAAACGGCTTGACCGATTTGAACGAAACTTGGTATACAGATCCCTTACTACCTGGGATGATATGTTCTGGGGGTCTCGCGTCCCCCCTGCACACCTGGGGCGGAGCTACAAACAGCCATTCAGATTTCACCCATTCTTGTCAATTAAAAAAATGGAAAAGGCTGCCATTCTCACAGTAATCAAGCCACAGTCCCCATGCTTGGCACAGGCGGTCACTTGGTGACCGAGGTTACAAAGCCAGGAAAAGTGGGCGGAGCATAAAACAGCCAATCAAATTTCAGCCGTTCATTTTAAATGGGAAAATGTAAACTGCAGCCATTCTTAGACTGTTAATCGCAGGGTTCTCAAACTTGGCACACTTGGTCACTGGGTAAATGCAATTAAGATTCAAGAAAGTGGGTGGAGCCTACAACAGCCAATAAAAATTCACCTATTCATTTTCAAGGGGAATATTTAAACTGCTGCTATTCTTACACTGTTAATGGCAGAGGCTTCAAACTTGCTACCGTCGGTCATTGGGTGACTGGGGTCCAAAGTCACTAAAGGGGCAGGGCCACATACAGCCAATCAGATTTCCTTGGTGGATAAACTGCTACCATTCACACATTTTTTGATGCCAAGAACCTGAAAGCTCACACACTTGGCCATTGAGTGACTGTGACTGTCTGGTTAGAAAAAGTGGGCGGTGCCAACAACTAAATTTTTTACATGGCAGGGTTCCCAAACTTTAAACAATTAGCCACTGGGTGACTGGGATGAATATTCAGAAAGTGGGTGGAGCCTACAACAGCCAATCAAAATTCACCTATTGATTTTTAAAGGGGAATATTTACATTGCTACCATTCTTACACTGTTAATGGCAGAGGCCTCAAACCTGATACAGTCAGTCATTGGGTGACTGGGGTCCAAATTCACTAAAGTGGTGGAGACACAAACAGCCAATCAGATTTGTTAGATTGATTTCAGTCATTATGTTATTGGCAGGGTTCTCAAACGTGACACAGTTGGCCACTGGGTGACTGGGACTAATAATTAGGAAAGTGGGTGGAGCCTACAGCAGCCAATCAAAATTCACCTGTTTATTTTCAAGGGGAATATTTACATTGCTGCCATTCATGCACTCTTAATGGCAGAGGCCTTAAATCTGGTACAGTCAGTCACTGGGAGACTGGGGTTTAAATTCTGAAGGGGGCATTTACACTGGCAGGGTTCTCAAACTTGACACAGTTGGTCACTGGGTGACTAGGATTAATATTCATAAAAGTAGGTGGAGTCTACAAGAGCCAATCAAAATTCACCTATTGATTTTCAAGGGGAATATTGAAACTGCAGCCATTCTTACACTGTTAATGGCAGAGGCCTCAAACCTGCTACAGTCGGTAGTTAAGTGTCTGGGGTTCAAATTCAGTAAAGGGGCGGAGCCAAAAACAGCCAGATTTCTTTGCTGGATAAACTGCTTCCATTAGCACAATTTTGATGCCAGGAACCCAAAAGCTCACAAACTTGATCATTGAGTGACTGTGTGTCAAGGTTACAAAACGTGGGTGGAGTTAAAAACAGATTTTTCTGGGAAATTGTAAACTGCAGCCTTTTTTCACTGTTAATGGCAGGGTTCTCAAACTTTGCACAGCTGGTTACTGGGTGACTGGGATTCATATTCAGGAAAGTAGGTGAAGTCTAAAAATGCCAATCAAAAATCACATGTCGCTTTTCAAGGAGAATATTACAATTGCTGCCATTCTTGCACTGTTGATGGCACAAGCAGGGTTGCTCGTAAACTACGCCAGCGCGAATCTACGCATCGTAGTACGCAACTACGCATCTTAGTTCGTAGGCGAAGTTTAAGAACTACACTTACGCATTTCCGCGTAGTCGTAGTCCCGCTATGCGTAGCTTCGCCCGCTACGCGTAGTTGACGTATGTATTGCGAAGTCAACTACGCGTGCGGTAACTGCATTGATATGGGTCATTGCGCATGCGCAGAAATTTTATTGCCCTTTGTACGCATACAATTCTGCATTGGATGTTGGAATGTATGCTTAAATTAGTTTCTGTATGCGCATAGTTAGCAGATTATTGCGGAAATTTTTCCGCATAAGGGCATAAGCGGTCGCATCAACTACGCTACGCACTACGTGAAGCTTGCGTATTTTAATGCGTAGTCTACCGCATGCTAACGTAGCGAAGTGGCTGATTTGGGAGCCGTAGATTGCGAAGCGTATTTGCGTAAAAATACGCGTAGTTCCAGCGTAGCGAAGTTGCCTGCCTACGACCATCCCTGGGCACAAGCTTCAATCCTGGTACAGTTGGTAATTGGGTCACTGGGGTTCAAATTCAGAAAAGGGGACAGAGCCACAAACAGTGAATTAGATTTGTTTCATTTCATGGGAAAATACAAATTATTGCTTCCAAGGACCACAAATCTCACAAACTTGCTCATTGAGTGACTGTGTGTCCAGGTTACAAAAAGTGGGTGGAGCCCAAAACAAATTTCACTGGGAAAATGTAAACTGCAGCCCTTTTTACACTTTTTATATCAGGGTTCCCAAACTTTGCCCAGATGGTCACTGAGCGACTGAGATTAATATTCAGGGAAGTGGGTGGAGCCTATAATAGCCTATCAAAAGTCACCTGTTGATTTTCAAGGGGAATATTTAAATTGCTGCCATTTTTACACTGGTAATAGCAGATGCCTCAAACCTGCTACAGTTGGTCATTGAGTGACTGGGGTTCAAATGCTGGATAGGGGGTGAAGCCACAAACAGCCAATCTGATTTGTTTAATTTCTATGGGAATATACAAATTATTGATGCCAAGGACCCCAAAGCTCACAAACTTGGTCATTGAGTGTTTGTGTGTTAGGGTTAGAAAAAGTGGGCGAAGCCAACACCAGTGAAATATATACACGGGCAACGGCGGGTCATCAGTGGATGGAGACAAATACAAATTTCACTGGAAAATGTAAACTGCAGCCATTCTTACACTGTTAATGGCAGGGTTTTTAAACTTTGCACAGTTGGTGACTGGGATTAATATTCAGAAAAGTGGGTGAAGCCTACAAAAGTGAATCAAACTTCACCTATTTCTTTTCAAGGGGAATATTTAATTACTACCATTCTTGCACTGTTAATGGCACAGGCCTCAAACCTGGTACAGTTGTTCATTGGGTGACTGGGGTTCAAATTCAGAAAAGGGTGTGGAGCCACAAACAGCCAATCAGATTTTTTCATTTCAATGCAAATTATTGATACCAAAGACCACAAAGCTCACAAACTTGGTCATTGAGTAATTGTGTGTTAGGGTTAGAAAAAGTATGCGGAGCCAACACCAGCCAAATACATATCCGGGCAACGTCGGGCAATCAGCTAGTTAATAATAAAATAAAGAAAAGTGTCTCATATTCAGTTATATAGTTGTTGTTTTTTTATAGCATTGCATCATTCTCTAATATTTGCAGTTTACTAATTGCACTCTGTATTTTAAACCATGAAACAGAGCAGAGCTAATTATGCAGGAGAACAGAGGCGCCAAAAGGATAAAAGGAAGCTAAATGAGCTTAAAAACCAAATTCTTGGTAAATAGAGGAGGTAGTGGTGGACTTACCTCCTCCAAGTAGACACACAACGACTGTAGTAAAGACAGTCAATATATTTTATTTATGAACTCCAAATACGCAACGCGTTTCGCAGGTTTGATCCCGCTTCCTTAGGCAATAACAACGGAGCAATAGCATACGTGGTCAGTAGAAGAGCCAGGCACCTCTGAGGTCTTTACTACAGTCGTTGTGTGTCTACTTGGAGGAGGTAAGTCCACCACTACCTCCTCTATTTACCAAGAATTTGGTTTTTAAGCTCATTTAGCTTCCTTTTATCCTCTTGGCACCTCTGTTCTCCTGCATAATATTGAGCCCACCCTGGGTGGAGGGTTGAACCCCCTTTTTCTCATCTACATAGAGCGACTTCTTATTCCTGAGTGGAGTCAGGATAATCTCCCCACCTGCCTTTACAGTGGTTGCCTAATGGTAACCCTGGTTTGTGAGTATTAATATTTACTCTATCTAGTAACCATTTACCAGTACATATTACACTATTGGGGCTCTTGGTGTTCCTTGTTTTTAGAGCAGAGCTAATAACCATGTGAACTTCCTGGCAGTAAAACCTTAAACAGTGAGAGACAGGTTGAGATAAATGCTTCAGAAACTGCACTGTAGCCAACCCAAGCTGGGTCAGAGAGCTCAGAGAATGTCATTTGCATAGATAACAAGAGAAGTTCCTTCCTGTACTGGAAACAATATGAGACTCGTATCTGTGCTACTAATGCACTATTTCTTAGCTGTACTACACATACAATTCAGATTCTCATAAGTTTATTTTCACTTCAGATTACCTTTAAAATTTAAAAGAATACATTTATATATACAGTATGTGTCTCCCTATTTCTAATATTTTAAGTATTTTATCTCCAGAATGGGTGTTCCGTGCACCTGAGGGTATCCGAAAGATGCCGGAGGGGATCGAAATAAAACCTGCAGAAGGGCAGTCGGGTAAGTGTAGTTATTATTGCCTATAGATCACATGGGGACATATTCACTAAACTACTAACTAACTTGTACTCCTGTAACACTACTACTAGCAAAATGTGTTGCGTAATGCACTTTACACTGTGCATGCGTTACCTCCTACATAACACAAGTTGTGCTATACTGCCACTTCAGTAGTGTAAATACCAGTAAAATTGGTGTGCAGTGTGAGCATAGTAATTATACCAGGGTTTTATGGATACAGGGGAAACTCAAAAAATGAGAAGATCGTGCAAAAGTTCATTTATTTAAGTAATTCTGAAGTAACTTAAAGAGAACCTGTAACAAAAAAAAAAGTTCCCCTTGGGGGTACTCAACTCGGGGGGGGGGGGGGGGGGAGCCTCAGGGTCCCAATGAGGCTTCCCCCTCCCCAGTCCAGTGCTGGCTCCTCCGAAGTGTCCCGCAATCCAGGGCTCAACAAGCCGACAAGGCTTCCCTGGCTCTAGCGGGGGCGCTGTTGCGGCTCTCCGCACGGAGATAGGCGAAAATAGCCGATCTCTGTCGGGTCCGCTCTACTACACAGGTGCAGAGACTTGCCCCTGCGCAGTAGAGCGGCCCGACAACGATCGGCTATTTCCGTCTATCTCCGAGGCGGAGAGCCGATACTGCGCCTGCCCTGGAGTCGGGAAGGTAAATATTTACATCCCCGCCATTCCGGGAGCTTTAACGCCGCCGCTGTGGGACCGAGGAGGACGAGGGAAGCCTCAAAAGTATCCGTAGGCTTCCCCCACCCGAGGTGAGTACCCCCCCGGGGAGATTTTTTTGTTACAGGTTTTCTTTAAAAGGTGAAACTAACATATGAAATTGGAACCCTTTACAGGCGTTTTGGATGAGTTAGCTGATTAGAGTCTGGCACTTTGGGCCTAGAATATTTAACATATTCACAATATTCTAATCGGCTGAGCTTTTGATTTTGGGGTTCTCATAAGCTTTAGGCCATAAATCATCAATATTATAATAAATAAAGGCTTAAAATATCTCGCTTTGCATGTGGTGAGTCTATTTCATATATTAGTTTCACCTGTGATGTTGAATTACTAAAATAAACAGACTTTTGCGCTAAAAAAACAACCCTCAGGTAATGGGAGACAGCAAGGAAATGGATTATAAAGTAAGATCATTTGTCCTCTTTCACACCGTTATGTGGAAATTCTAATCTCCCATTCTCCCTCATTTTCAAAATATCCCTGATCCCATTACCTGGGCAAGGCACTGTATAAAGTGGTTACAGCATTTGGCCCTGAATGGTAAAATTGATCTCCTTCAATGAGTTGACGTCAGAATATTCTTTCGCAAGCAAAATGCTGTTTAAATGCTTTTAGGTGGGGCAAGCCATGGCTGGTCAATCTCCTCGCCCGATCTCTGTGGAATCAGAGGCACTAGAATCACTATTATTGTGGGAAATGGCTAGATTCACCCCTTTCTGCAATTTACGGGGGGCTCCTGATCACTGTCTCAGGTAGAGTTCAAAGAGCCTTTAAGAAATGGAGAAGCAATCGCCCACTTAATATCTCCAAGGCAACTAATCCTTGCTAATTGGTTCACAGGGGATATACTCAGTATTTTGAACATAGTACAAATGACCCAGTGCAATCTAGAATTTGAAAGACACCTAGATACCAATAATGGTCTTATCCAAAGATATCCTGAAGCTGAACTACCTTGGAAATCTATCTAAAGCCTCATCTACACGAGGCGATCCGGTGGCTCGATTAGCCGCCAGATAGCCTCTTTCGCATCCCCAGGCGTACCCGCCGCGTTCCCGCTCACCGCGCGTGTGTCGGATTCGATCCGCCCTCGTCCCCGCCCGGCGCCGCTTATCTTCCGCTCGATTCCCTTCCATTGTCCCCTCATGGGGAACAAGCAGGGAATCGGTGGTGGCAAGATCCGACCTGTCGGATCTTATCAATCGGGCCGCATCAGCGGCTCGATTGATAATACACATCTACGCGTGTAGATGAGGCTTTAAGCCTCGTCTACACGAGGCGATCCGGCGGCTCGGTTAGCCACCGGATTGCCTCTTCCGCATCCCCGCGCGTCCCCGCCGCGTCCCCGCTCGCCCGCGCGTGCGTCGGATTTGATCCCCCGCTCGTCCCCGCCGGCGCCGCTTATCTTCCGCTCGATTCCCTGCCATTGTCCCCTCGTGGGGAACGAGCAGGGAATCGGCGGTGGCGAGATCCGACCTGTCGGATCTTATCAATCGAGCCGCTGATCGCTACGTGTAGACGTAGCTTTAGACTCAATAGTACTCCCTTAAGTCCCCAATAGTGTTACTTAAACCTTCTGAATAGTTCTTGGAGCTTCAGAAGGTGCAGAGAAACTTGGAATACCCCCCCCCCCCACACACACACACACACACTACCACCACCACTTACTTTTCCAGAATCTTCTCTGATTATCCTCTGCTAAGGCAATCCAAAATTTGGTTGATCACTCTGCCAAATGGTTAGTGTATAGGCAGAGCTACGATTCAACATTGATAGATATTCATTGATTGTCTCGTTTGTGTCGACTCAAATACTCCTTAGCCTCCGAACATTGTATAGAAGTTTTACTGTTGGTCTCTATATTTAACCTACGAGGCTCCTAGTATCTCACGGTTTTAGTTAACACCTGTCAGTTATAGTTACAGTTGTACAAGTTAAATGGTTTAGATTTGTATATGTAAGTTACTGGATTACTCTTAGTATATAGTTCTGTACAGCTACTTAATAAGTTCTTGGAAAGGATTACAGATTTCCTAATCCTTACTCTTTAGGGTCATAAGCAGAATGTCAAAGCTGTTTTTTTTATTTCTTTGTCTAAAAATTTCAATAAAAATCTACTGAGAGAAAAAGAAAGAAAGAAAAGGAGAGTTGATGCCCCTGTGCTTGAGGAGGAAGCATGGACAGACCTTTAATGCTGGGCATACACTATACGTTTTTTCTTATCAATCAAGCCGCTGATGGCTCGATTGATAAGTTCCGACAGGTCCAATTGCCCGCCGGATCGATTCCCCGCTCGATACCCGCGGGCAGGACAATGGAACTAAACGAGCGCAAGATAAGGAAGCGCCCGCAGGGAGGAGCGGGAATCGATCCAGGAGTACGTGGGTACGCGGCGGGAGTCGATTCGGCGACTAATCGAGCCGCAGAAACATATAGTGTATGCCCAGCATTAGTGGTCACTGGACACTCATTTGAACTAAGGACAGATTGGTGCAACTCAAATTTATATACTGAATTTACTCTACCCTGGCCAGATTGGCACGAACATATCCAGGTAGAGGACATTTGTCCCAGATGCACCACTAGGGTTGGTGACTTCATGCACATGGTATGTTTATGCCCATGACTACAGCTATATTGGGAACACATAAATAAAATATTAACTAAATTTTTTGACATGCCGCTGAGGCCAATAATAGCAGATCCAAAAATGCTTTTGTTGGGGATTGTGGGAGAGTCCTTGTCCTCCAGGTCAAAGGTGATTCTGTGGAATACTTTATGTTTTTATACAGGAAATTTATTATGTGAGATTAGATCCAACAGCAAGCACTGACAGTAGGAGGTTGGGTCAAGCTGGTTAACTGCTCTTTACAAATGCATAAGCTTATATACAGTATATGCAAATATATTGTCCCAATAAGTTTGACAGGGTGTGGACCTCATGGATAAAAAATACCACTGATTGACTGCGATTCAGACCAGATAAGAGGTGACAGCTGAATATTGATACCTTGTTGCTACCCTTATTTTTTTTTTTTTTTTCAAACAAGATTTTAATTTTCCAACTCCACAATATACAGAGGAAACAATTGTACGAACTGAACAAATGTGTAACATGACAGATATGCATTGCAATTCGCATTTTTCATAGTAAACATGTATCTGTTCAGATCAAGAAAAGGTAAAGATATGCAATCCCCATATACCCCCCTCCCCCCCCCCCATCACCCCCATCTGTCATCTCTGGGCTGATACCAAGATATGTTAGTACTAAAGCAAAGGGAAGAGAGATTGTATATAGAAAAATATAAAAATCTTTACTTTTATTTGTCAATATCCAGAAATAAAATATATATATACACATATATATAAAAAGACCAAATTCAAATGCACATATGGGGTTAGCATGTGGTAAGGTGTTACAACCTCAAAGCACCAATATTGTATCACTCTCATTGGATAAACTGGCCAGTTATCTAGTTCTTTGTATGCGCAAGAGAAAATACTTTTAAAGCCAAGATTTCCTGAAAGAATAGATAAGATTCGGATGTGTACTTGTTGTTCCCTGTGGAAGTGGCAGTATTGGTTAATATATTCATCCGGATATCACCATAGCAAGTGAACAGAGTCCGCCAGCATGAACAGGTCTTATGCAGAATTGCCTTTTGATGTAAACTCCAGGACAGTTAGTCCGCCAGGATATAATCCTTATGCAGAAATGTCCCTATTTTGAGTAAGTTTGCAAGTTGCATGGGTGCGTATATCACTGGTAAAAGTTCATATTTGAGGAAACATCAACAGCCTAGGTTTGGACAGGATAAATGTATTACAGCCCGCCAGGTTAACAACCTTATGCAGTATAGTCCCAAAATCCTAGCTGTATTTCCCTGTAGAATTATACACAGCAGTGTAGATCCACCTCCATGCAAGATATAGCAAATTGGCGTATGGCAGATCATTTAGTAATAGCAGATCAAAGCTTGCATTGTCCAAAACCATTCCTTGCAAGTACACATTCCGTTTCCACATCAACTTGTATGTAGGCAAAAAAGTCAAAAGATACTCATCCAAGTGTTGTATATGTATTGATGGCAGTGCCTTCCATGCTTTTTCCCTGTGCGTGATTGGTCTGTCAATGGGCCTAGTAGCCGACCGGTTTCGCTGGTCAGAGTACCAGCATCGTCAGGGCAGGCCCCCAAAAGTGTGTCCCTCCGAAGGGAGATGCCGGCCTTAATGGCGCCGGGCGGCCGGGGAACGCCGTTCTGCCCCTCTCTGACGTCGCCGCCCTGACGTCAGGCGGAAGACGGGAGGAGGGGCGGGCGTCGCCATCACTGCAATGCATTCCCATCACGCCACGCCCCGCCCCGCCATTTCCCTTCAGTGTCCTCCCCTTGTAGTACATTATCCCAGTTCACCAAACTTAGTGCCTGCCTAATTTGATTGAACTTTGCTTTTCTAAAATTCATAGTTTTAGTGGTCCCGCCGCCCCGTGGCCTATCAGTCACCAGATCAAACGTTATCATGTTGTGATCACTATTTCCCAAATGTTCTTGAACTTGCACATTTGATACATTATCTGGTCTATTAGAAATGATCAGATCCAGTAACGCATTCTCCCTAGTTGGTTTCGTTACCATTTGAGTCAAGTAATTGTCCTGTAGTGCTGCCAGAAATCTGCTGCTTTTACCAGAATGGGCAGCCTCAATACCCCAGTCAATGTCTGGAAAGTTGAAGTCGCCCATAATTATGACCTCATTTTTACTTGCAGCTTTTTCAATCTGCTGTAGTAATCGCAGTTCTGCAGCTTCATTAATAAGAGGTGGTCTGTAGCATACCCCAATAAGCAATTGGCAACTTTTATTTCCACCATGAATATTTACCCAAACGGACTCCACATCTTCCCAATCTTCCTCCATCTCATCGTTGAGGACAGCTGTAAAAGAATTCTTAACAAACAGACAAACCCCTCCACCTTTTTTCCCTGTTCTATCCCTCCTAAACACATTGTATCCTTTTAAATTAGCTATCCAGTCATGGCTTTCATCCATCCATGTCTCGGTTATTCCCACAATGTCATAGCCTTTGTCATTCACAATTGTACTACTTCTCCCGAGTACGGCGATACCACATGTGTGGCACTTTTTTGCACCCTAACTGCGCTAAGGGGCCCAAAGTCCAAAGAGTACCTTTAGGATTTCACAGGTCATTTTGAGAAATTTTGTTTCAAAACTACTCCTCACGGTTTAGGGCCCCTAAAATGCCAGGACAGTATAGGAACCCCACAAATGACTCCATTTTAGAAAGAAGACACCCCAAGGTATTCTGTTAGTAGTACGGTGAGTTCATAGAAGATTTTATTTTTTGTCACAAGTTAGCGGAAATTGATTTTTATTGGTTTTTTTCACAAAGTGTCATTTTCCGCTAACTTGTGACAAAAAATAAAATCTTCTATGAACTCACCGTACTACTAACGGAATACCTTGGGGTGTCTTATTTCTAAAATGGGGTCATTTGTGGGGTTCCTATACTGTCCTGGCATTTTAGGGGCCCTAAACCGTGAGGAGTAGTCTTGAAACGAAATTTCTCAAAATGACTTGTGAAATCCTAAAGGTACTCATTGGACTTTGGGCCCCTTAGCGCAGTTAGGGTGCAAAAAAGTGCCACACATGTGGTATCGCCGTACTCAGGAGAAGTAGTATAATGTGTTTTGGGGTGTATTTTTACACATACCCATGCTGAGTGGGAGAAAGATCTCTGTAAATGGACAATTGTGTGTAAAAAAAATTAAAAAATTGTCATTTACAGAGATATTTCTCCCACCCAGCATCGGTATGTGTAAAAATACACCCCAAAACACATTATACTACTTTTACTGAGTACGGCAATACCACACGTGTGGCACTTTTTTGCAGCCTAACTGCGCTAAGGGGCCCAAAGTCCAATGAGCACCTTTAGGCTTTACAAGGGTGCTTACAAATTAGCACCCCCCAAAATGCGAGGACAGTAAACACACCCCACAAATGACCCCATTTTGGAAAGTAGACACTTCAAGGTATTCAGAGAGGGGCATAGTGAGTCCGTGGCAGATTTCATTTTTTTTTGTCGCAAGTTAGAAGAAATGGACACTTTTTTTTTTTTTTTGTCACAAAGTGTCATTTTCCGCTTACTTGTGACAAAAAATAATATCTTCTATGAACTCACTATGCCTCTCAGTTAATACTTTGGGATGTCTTCTTTCCAAAATGGGGTCATTTGGGGGGTATTTATACTATCCTGCAATTCTAGCCCCTCATGAAACATGACAGGGGGTCAGAAAAGTCATAGATGCTTGAAAATGGGAAAATTCACTTTTTGCACCATAGTTTGTAAACGCTATAACTTTTACCCAAACCACTAAATATACACTGAATGTTTTTTTTAATCAAAAACATGTTTGTCCACATTTTTCGCGCTGCATGTATACAGAAATGTTACTTTATTTGAAAAATGTCAGCACAGAAAGTTAAAAAAATCATTTTTTTGCCAAAATACATGTGTTTTTTGATGAATATAATAAAAACTAAAAATCGCAGCAGCAATCAAATAGCACCAAAAGAAAGCTTTATTAGTGACAAGAAAAGGAGCCAAAATTCATTTAGGTGGTAGGTTGTATGAGCGAGCAATAAACCGTGAAAGCTACAGTGGTCTGAATGGAAAAAAAGTGCCTGGTCCTTAAGGGGGGTAAAGCCCACGGTCCTCAAGTGGTTAAGCTGGGACTCTCTCCATGTTTTCCCTGGGATCATTTTGTGGCTTACCCTGTACCCTTTCAGGATTTTGTCTTCTAAATTCTCTGCCAAGATGTCTTTACCCCACTTCGACTTGTTTCTCCGAGCCTTTGATTGTAAATTAATCTCTTGCAGTGTGGCATGTATTTCTGATAGGGATAATTGAGATATATAAGGGGCTAGAAATTTGTTGACAGGATCTAGACTGGCTATATTCTACGCTTATTTTTTAATGACATGATTGGGGATGGGGACAGACCATGAAGGCTCTGAGTGTTGGGAGTGGGGGTGGGGGTGGTCAAAGGCTTGCCACTGTTTTTATACCTTTTAGGCACAATTCAATAAAACGTATTTGCAGGGCCGGATTTGTGAGCAGGCCCCCAAGGCCGGTTCCTAGGGCGGGGACTAAATGCTCACTTCAGAGGGCGGGTGGAGAGCCGTACATGCCATTAATGTTGCTAGAAAAACTTTGTCCGACTGCCCCGTCCTGTCCACAGCCGCTCACAGGGTAAGAAAAGTGCTCCAGATCAGCTGGAGCACAATATTTTACTTGCCGACTGCCGGGGCTGAGCGGGCTCTTCTCTCCCCCCTGCCGTTAACTGACATTTTATTGTAGCCTGGCAGGGGAAAGAAGAATGTGTTGTGCATCTGCAGCGGCCCTGCCCCCGCCCCTCTGCACGGACACAAACACAGAAGCACTAGGGAGCCAGGATGGGACAGCTGCCTGTGTTTCTGCAGAAGAGAAGGAATGAATGAAGGCTGCAGGAATGTGAACACTCACCTGCAGAGTTTATGCTAAGGTACCACACAAGGTCTATATCGAGAATAGAGAACACTGATAAGTGATATGTGCTGCAATCCTCTGCACTGCTGGTCATTATCTTATTATACTTATTTCAGCTCTCTAGAAATTATGACATCATTGGCAAAATGTAAAAAAAAAAAAGTGTATCTCATATAAACCTAAATTCAGTGCAGATATCCTGAAGATATTGAGGTTGCCAGTAGTTTGGAATTGGGCAGTGTGGATTTTTAGCAGAGGCAATGAGACAGGAACAGGAGGATAAGGCCTGGTTCACACGGGTTTCTGTGGAACGGTTGATGGTGGCTCGTAGCAGATGCTAAACACTCTACTACTACTGAGCAGAAAAGCGTTCAGCATCGGTTGATGGTGATTTGTTGTTGCATCATGTTTTGAGCCCCTCGGTGGACATGGAAGCACAGGAACACAGCCAAACCTGGATACTACATGTAGCATCCAAGATGACGGGATCTACTGCGGCATTTATGTGAACAACGCTTTTGTCGACCACAGAAAATGCCACGTTTACCACCTGTCTGAATCAGCCTTAGAATTCAGAAAAATCCTGTGTGAAGATGAACTGTTCCCATAGCTTCAGGGGAGAGAAATGTGAATCTTTGTGTGCTGTTATAGAAGATCTTATGCTGAGTACACACCTTACATTTTTTCGGTCGATTCTGCCGTTCGATCAATTTTCGATTCGTTTTTCTGCTCGATTTCCCGCTCAATTCTCTTATATTTTCTTATCAATTTCCATTCACTACTATGATAAATTGAGCGGTAAAACGATCGAAAGTAATATCGGACACGACGGAAATTATCAATCAAACGCATCTATCGAACGAAAAAACGTAACGTGTGTTCCAAGTATTAGAGGTTTGTGTGAAGCTGTTTCCTGTGGTGACCCAGTAGTTGCACACCCCTTGTAGAGGGACTGGAGGGGGCTTTAGTGTTGGAGGTTAATATAGGGACAGACATGGGCATCAGTTATGCTGGGTCCACACTATGCCGCATTGCCAGCATGGTCAGTGACAGCAGATCCGATGTACGCTCTGCTGCGTCCATCCATATCTGTTTTCTGTGTGGTGACCGTAAAAGTCATGCAAGACAGGATTTACCCTAACAGAGAATAATTTGTTCAAAATGAACTAATCCCAGGCTCGGACAGAGCCGCCGAACCACCGATGGTCCCATCGGTGGGCCCCGACTGCCCCTCCTCTTGGGGGCCCCAGAGCTAAGAGGAAGGGGGGCACAGCTTGGAAGGGGGGGAATTGGGCACAGAGCGGCGGGGAGGGGGGGAAGCGTCTCCCCCCTCCCTCACCTAGGGCCCCCCCCTTCCGCGCACCCCCTTCCTCCAGAAGTGCAGCCAGCAGCGAGCGAGAATAGCTACAGAGATGATGCTATCTCGGCTCCGCTCCGAGTCCGCATGCCGCTGCCCTGCTGGTCTCTGACTGTAGTGTGTGACGCTGTCCAATCACGCTCTCGCAGTACTTCACTACAGGAGACAGAGACCAGCAGGGTAGCAGTGGCATGCGGAGCGGAGATAGCATCATCTGAAGCTGGTAAGCTATTCTCCGCTCGCTGCTGGCTGCACTTCTCGAGGAGGGGGGTGCGCGGAAAGGGGGGGGGCCCTAGGTGAGGGAGGGGGAGGGGGGAAGCTTCCCGCTGATCTGTGCCCTCTGCCCCCCCTTCCAAGCTGGGGGGGACTTGCATTGTGTGGGGGTATCTCTGCCACCAACCTGATCAGGGGCGAGCCTGTGCGGGTGCTGCGGCTAGGGGGGGGGGACTGTTACTCACTCACTCACTAACTAACTAAAGGGGGTCCCTGTCACTCACTACATCTACTGGTCACATATACCCCCTGGCTACCTCTACTGGGCACATATACCCCCTGGCTACCTCTACTGGGCACATATACCCCCTGGCTACCTCTACTGGGCACATATACCCTCTGGCTACCTCTACTGGGCACATATACCCCCTGGCTACCTCTACTGGGCACATATACCCCCTGGCTACCTCTACTGGGCACATATACCCCCTGGCTACCTCTACTGGGCACATATACCCCCTGGCTACCTCTACTGGGCACATATACCCCCTGGCTACCTCTACTGAGCACATATACCCCCTGGCTACCTCTACTGGGCACATATACCCCCTGGCTACCTCTACTGGGCACATATACCCCCTGGCTACTTCTACTGGGCACTTATACCCCCTGGCTACCTCTACTGGGCACATATACCCCCTGGCTACCTCTACTGGGCACATATACCCCCTGGCTACCTCTACTGGGCACATATACCCCCTGGCTACCTCTACTGGGCACATATACCCCCTGGCTACCTCTACTGGGCACATATACCCCCTGGCTACCTCTACTGGGCACATATATATCCCCTGGCTACCTCTACTGGGCACTTATACCCCCTGGCTACCTCTACTGGGCACATATACCCCCTGGCTACCTCTACTGTGCACATATACCCCCTGGCTACCTCTACTGGGCACATATACCCCCTGGCTACCTCTACTGGGCACATATACCCCCTGGCTACCTCTACTGGGCACATATACCCCCTGGCTACCTCTACTGGGCACATATACCCCCTGGCTACCTCTACTGGGCACTTATACCCCCTGGCTACCTCTACTGGGCACATATACCCCCTGGCTACCTCTACTGGGCACATATACCCCCTGGCTACCTCTACTGGGCACATATACCCCCTGGCTACCTCTACTGGGCACATATATCCCTGGCTACATATACTGGGGACACTGGCTGTTTGTCATTATGTGCATTTACTGGTGAAAATCTGTCTCTTATTATGTGCATTTGCTGGTGAAAAGCTGTCTCTTATGTGCATTTACTGGTGAAAAGCTGTGTCTTATTATGTGCATTTGCTGGTGAAAAGCGGCCTCTTATGTGCATTTACTGGTGAAAAGCTGTCTCTTATTATGTGCATTTACTGGTGAAAAGTTGTCTCTTATTATGTGCATTTACTGGTGAAAAGTTGTCTCTTATTATGTGCATTTACTGGTGAAAAGCGGTCTCTTGTTATGTGCATTTACTGGTGAAAAAAGCTGTCTCTTATTATGTGCATTTACTGGGGAAAAGCTGTCTCTCATTATGTGCATTTACTGATGAAAGATTGTCTGTCATTACGTGCATTTACTGGTGAAACGCTGTCTCTTATGTGCATTTAGTGGGGAAATGTTGTCAGTAAAAATCTTTTGTCAGTAAATTTTTAGGTATTTGTCAGTAAAAAGTAACGTGAAAGGTTGGTAACACTGGCAGGCTGTGCGGCGCAACGGGAAAGATACAGGCAGCCCACCTCACGCTTGGGCTTGGCGGGGGGAGGAGCCGACGACAGCGAGCAAGAGTAGGGTGGCCGCAGGCAGCCATAAATACGCAGTGTGTGACTGCGTCGCACTCTCAGAGCCTCTCAGCCTGAGTCAGTCCAGATACTAGCAGACTTGCAGGCAGCCAAAGCCAGCCAGGAGCAAGCCAATGGAAGAGGGGTAGGAATGGGGTATCGCATGCATGCGTAAAGAGGTGGAAGGTGTGGGTGTGATTAGGCAGGACATGGGTGTGGTTATGTGGTTGGGCGCGGTTAATTTAACCACTCCCATAGGCGCCAGAGAAAATCTTGCACCCAGGTGCCAGGCACCCCAGGCTCACCCCTGAACCTGATTGCATTGTGTGGGGGTATCTCTGCCACCAACCTGATTGCATTGTGTGGGGGTATCTGCAGCCAACCTGATTGCATTGTGTGGGGGTATCTCTGCCACCAACCTGATTGCATTGTGTGGGGGTATCTGCAGCCAACCTGATTGCATTGTGTGGGGGTATCTGCAGCCAACCTGATTGCATTGTGTGGGGGTATCTGCAGCCAACCTGATTGCATTGTGTGGGGGTATCTGCAGCCAACCTGATTGCATTGTGTGGGGGTATCTGCAGCCAACCTGATTGCATTGTGTGGGGGTATCTGCCAGGGCTGTGGAGTCGGAGTCGGGGCAATTTTGGGCACCCGGAGTTGGAGTCGGAGTCGTGGTTTCAGAAACTGAGGAGTCGAGAGTCGGAGTCGCATGATTTTTGTACAAAATCCACAGCCCTGTTAAGTATCAGACTAAGGAGTCGGAATCGAGGAGTCGGAGTCTGAGCAATTTTGGGTACCCGGAGTCGGAGTTGGAGTCGTGGTTTCAGAAACTGAGGAGTGGGGGGGGGGGCCCCAGGCTGAAACTTCCTTGGTGGGCCCTTGGTGTCCCAGTCCGACCCTGACTAATCCTATAGGTAATTTAGATCCATCAACATGTCACTTTATTTGTTGGTCTTCATTTGCAGATTATGGTCCAATTTCCACCCCAGTGTGAACCTAGCTTTCCACAAAGCAGTTTCGTCTGTGTGTTTATGGACATGCCAAACAACACGGCTAAATCAGACTGCAGTGCCCTTTTGATGAAAATCTCCCTTCCTCCTCCTTTCTCTTTTCCCTCCTATTTTGCACCCCCTCTCCATTTCCTTTCTAGTCACAGTCTGATGTCGTTCTACACAATTATGTATTTATGCAGCACTGACGTGACTTCCTCTGCAACACTTTACAGAGCAGGGGCTTAACTAGAAATCACCGGCCCGCCCTGCAATAATTTGGATGCCGCCCCACCCCACTCGCCCGCTCAGGGCCAGTGGGGGGCAGGAGGGGTCGCAGCGTTTGGAGAAAGCATGGCCGCACATCGGCGGGGAGGGGGGACACCCCCCCCCCTCTCCTTTACCTCAGGCTCTTCCCTCAGCACGCTCCCCTCCTGCAATTATCAGTGGCAGTGGCAGGAACACATACCTCCATCCACCGCAGAGGTCCAATCTCTAAGTGTCTCATGCTACTTCCAGTTTAAACAGGAAGTAGTGGCAGACACTGAGAGTGGAACCTCTGGTGCGTGGAACGCATGTAGGTACAGTATGTGTTCCTGCCGCCGCCCACTGCCACTGATAATTGTAGGAGGGGAGCATGCTGAGGGGAGAGTCTGAGGTGAGGGAGGAGGGAGGTCCAATCTCTAAGTGTCTCATGCTACTTCCAGTTTAAACAGGAAGTAGTGGCAGACACTGAGAGTGGAACCTCCGGTGCGTGGAACGCATGTAGGTACAGTATGTGTTCCTGCCGCCGCCCACTGCCACTGATAATTGTAGGAGGGGAGCATGCTGAGGGGAGAGTCTGAGGTGAGGGAGGAGGGAGAATGTGTCCCCCCCCCCCGCCGATGTGCGGCCATGCTCTCTTCTCCTGCTGCAACCCCTCCTGCCCCCCAAAATGGCCCTGAGTGGGTGCTGGGGCTGTAGCCCCTATTGTTACGCCCCTGTTACAGAGTACATAGTCATGTCACTGACTGACTGACTGTCCTCAGAGGAGCTCACTCCTACCATAGTCATAGTTTAATGTCCTACCATATTATTATGTATTGATATAGCATTTGCATCTCCTGCAGCACTGTACAGAGTACATAGTCATGTCACTGACTGTCCTCAGAGGAGCTTACAATCTAATCCCTACCATAGTCGTAGTGTAATGTCCTACCATATTATTATTATGTATTTATATAGCACTGACATCTCCTGCAGCACTTTACAGAGTACATAGTCAGGTCACTGACTGTCCTCAGAGGAGCTCACACTCTAATCCTACCATAGTCATAGTCATATGTCCTACCATATTATTATTATGTAGTGTAGTGGGGGTGTCTCAGCACCTTGCAGGGAAAAAAATATAGGAGACAAATACGGGAGCCCAATAGTGTAGTATATTAGTATGCAATTGAAAAAAGAAATTTCAATAAATTACTACTCACAAAAGGAGGTTGCAAGGGCAACCAACCGTAGGAAGCAGGTGGAGACCATAAACCCGACTCCACTCGGGGTAGTCCCAGCCGGGACCTGGATGTGGTCGCTCTCCTTGAAAAAGTAGGGACAGGTGTCCACTGTGGGGCACCCACAGGTGGTCTGTCACCACCCCTCAAACACAGATTGTTTGGGGGTATAGCTATGCACAATTGAAGGTAAAGAGGCGCCCTGGTTGAAATAAAAGCATCTAAAAACAGCTTAAAATCGAGGAAATAATATGAGGTGGCTTACCTCAATAACGAAATCCTTGTATATGACAAAAGATTTTTATTTAGCACAGGCAACGCGTTTCGCGGGTCCAAGCCCGCTTCATCAGGCCAATAAAAGTGCCAAATGAACAAGTCGATATGGCAAAGAGGCTCCCTTTGCCATATCGACTTGTTCATTTGGCACTTTTATTGGCCTGATGAAGCGGGCTTGGACCCGCGAAACGCGTTGCCTGTGCTAAATAAAAATCTTTTGTCATATACAAGGATTTCGTTATTGAGGTAAGCCACCTCATATTATTTCCTCGATTTTAAGCTGTTTTTAGATGCTTTTATTTCAACCAGGGCGCCTCTTTACCTTCAATTGTGCATATTATTATTATGTATTTATATAGCACTGACATCTTCTGCAGCACATTACAGAGTGCATAGTCATGTCACTGACTGTCCTCAGAGGAGCTCACAATCTAATCCTACCACAGTCATAGTGTAATGTCCTACCATATTATTATTATGTATTTATATAGCCCTGACAACTTCTGCAGCACATTACAGAGTACATAGTCATGTCACTGACTGTCCTCAGAGGAGCTCACAATCTAATCCTGCCACCCCTAATAATTTCCCCTAACCACCTTTATGTTACTTTTACCTTAATTTAATGCCTTCTTGTTCAGAAATGCCAACACTGATTTATTAGTATCGCTAACCTCCCTGCTTTCCCATGTCCAAAAACCCTATCCTAACCCCGCTGTGGGCATGGGGCGGATGGTGATAGTGGGCCTTGGGCGGTAAAAAGTACAAATCCGGCCCTGCGTATTTGTTAGAACTTTTGTTTCTTAACCCAGAAATACTGAATCCCAAGTGGAAACTTTTCATAGGACTTGTAAGAAGAGTTTATTTTGTTTTTATTTGAATGCACTGTTTTTGAAAGTCTTAAGAATGATTTTTGATTGAAACAGTATTGCTGTAGTAAATCGGTCACATTCTAGATAAGTATATTCAGATACTGTAAGTATAAAATGCCTCTCATTATGTTTGTTTTGCAGAAACTCCTTGCAGTTCGGTGATGATGGGTAACATCGCAGTTACCCCCTTAGTGCACGGCAGACAGGCCAGGCTGCAGTGCGTGATCCGGGGGTCTTTTCCTGGTCTGGAGGTGAAGTGGTTTCGGAGAGCAGCAGGAGAACAGGAGATGTATGAGGTGTCCTCCAGTGATAAATACAAGATTCCGCCTATGGATATCACACAAGAAGCTGATAAGACCCATGTGTATATTGCCGCTCTTATTATATCTGTGTCAGCCCTAACAGAGGAGGGGTCAAAGTTCATCTGCCGGGTGATGCACTCCAGTCTACAGAAACCCCTGGAGAAGAGGACTGGAAAGCTCACAGTGACAGGTCAGTGTCCTATTAATGGCATCTATAAAGGACTACACACATTCATGATCAAAGGTGGCTGAGGCAGCCAATAACAACTGTCTTAGCCGATAATCTGGTCAGTCTACAGCAGCCCCCTACAAGCAACTGCCGCTTGGCTAGCAATCTGCCCGGCGTATCAACAATTGCTTTATCCATGTCTGTACTGCATCCACCCAGCGATGTTGCTGTGACATCAGTAAGCTCGTGTGTATGTACCTCAAGAAGACAAGGGCTTATGGAGATACCTGAAAGAAATTCAAATCTTCTATATTTGTTGAGGTGCAGCTATCCCATTCCCCACCCACAAATTTCCCAAGCTTGTAGTTCTTGTCTAACCATTTAGAGAAGGATTTGAGTGGACGGCTGGATGGGTTCCCGGTATAGTGATGTCGCGAACCTCCGATTTTCGGTTCTCGAACACCGTTCGCGAACTTCCGGGGAAGGTTCGGTTCGTGTAAAAGTTCGCGAACCGCAATAGACTTCAATGGGGAGGCGAACTTTGAAAAATAGAAAAAATTATGCTGGCCACAAAATGATGGAAAAGATGTTTCAAGGGGTCTAACACCTGGAGGGGGCATGGCGGAGTGGGATACATGCCAAAAGTCCCGGGGAAAAATCTGGATGTGACGCAAAGCAGCGTTTTAAGGGCAGAAATCACATTGAATGCTAAATTGCAGGCCTAAAGTGGTTTCAAACATCTTGCATGTGTATACATCAATCAGGGAGTGTAATTAGAGTACTGCTTCACACTGACACACCAAACTCACTGTGTAACGCACCGCAAACAGCTGTTTGCGTAGTGACGGCCGTGCTGGACTGGTGCGCACCATGGCGAGAGTGCAGGCCATGGCGGTTTTCAAGCCCATATGGTCGCCGGGCTGAGGTAGCTGAATGACAGAACAGCGACTGTCCAGCTGATCAAATTTGGTCTGACCACAATGAAGCAACGACCTTATTATCTTCGGTGTGCCACCCCCACCTGAGACACTCATATAGTCGGCGATCATTGCTTCATTGTGATAAGCAAGCCCCTTCACCGTGGCAAGGTAATGATCACGCAGGGGGATGGGCACATGTACATGCCTTTTTTTTTTTTTTTTTGTTGCAGCCGCCCGCAGTGCAGCCAGAAAAATTAGGCAGGCATGTATACGCACCAGAAAAATTAGTATATAAATTCAGGAATCCGCCTAGAGTCCTGGACCCTGTTGGCAAGCGGCCTGCAGGCAGAGAGGCTGTGTGTGGGGACTGACTTAGTCTTCGGTCGTGCAGTAGACCTCCGGGATCCATACCTCATTCATTTTGATAAAGGTCAGGTACTGAACACTGTCTTGACTTAGGCGACTTCTCTTCTCAGTGACAATGCCTCCAGCTGCACAGAAGGTCCTTTCTGACAGGACGCTTGCGGCAGGGCAAGAGAGAAGTTGTATGGCAAATTGGGACAGCTCTGGCCACAGGTCAAGCCTGCACAACCAGTAGTTCAAGGGTTCATCGTCGCTGCTCGCAGTGTCTACATCCCCACTCAAGGCCAGGTAGTCGGCTACCTGCCGGTCCAGGCGTTGGTGGAGGGTGGATCCGGAAGGGCTATGGCGAGGCATTGGAATAAAGAATGTACGCATGTCCGACATCACCCTGAGATCGCTGGAGCGTCCTGTCCTTGCCTGCGTGGACTTGGGAGGAGGAGGGTTACTGCCAGTGGTACCTTGATTGCGTTGTGCTGTCACATCACCCTAAAAGAAATACTGTAGGGGGGTTGGGAGAAAATGAGTTGAAGTTACCCGGGGCTTCTAATGGTCCCCCGCAGACATCCTGTGCCCGCACAGCCACTCACCGATGCTCCGGCCCCGCCTCCGGTTCACTTCTGGAATTTCAGACTTTAAAGTCTGAAAACCACTGCGTATTCAGTGGTATACTAGTAGGTATATGCAGTACTGGATAGTACAATGTGCAGCTCCCTGTCACACACACAGGTAGTCACTGAATGTGCTGGGCTGCTGGCAGTGGCACACACAGTATGAATTAGCAAGGCTGTGTATGCAACAAAAGTGTCAGTTTGACACACAGAAAAAAAAAAAATCAAAGAACAGGATTAGCTTTGAAAAGTGCTGTTGAGGGGTGCTATTAAAGCAATAATAATCAGCCTGGAGCAAGCTAAGAAGCCAAGAACCTAACTAATCTTTCCCTAGGAGAACAATCTGCAGCAGCTCGCCCTAGTCTGTCTAATAGCAGGCAGACGAGTGAGTGTAATGGCCGGCGAGCCTGCCTTATATAAGGGGGGGGTGGGGCTCCAGGGCTTAGTGTAGCCGGATTGGCTACAATGTGCCTGCTGACTGTGATGCAGAGGGTCAAAGTTGACCCTCATAGTGCATTATGGTGCGAATCGAACTTCCGCAAAAGTTCGCCTTCCTCAGGCGAACGCGAACCACCATGGTTCGCCTGGAACCGTTCGCCAGCAAACCGTTCGCTACATATTCCTGGACCCGACGAAGGCTGCAAAGCCGAAAGCTCGCTTATTCTTATTCTTTGTAGTTAGCCAATAAATGGTATCATCCTGATTTAAAACTTCTTGCTTTTACTGATGGCTAACACGGTACAATACCCTACTGGACCTTCCTGTAGAAATACAGGGACCACCGAAAGCCGAATAGAGTGTGGTATGCAAGTAAGGTATTATATCTAATGTGCATACTATAAGCAGGGCTGGATTTACCATAAGACACTGTAGGCACCTGCAAAGGCGACTCAGTCCCTTCCCCTAGTCCCCTCCCTCATTCCCCATACAAGAGTCCCAAACAGGGTGTAAATGAGAGCTTCGTCACCCAGGTGTCGGCATTCCACTGATGAGATCCCCCTTTAGACAGGGGCACCTCTAGCTACTTAATACTGAGGGTACTTCTGGCTACCTAATACTAAAGGACACTTGTGGCTACCTATGAGGGGCAGGGGAAGTAAGGGAAAAGTGACAGCTGGGAGTAGACAGACAGCACAGTTGCGGTGCAGTTTTGTGGGGTTTGATAGGTTCACGAAGGGTGAAGTCTAGGGTGCCAGGACATCTGTGCCTATAGGCTCCTGTGATGCAAGCGAAGGCGTACTTTCCCGATAGTTCTGTTCACCTCCATAATGCTCCATTAGGGTCAACTTTGACCCTCTACATCACAGTCAGCAGGCACATTGTAGCCAATCAGGCTACACTCAGTCCTGGAACCACTCCCCCCTGTATATAAGACAGGCTCCGCCGGCCATTGCACTCACTCGTGTCGAGTCAGACTCGGATGATGAGGAAGGTGTTTCTGTGGAGGAGGAAGAGGCGGCAGGAGAACAAATACAGCAGCCGTCACAGGGGGCTTGTGCTGCTCCATGTTCCCATGGTATTGTTCGTGGCTGGGGGGAGGAAGAGGACTTACGTAACGTCACTCAGGAAGAGCAAGAGGAGATGGATAGTACGTCTGGATCTGACTTTGTGCAGATGGCGTCTTTCATGCTGTCCAACCTGTTGAGGGACCCCCGTATAAAAAAACTCAAGGGGAATGAGCTGTACTGGGTGGCCACGCTACTAGACCCTCGGTACAGGCACAAAGTGGCGGACCTGTTTCCAACTCACCTGAAGGCGGAAAGGATGCAGCACGTGCAGAACAAGCTGGCAACTATGTGTCAGAATCCGCTCTGTTGGTCTTGATTCCCTGGACTGTTTGGTTTCTGGCAGAAACTGCTCTGCTGGTCTTGATTCCTTGGACTGTTTGGTTTCCTATGCTGGTTACATAGTGCAGTCCAGGGAAGGAAGACCTCTTTGTCAGCTTGCAAGGCTGACTGATTTGCATTCACTTATCTGGCAATCTGCTTGTCTGTTTCCTTTGAAGGTTTCCAATATAAATGTCACTTCCTCCCAGAATTCCTCGCTTGTCATAGTTCTCATTAGGGAAACTTACCTTAGAGCCTCAGCATCTTGTTACTATATTCTAGTGTAGTTAATTCTTGGGGAGTGCTCCTTGCACTCCTATTTAGTGCAGTCAGGTTTGTGTTATAATTTGCACTGCCTATTCTGTCTTGTCTTGTCTGTGCGATTGTACTATTGCCAGCGGTGGCTGATAGTAAATCATTCTGTCCTGTTCTTAGATCGCATTCGCCCTAGCGTTAGAGGCGGTGGATCTTTCTTGTCTGAATCTTGGAGTATAACCTTAGCTGCGGTTGCTACTGGTTACTCCTTCTGTCTGCCTTGTCTAGAACGAACGCTTGCTGTTTTCTGGTGTGAGATAACCGATTAGCAAGCGTTCCTCTCTTGTCTGAACCTTGGAGTATGACCTTAGCTGCGGTTGCTACTGGTTACTCCTTCTGTCTACCTTGTCTTATTCGTGCGATTGTACTGTCGCCAGCGGTGGCTGACAGTGAAACGTTCTGTCCTGTTCTTAGATCGCATTCGCCGTAGCGTTAGAGGCGGTGGATCTTTATGGTCTGAATCTTGGAGTATAACCTTAGCTGCGGTTGCTGCTGGCTACTCCTTCTGTCTGTCTTGTCTGGAACGAACGCTTGCTGTTGTCTGAAGTGAGGCAACCGATTAGCAAGCGTTCGCGTTATCTGTTCTCTGTGTTTATTTGTTAGTCAGGGTTGGTACGTTTTGTCACTGTTGTGCTTAACGTGCGGTGACCGTACCATTGACGCGCTTGTCTCTGTTGCGCATATCGTGCGGGGGCCGCGTTTAGCTAGTTCGTTTGTTATTTTCCTTGGCGTTCAGGTTGTGGTTATTTGCTGTGCCTTTCTTACTCGGTTCACGCTCTGTCTTTGCTCTATCTTGTGTTGCTGATAGCAATCACCTCTCTTGCGATTAGCTTTCTTACTCTGGTCTGTTCTGATGTGATATGTCTACCGTCGCTGGGTGGCGACTAGATTGGTAGTCTCTGTTCTTGCTTTCTTCTGAATTGCTACTTTGTTGCCCAGTCTTGCTTAATCGTACAATTTCAATCTGGCATCTGTGGCTGTACAGAGGACTTATCCCTCTGTACTCCACAGCTCCATCTGCTGGTTGGAATTCCCCTCTACATATACTGGGTACTCTGCTTCTGTGTCTGTGGGAGATTTCCATCTCTTTCAGCGCACTTGGCGTGCGCTGACTTTGGAAATCACCCACAGATCGTTACACTATGGTTTACAATGCGTTTAAGGGTGATGTCACAGCACAACGCAATAAAGGTACCACTGCCAGTAATCCTCCTCCCATGTCCACGCAGGCAAGGACAGGACGCTCCAGCGATCTCATGGTGATGTCGGACATGCAGACATTTTTTAGTCCAACGCCTCGCCATAGCCCTTCGGGATGCACCCTCCACCAACGCCTGGACCGGCAAGTAGCCAACTACCTGGCCTTAAGTGTGGATGTATACACTGTGAGCAGCGATGATGAACCCTTGGACTACTGGGTGCGCAGGCTTGACCTGTGGCCAGAGCTGTCCCAATTTGCAATGCAATCCAACTTCTGTCTTGCCCTGCCACAAGAACAGTGGTTATTGTGTTGGTAAGGACAGTTCCGGTGGGCATTGCAAAGGGTTTGGCATTTTTGGACAGTCCCTGGAAGGCAGTGGGTACCACTCGCAGAATTTCGGGGGGGCTTTTTTCTGGAAATCACGGTTCTGATGGGTATCACACTGAGGCTTGTAGTACTGATAGGCATGGTTCTGTAGGTTCTGGTTCTGATGGGTCCAGTCTTGTGGTGACTGATTCTGGAATTTGGTCTTGTCGGGCTGTCCCGGCCATCATGAATTGTCATTCAGATTGTTTTACTGGGAATGTCAGTTTTGAAAGGCGTCTAGTATCCACCTTTAAAGGGGGAGGGTACTGTTATGATCACTTCTGCAGCATGTAGTGCTGGCTGCAGTTTTACTGTAGACAAGCAGTTTTTGATTTCTTTGCGTGCATTTGCTTGCATAGTTTTGCTTGCGCTCACACTGAGTGTTGATTCCATCTGCAGTCGCTCTGAAGTTAATGACAGTTTAAGATGCTCTTGTGAAGTCAAACATTGTCTGTTGCAATGGAGCTGCAATCCCTTTCGTGCAGGTTGCATAGCTTTGTCTGCCTTTCCCTGCTGCCAGCTTGTGACTGATTATCATTCACCTGTGTGGGAACATATAAAGCAGCAGAGAACTGTTTGGGAGTGAGGTTCTCCAATTGTGTGTTTGGTAAGTTTTAGAGCAGTAGGAGACAGGCCTTGGAGGTGGCAGCTCCAAGGCTTTGGCTGCGCTCACATATGGTGTTAGATGCTGGTTCTGGGGCCCCGGGCAGTGAGAGTTCCCGGGGCCCCAGGCTGGCTCATGCACCATTGTTTTTAATCACCTGTGTGGGAATCTGCATGTCTGCTCCCATTGGATGACCTCAGTATAAGGAGCTGCTTCCTGCAGTGCTCCTCGGGCTATCATAGTTTCAGCATCAGCCTGTCTTGCTGTTACTCTGGCCCCAGACCGTGTTCCTAGTTCTAGTGTTAATTCATGTGGACTGCACTGATCTCCTGCGTAGGAGTCAGTGAGTCCTTCTAGTCCTGTTCCTGGTTATCAGTATTTGTTACTTTGCTAGTCTTGCATCATATATTGGTTCATCGCCAATATATACGCATACTAGCGTGTTTGTTATTTTCCTTGTATTCGTGTTACGTTAATACATCAGTGTCGCTGATATATACGTACTCGAACTGTTTATATCCTGTGTTCAGTCAGTCATTTTCCAGCAACTTTCGGTAGGTTGCGCTTATCGTGATCACTCGTGCTTAGTTAGTTCAGTCCTGTTCCTGTTACCTTGCGTGGATTGCGCTCATTTCTGCGTAGAAGTAGCGAATCCTTCCTAGTCCTGTTCCTTGTATTGCTCCAGTTCCTAGCTAGTGTTCCTTGCTTATGTTATATATCGGTTCCTCGCCGATATATACATATGTTAGTCAGTCGTTTGTAGTTTCAGTGATAGCTGTAATTATAATATGCTAGGAATATCATATCCATTGTATATTAAGTATTGTTTGTGGTTGCTCGGATCTACGCCTGCTCTGTGCGCCACATCTCCTATGGGAGTCAGTCCTCTCCTCCACTACACTGGGGATATCCTGGTTCCTTGTGCTTGCGTGTGTGTGTCTCCTTCACGTTAGGTTATGCATTACGTGCTGACTGTGGAGAATATACCACCGAGCATAACACAGGCCTTTTCCTAAAACTCCTAGAGAGCGGAATAGGAGGAAGAAACTATGATGTCATTAAGAGCTCATATACTGGGAACCAATGCAGTGTGAAAATGGATGGGAAGAGCAGCGCATTCTTCAAGCAGGGTCGAGGAGTCAGGCAGGGCTGCAGTCTGAGCCCAACGCTCTTTAACATATTCATTATCCAACTGGCGTTAGCCCTGGAATCCTCCACAGCACCAGGCCTCCTCCTGCATGACCGTGAGGTGAAGTTCCTGCTGTATGCAGATGACCTTGTGCTGCTCTCCCCAACAGAGGAAGGACTACAGGACAGCCTGGCAGTATTGGAGCGTTTCTGCACCACATGGGCACTGCCCATCAACCCAAAGAAGACAAAAGTGATGGTGTTCCAGAGGAAGAATCTAAATGAAAACCCCACCTCCTCATTTATATTAAATAGCTCCCCACTGGTTTTCACCAACAGTTACACCTACCTGGGCCTGGAGATCAACCAATTGGGGAGCTTTAAACCAGCAGCAGAGGCTCTGAAAGAAAAAGCCTGCAGAACATTTTATGCCATCAGAAGACAGCTTTACCACCTAAAACCACCAGTGAGAGTGTGGGTAAAGACATTCAACAGCATCATCACCCGAATCCTGCTCTATAGCAGTGAGGTATGGGGCCCGGTCACCTACCCTGACCAATCAAAATGGGACTCCAGCCCAACAGAAATCATCCATGTAGAGTTCTGCAAGTATCTTCTCCAAGTCCATCGCAGCACTTCGAACTCAGCCTGGCAGGCAGAGCTAGGCAGATTCCCAATATGGCTGACTATCCAGCAGAGGGCGCTCTTATACTGGGCGCATATACAGAGCAGCAACTCTAGTAGCCCTTATCACTCGTATGTCCCGCTATGCAGGACATTTCTGCAGTGGCGGTTTGCGGCGCATCTATACCCTCCCGCAAAGCCCGATCTCTTTCTGGCTATTAGTGGGCATGTAAAACTACATGCCCACACAGTCAGTACCTCTCCTTCGCCAAACCGGAAGTGCACGATCGGCGCACCAGGAAGTGACAGATGCATTGAAATTTCATTGCATTTGTCTTGTAGAATTTTTTGCTGATTTCTTGCTTTTTACATATTGATTCCATGCGGATTCTTTATTGCAGATTCCTTTCAGCAGATTCCATGCAGAGTCCTTGCAGATTTTTTGCAGATTGCTTGCAAAGTTGCATAGAGGATCAATAGCATCCTATGCAATGGACCTGGAGGAGTGTGTAAATAGTAGCCAGCATTTTATTGCTAATATGCCCAATCGAAATACCAAAGATTGCATTGTGTGTAAAGACAGTAAGACCCGGGTGGCGGGCATAAAACCACCTATTATTGCGAAACTTGCTCACACAGGCCCGGATTACACCCAGGAAACTGTTTTACAATTTACCATACCTTGGCTTTCTCCTCTGCTACCAGCCAATAGAAGATGCCAAACTGTCCAAATAAGGTATCAAATTAAACGTTATAATGTGTTCTAATAAGATATACCATGTTACTATGTTATGTTCCATGTTAAAATGGGAGAGAGGGAGAGTGCATTTCTGTAAAAAAAAAAACTCTGAGCAGAAACGACTCCCTTTAGGAAAGAACTCCGAGTGGAAAGGACTAGCACTTACCACCATAAAGCCTCACTGAGCCAGGGGGGTGAGGCCATACCATGCGCTCTCAAGCAAAGCATCAGCAGCCAGCCCAGCCAAGACCACCAACACAGCCTGACAAAATCCCAAATAAAAGGGACTATAGAAAGCTGCAAGGAACGATACATAAGGCTTGATTCACAAAGCGGTGCAAACTGTTTAGCACGGGTGTGCTAAACAGTTAGCACATGAAGTGCCATTCGCGGACTTTAGCGCACGCAAAGTGCCGCAATTTGCGCGCACAAAAGTCCGCGATCGCGTGAATTGCGGCACTTTGCGCATGCAAAAGTCCACGAACGGCACTTCACGTGCTAACTGTTTAGCACACCTGTGCTAAACAGTTTGCACCGCTTTGTGAATCAAGCCCATAGAGGAATGGAGAAGTGGCATAAAGAACGTGAGCACTGTTAGCACTGTATATAATATGTATAGCACTTCCTAAACCCTGTATATAACTCCTCAGCTGCATTGTAACTTCTTTGTGTGAGCAAGGTGATTGTCCGCTATTGAAACAACAGGCTGGCAGAATCAAGCATATCAGCCAGCCTAAGTTGCTACCTACCACGTACATTGTTGGAGGAACTAGGATGTACCACTTTGGTTGGTATATGGCTGAGTTTTTAATAGGTTAGGGAGTGGTGGTGGTCTCTTGCTCGATTATAGCAGTTGCCAAACTATGCAAATGGCATTTTTCATAAAAGTTTATTTAATAAAGATTTTCTACTTTTGAATCAAAAATTTTGCAGTCCTTGTATTTTCAATTACTTGTGCCAGTGTGCAGCTAAAAACTGGTTTGGTTGCTTTGTTTTTTGTTTTTTCTAAGTTGCTACCTGCCTGCCTCCATTGCTGCAGGTTTGGACACCTTTATGCTCTACACTAGTGTTGATCGAACAGTGCTCGGCACTGTTCGTTATTCCCCAAACATTGGCGTGTTTGGGTTCAGGTCGAGCACAGCCGAGCACCACATGGTCTCCTCCCCTCGCTTATTGGCGCCTTTGCAGGCAGCCAATAAGCGGCGACGATGCATTTTCCACAGCTATGGTCACACAGCCTAGCTGGCTGTGTGACCATAGCTGTGATTGGCTGAGCGGGTCATGTGTTCGGGTATATAAATACCCGAATGTGCGGCTGGCTCCACCATTCGCATTGCCAGCCAGGCCAGCCACAGTGCCCCAGCCTCACCACCACTGCCAGCAGCAGCCACAGTGCCCCAGCCTCACCACTGCCAGCAGCAGCCACAGTGCCCCAGCCTCACCACCACTGCCAGCAGCAGCCACAGTGCCCCAGCCTCACCACTGCCAGCAGCAGCCACAGTGCCCCAGCCTCACCACTGCCAGCAGCCACAGTGCCCCAGCCTCACCACCACTGCCAGCAGCAGCCACAGTGCCCCAGCCTCACCACCACTGCCAGCAGCAGCCACAGTGCCCCAGCCTCACCACTGCCAGCAGCAGCCACAGTGCCCCAGCCTCACCACCACTGCCAGCAGCAGCCACAGTGCCCCAGCCTCACCACTGCCAGCAGCAGCCACAGTGCCCCAGCCTCACCACCACTGCCAGCAGCAGCCACAGTGCCCCAGCCTCACCACCACTGCCAGCAGCAGCCACAGTGCCCCAGCCTCACCACCACTGCCAGCAGCAGCCACAGTGCCCCAGCCTCACCACCACTGCCAGCAGCAGCCACAGTGCCCCAGCCTCACCACCACTGCCAGCAGCAGCCACAGTGCCCCAGCCTCACCATCACTGCCAGCAGCAGCCACAGTGCCCCAGCCTCACCACCACTGCCAGCAGCAGCCACAGAGCCCCAGCTTCACCACCACTGCCAGCAGCAGCCACAGTGCCCCAGCCTCACCATCACTGCCAGCAGCAGCCACAGTGCCCCAGCCTCACCACCACTGCCAGCAGCAGCCACAGTGCCCCAGCCTCACCACCACTGCCAGCAGCAGCCACAGTGCCCCAGCCTCACCACTGCCAGCAGCAGCCACAGTGCCCCAGCCTCACCACCACTGCCAGCAGCAGCCACAGTGCCCCAACCTCACCACTGCCAGCAGCAGCCACAGTGCCCCAGCCTCACCACCACTGCCAGCAGCAGCCACAGTGCCCCAGCCTCACCACCACTGCCAGCAGCAGCCACAGTGCCCCAGCCTCACCACCACTGCCAGCAGCAGCCACAGTGCCCCAGCCTCACCACCACTGCCAGCAGCAGCCACAGTGCCCCAGCCTCACCATCACTGCCAGCAGCAGCCACAGTGCCCCAGCCTCACCACCACTGCCAGCAGCAGCCACAGAGCCCCAGCCTCACCACCACTGCCAGCAGCAGCCACAGTGCCCCAGCCTCACCACCACTGCCAGCAGCAGCCACAGTGCCCCAGCCTCACCACTGCCAGCAGCAGCCACAGTGCCCCAGCCTCACCATCACTGCCAGCAGCAGCCACAGTGCCCCAGCCTCACCACCACTGCCAGCAGCAGCCACAGAGCCCCAGCCTCACCACCACTGCCAGCAGCAGCCACAGTGCCCCAGCCTCACCACCACTGCCAGCAGCAGCCACAGTGCCCCAGCCTCACCATCACTGCCAGCAGCAGCCACAGTGCCCCAGCCTCACCACCACTGCCAGCAGCAGCCACAGAGCCCCAGCCTCACCACCACTGCCAGCAGCAGCCACAGTGCCCCAGCCTCACCACCACTGCCAGCAGCAGCCACAGTGCCCCAGCCTCACCACCACTGCCAGCAGCAGCCACAGTGCCCCAGCCTCACCACCACTGCCAGCAGCAGCCACAGTGCCCCAGCCTCACCACCACTGCCAGCAGCAGCCACAGTGCCCCAGCCTCACCACCACTGCCAGCAGCAGCCACAGTGCCCCAGCCTCACCACCACTGCCAGCAGCAGCCACAGTGCCCCAGCCTCACCACCACTGCCAGCAGCAGCCACAGTGCCCCAGCCTCACCATCACTGCCAGCAGCAGCCACAGTGCCCCAGCCTCACCACCACTGCCAGCAGCAGCCACAGAGCCCCAGCCTCACCACCACTGCCAGCAGCAGCCACAGTGCCCCAGCCTCACCACCACTGCCAGCAGCAGCCACAGTGCCCCAGCCTCACCACTGCCAGCAGCAGCCACAGTGCCCCAGCCTCACCATCACTGCCAGCAGCAGCCACAGTGCCCCAGCCTCACCACCACTGCCAGCAGCAGCCACAGAGCCCCAGCCTCACCACCACTGCCAGCAGCAGCCACAGTGCCCCAGCCTCACCACCACTGCCAGCAGCAGCCACAGTGCCCCAGCCTCACCATCACTGCCAGCAGCAGCCACAGTGCCCCAGCCTCACCACCACTGCCAGCAGCAGCCACAGAGCCCCAGCCTCACCACCACTGCCAGCAGCAGCCACAGTGCCCCAGCCTCACCACCACTGCCAGCAGCAGCCACAGTGCCCCAGCCTCACCACCACTGCCAGCAGCAGCCACAGTGCCCCAGCCTCACCACCACTGCCAGCAGCAGCCACAGTGTCCCAGCCTCACCACTGCCAGCAGCAGCCACAGAGCCCCTGCATCACCACTGCCAGCAGCAGCCACAGAGCCCCTGCCTCAGCACTACCAGGCATTGGCAGCAGGCACTGCCAGCCCACTGCCAGCAGCCACTGTGCCCATTTTTTTTGTTGCCAGGCCAGCCACAGGCCCACAGTGCACCTGCCTCACCACTGCCAGCAGGCACTGCCAGCAGCCACCGTGCCCATCATATTTGGTCCCAGGCCAACCACTGTCAGCGTGTTTGTGCCAGGACACTGAGGGCAGTCTTTTCCTGCTGAGAAAACATGTGCCCATCATAAAAAGCACAGTTTATTGCATTTAACAGTTGCTTTGTGTTGTTAAAAAAACAGTACTTTCAGTGCCAGCTGTGAAAACGAAAAAAAAAATGTTATTCCATTTTACGGTTGCTTACTTTTGTATAAAAAAATCAGTACTGTCAGTTCCAGCTGGGAACAGTTGTGCCCATAAAAAAAACACAGTTTATTGAATTTTACTCTTACTTATTGTTGCCAAAAAAAGCGGTACTTTCAGTGCCAGCTGGGTTAGCGTTGCCGGTCCCATTGGTAGGACTGCTTTTCAGGAATATCTCATTTCTATTATATTTATCAATGCATGGCGATAAACTGCATTGGCCTGAAGCGTGCAGTTTTTCCCCATACACGTATGCCTTTTTTTGGGGAGTTTTATTTGTTTTATTGGCAGTCAAGTATAATTGGCGCACTGCTCTGCAAACATGAGTCCCTGCTTTTATTCTGCGCCTAAGATCTATGTGTAAATGCCCCCTCACTATTTCCAACCCATTTTGCAGAAGTTTCCCTCATTTTGCAAGTTTTTTCAGGCCTGCAAAGCATGCTCGGGTCCCCATTGACTTCAATTAGGCTCGGTGTTCGGCCGAATATCCCGAACATCCGGACCATGTTCGGCCGAGCCGACCCGAGCCCGAGTAACTGGGTGCTCTATCAACACTACTCTACACAACCTTGGTAATTTACCATAAACATCTGTATACTGCAACCCAGTGTCCTAGGGCTAGCCACACCCCACAGTGTGTGCAGCCAGACATACAGCTGCCTGCACACTTACTGCCATACTTGAGTGTACTGTGGGGGGGGGGGGGGGTAGGCAAAGACACCCGCCTGGGCATACAGTCACAATATTAGGTTATTATTTTTATTGCATTTTTTAATAATCATTATGTAGTCTTTGCAGACACACAAATAAACAAGTGGTCGAGATTTGCGACACTTTTTTCAGTACTTTTTAGGAAGTTTGAGCCAGTTTTGACTCCCGTGTTGTGTATGTATATATATATATATATATATATTTTCCTGTACGAATTATCGGCATTGTTCTTGACATAAAGAACTCCCAGAAACTCACTGTCTACCAATCACTACAGAGGGACTACACAATGGCCCCATATCTGGAGAGGCTACACCACCACAGACAGACCCTGAGTCTGTACCGTCTGAGTGCCCACAGCCTGGAGGTAGAGACAGGGCGGCACAGACAGACATGGAAGCCCCGGGAGGAGAGACTGTGCAGGCAATGTGACCAGGGGGTCCTGGAGGATAAGGCCCACTTCCTGCTTCACTGCAGCAAATACACACCTGTGAGGACTGTCCACTTCCAGAGACTCTCTGACCACATTCAGTATTTCATTTCCACAGATGAGGAGAGGAAACTATACATCCTACTGGGGGAAGGAGGAAACAACCATGCAAATAGCTGCCCGATATGTCACAGCCTGCCACCAACTGAGAGGAACATGATACCACATGGACTGTATACCACCAATACCCCTCTATGGACTGTATATCCCAACCCCCTATACTGTCCCTTACATCCTCCACACTGCTACGGACTATATACCCCAACCCCCTATACCCCTCCCTTACTCCCACAACCCTCTCCCCATGTTAATGCTTTGCTTTGTTTTGCCAATGCTAATTTTATTTGGTCCTGCCAATAAAGCTTTTTTCGGATTTGGATTTTGAAATTGCATATGGGCCATTGAGCTCAAACTTTGGAATGAACGTCTGTGAAATCTGTGTCTTCATTTTTGCCACATTGCTCCATTGTTCTCCTAATGACAATGGTATGAACATACAGTATGTTCTGTATAATACTGGTATTCCATTTTATATTTCTTGTTTTATATGCTTATTTGCTAATGTATGATGACATGCTTCTCATTGTAACATTGATTACTTATATTCTCATTCCAGGGCAGCCAGTGGTGCGGAGGATTCAGCAGAATGGTAGATATATTGTACTGGAGGTTGGTGGCTTTTATACAGCAGATCTGAAGGTGACCTGGGGACGAGGGGAAAATCAACATGGCCCATACTACCAAATACCCCAGGAACGCATCCAGAACACCACATCAGGGGATGGTGACAGCAGCTACACTCTAACCAGTACATGTGAGGCTATGGAAATTACTGGTCACTTCAACCCAAATAATGCATATTTTAAAGCTGTTGTAGAACACGGAGCTCTGAAGTCTCCAATAGATACTGTCTTCCTACGCTCTAGAGGTAATGTGTGATATATTTCTCTACTTCTGTTTCGCAAAAAAAACATTTCACTCAAGACTTGGTTATGCAGAACAAATGGGTACATGCAAAAAGGGCGCCCAGAAATGTGGCTGCTGGAAATAATTGGTAAATTTACTAATATTCTGCTCTTATGCAAAAATTTTGATAGAAAAATAGCGGTAAATATTATTTATATTCTATTACTAACCCTAACCCTATTCTCACATAGAACTCTCCCTCTACTGAAGACTAACCCCCCTGTCCTTACCCTAAATACCCCCCTGAAAATGTCTAACCCTAACCAGCCCACTCCGATTCCATACCCACCTCCCTGTCTGATGCCTAAGCCTAACCCTAACCATCCCCCCTGCCGATGCCTAACAATAACCAGCCCCTCTGCCAATGCCTAACCCTTACCAGCCTCCCTGCCGATGCCTAACCCTAACCAGGCCCCCTGCCGATGCCTGACCCTAACCAGCCCTTTGCCGATGCCTAACCCTAACCAGCCCCCCTGCCGATGCTTAACCCTAACCAGCCCCCCTGCTGATGCCTAACCCTAACCAGCCTCTCTGCCGATGCCTAACCATAACCAGCCCCTCTGCCGATGCCTAACCCTAACCAGCCCCCCTGCCAATGCCTAACCCTAACCAGCCTCTCTGCCGATGCTTACCCTAACCAGCCCCCCTGCTAACCCTAACCCAGCCCCCCTGCCGATGCTTAACCCTAACCCTAACAGCCCCTCTGCTGATGCCTAACCCTTACCCTAGCCAGCCTCCCTGCCGATGCCTAACCCTAACCAGCCGCCCCTGCAAATGCCTAACCAGCCCCCCTGCCTATGCCTAACCCTAACCAGCCCCCCTGCCTATGCCTAACCCTAACCAGCCTCCCTGCCGATGCTTAACCCTATCCAGCCCCCCTGCTAACCCTAACCCAGCCCCCCTGCCGATGCTTAACCCTAACCAGCCCCTCTGCTGATGCCTAACCCTAACCAGCCTCTCTGCCGATGCTTAACCCTAACCCTAACCAGCCCCTCTGCTGATGCCTAACCCTAATCAGCCTCTCTGCCGATTCTTAACCCTAACCAGCCCCCCTGCTAACCCTAACCCAGCCCCCCTGACGATGCTTAACCCTAACCCTAATCAGCCTCCCTGCCGATGCCTAACCCTAACCAGCCCCCCCTGCCAATGCCTAACCAGCCCCCCTGCCTATGCTAACCCTAACCAGCCCCCCTGCCTATGCCTAACCCTAACCGGCCCCCCCTGCCTATGCCTAACCCTAACCAGTCTCCCTGCCGATGCCTAACCCTAACCAGCCCCCCCTGCCAATGCCTAACCAGCCCCCTGCCTATGCCTAACCCTAACCAGCCCCCCTGCCTATGCCTAATCCTAACCAGCCCCCCTGCAGATGCCTAACCCTAACCAGCCTCCCTGCCAATGACTAACCCTAACCAGCCTCCCTGCCGATGCCTAACCCTAACCAGTCCCCCTGCTGATGCCTAACCCTAACCAGCCCCTCTGCCGATGCCTAACCCTAACCATCCCCCCTGCTGGTGCCTAACCCTAACCAGCCCCTCTGTCGATGCCTAACCCTACCCAGCCCCCCTGCTGATGCCTAACCAGCCCCCCTGCCGATGCTTAACCCTAACCAGCCCCTCTGCTGATGCCTAACCCTAACCAGCCTCTCTGCCGATGCTTAACCCTAACCCTAACCAGCCCCTCTGCTGATGCCTAACCCTAACCAGCCTCTCTGCCGATGCTTAACCCTAACCAGCCCCCCCTGCTAACCCTAACCCAGCCCCTCTGCCGATGCTTAACCCTAACCAGCCCCTCGACCGATGCCTAACCCTTACCCTAGCCAGCCTCCCTGCCGATGCCTAACCCTAACCAGCCCCCCCTGTCAATGCCTAACCAGCCCCCCTGCCTATGCCTAACCCTAACCAGCCCCCCTGCCTATGCCTAACCCTAACCAGCCCTCCTGCCTATGCCTAACCCTAACCAGCCTCCCTGCCGATGCCTAACCCTAACCAGCCCCCCCTGCCAATGCCTAACCAGCCCCCCTGCCGATGCCTAACCCTAACCAGCCCCCCTGCCGATGCCTAACCCTAACCAGCCTCCCTGCCAATGACTAATCCTAAGCAGCCTCCCTGCCGATGCCTAACCCTAACCAGTCCCCCTGCTGATGCCTAACCCTAACCAGTCCCCCAGCTGAAGCCTAACCCTAACCAGTCCCCCTGCTAATGCCTAACCCTAACCAGCCCCTCTGCCGATGCCTAACCCTAACCAGCCTCCCTGCTGATGCCAAACCCTAACCAGCCCCCCTGCCAATGCTTTACCCTAACCAGCCTCCCTGCTGATGCCTAACCCCAACCAGCCTCCCTGCTGATGCCTAACCCCAACCAGCCTCCCTGCTGATGCCTAAACCTAACCAGCCCCCCTGCCAATGTCTAACCAACCCCCCTGCCTATGCCTAACCCTAACCAGCCCCCCTGCCTATGCCTAACCCTAACCAGCCCTCCTGCCTATGCCTAACCCTAATCAGCCCCCCTGCCTATGCCTAACCCTAACCAGCCCCCCTGCCTATGCCTAACCAGCCCTCCTGCCTATGCCTAACCCTAACCAGCCCCCCTGCCGATTCCTAATCCTAACCAGCCCCCCTGCCGATGCCTAACATTTACCAGCCTCCCTGCCGATGCCTAACCTTAACCAGCCTCCCTGCCAGTGCCGTACCCTAACCAGCCTCCCTGACGATTCCTAATCCTAACCAGCCCCCCTGCCAGTGCCGTACCCTAACCAGCCCCCCTGCCGATGACTAACCCTAACCATCCCCCCTGCCGATGCCTAACCCTAACCAGCCTCCCTGCCGATGACTAACCCTAACCAGCCCCCCCTGCTGTTGCCTAACCAGCCTCCCTGCCGATGCCTAACCCCAACTAGCCTCCCTGCTGATGCATAACCCAAACCAGTCCCTCTGCCTGATGCCTAATCCTAACCAGCCCCCTGCTGATGCCAAAGCTTTAACAAATAGTGGCTAAGTGGGCGCCAGGTCTACGGCTCTCTGCCTGGCACCCACTTAGCCACTATTTACATGATCTTACTGATTCACCTGATCTTACTGACTGTAACCCGATGCCTAACCCTAACCAGCCCCCCTGCCGATGCCTAACCCTAACCAGCCTCCCTGCCGATGACTAACCCTAACCAGCCCCCCCTGCCAATGCCTAACCAGCCCCCCTGCCTATGCCTAACCCTAACCAGCCCCCCTGCAGATGCCTAACCCTAACCAGCCTTCCTGCCAATGACTAACCCTAACCAGCCTCCCTGCCGATGCCTAACCCTAACCAGTCCCCCTGCTGATGCCCAATCCTAACCAGTCCCCCTGCCGATGCCGAACCCTAACCAGCCCCTCTGCCGATGCCTAATCCTAACCAGTCCCCCTGCTGATGCCTAACCCTAACCAGTCCCCCTGCTGATGCCTAACCCTAACCAGCCCCTCTGCCGATGCCTAACCCTAACCAGCCCCCCTGCCAATGCTTTACCCTAACCAGCCCCACTGCTGATGCCTAACCATCCCCCCTGCTGGTGCCTAACCCTAACCAGCCCCTCTGTCGATGCCTAACCCTACCCAGCCCCCCTGCTGATGCCTAACCAGCCCCCCTGCCGATGCTTAACCCTCACCCTAACCAGCCCATCTGCTGATGCCTAACCCTAACCAGCCTCTCTGCCGATGCTTAACCCTGACCCTAACCAGCCTCTCTGCTGATGCCTAACCCTAACCAGCCTCTCTGCCGATGCTTAACCCTAACCAGCCCCCCTGCTAACCCTAACCCAGCCCCCCTGCCAATGCTTAACCCTAACCCTAGCCAGCCCCTCTGCTGATGCCTAACCCTAACCAGCCTCCCTGCCGATGCTTAACCCTAACCCTAACCAGCCCCTCTGCTGATGCCTAATCCTAACCCGCCTCTCTGCCGATGCTTAACCCTAACCAGCCCCCCTGCTAACCCTAACCCAGCCCCCCTGCCGATGCTTAACCCTAACTCTAACCAGCCCCTCGACCAATGCCTAACCCTTACCCTAGCCAGTCTCCCTGCCGATGCCTAACCAGCCCCCCCTGCCAATGCCTAACCAGCCTCCCTGCCTATGCCTAACCCTAACCAGCCCCCCTGCCTATGCCTAACCAGCCCTCCTGCCTATGCCTAACCATAACCAGCCTCCCTGCCGATGCCGAACCCTAACCAGCCCCCCCTGCCAATGCCTAACCAGCCCCCCTGCCGATGCCTAACCCTAACCAGCCATCCTGCCTATGCCTAACCCTAACCAGCCTCCCTGCCGATGCCTAACCCTAACCAGCCTCCCTGCCAATGCCTAACCAGCCTCCCTGCCGATGCCTAACCCTAACCAGCCCCCTGCCGATGCCAAAGCTTTAACAAATAGTGGCTAAGTGGGCGCCAGGTCTACGGCTCTCTGCCTGGCACCCACTTAGCCGCTATTTACATCACCTGATCTTACTGACTGTAAGTGTTTTAACTTTTATACGCTAATAAACTCCTGAATTGCAGTGCCAGCCTTGCTCTCTCTCCTTCCTGAATTAAAAAAAAATCCACTCATGCCTAACCCTAAAAAACTCCCCTTATTGATGCTTAGATGGACTGGGTATCCTGGGTGTGCCAGCAGTGCAGCACCAGCAGCAATTGTGGCCGGTGGAAGAAGCTGGAAAGTAAGGTCTTGACAAGCTCAGTTAATCTGTCTTGGAAGTTGGATCTCCTAAAACTAGCATGGCACCTTGTAAGCCAGTACAACAGCATTGAGGGCAACATAGAGGACAGGAACAGCAGAATAACTGGGGTGTAGCAAGAGTAGCAGCTAGAGAAAACTGGAGCAGGAGCAATACCTTCCCTCAGGGCCGGGCCAAGGCAGAGGCAAGAGAGGCTCCAGCCTCAGGGCGCAGTGTAGGAGGGGGCACACAACTCACTCAACTATCATTCCCCCATTGTGTTTGAAGCAGAGAGAAATAAGAAAAGGGGATACATGGCACTGACTGCAAGCCAGATAACTAGAGATTAAGGAGTTGGGGGGGGGGGGGGGGGGGTTGGGGGCCCTGCAGAGCCTCTTAGTCTAATAGCAATCAGTGTGTGATGGCAGGGGTGGGAGGGATGGGGGGGGGGGGGGGCGCACTTTGGTGTCTCAGACTTGGGTTCTGGAAGAAATTGTCCTGGCTCTGACTTCCCTACCCTCTCAAAAACCTGAATGTATAAAAGCCTGAACTGTAGAAACCAATCAGCCAGCAGGACAAGCGGTACACAAGAGAGCAGCAATGCAAGGCAGGGCAACAAGCAGTATTTTGAATACAGTATTCCTGATCTGTTTCTCCATCACCAAAAGGGTAAATTGGTTTACCAGTTGGACAGGTTGGAAGACAAAAAGGCGATCAGGCAAACAGGTGGGCAGAATAAGTAAATATCTGTTGCCAAGTATGAGACCTGAGTTGGGGACACACTGGCAAAAAGGGGCAATATGCTTGTGGTGGCAAGAGATTGAAGGGCAGAGATCCACCATCAGAAGCACACCGAAGGTTATTCAAGTGCTGGCTGGTCCATTCTGCAGGTTCTGAGTTGCGGGAAGTATTCTGGCAGCTGGAAAAGATAGAGCCCCCTGCAGTGGTGAAACCGGCAGGAGTAAAGGTGGCCACACACCATACAATTTTTAAAATATCTGTTCAATTTAAGAATAGCAATCAATTTTTCTGACATAACATTTCAAAAATATGACCAATGTACCACACACGTATGGTCAATTTTTCTCCAATTATGATAAAACTGATTGGAAACTCTGACAAAATTGCTAGGGTGTGTATATTAATAAATTCACAATCTAACACACACCATACAATCTTTAGAAAGATTGAAGAAAAATATCTGGCATTCCGGATCGATAAAAAATCGAAGAAAACGGGAAATCCGATAGGATTTTTCAGTCGAATGAAAACAAAAAGCCTTCGATCTTTTCTGGAGATCCGATCATTTTTATCGAATTACTGTAAAATCTGATAATTTTATTGTATCGTGTGTGGCCACCTTTAGGGCTGGTTCAGACGGGCGTTTTTGTGGCGTTTAACGCAGCGTTTCAGACGCAGCGTTTTTTGGGATCTACTGCCATCCCATGCAAGTGAATGGGAGCGTTTAGAGCTGGCTTTTGCAGGCTTTTATGAAAGCCTGGCAGTAGATCCCAGCGTTGCGTCTAGTCTCAAAAGCAACATGCTGCTTTCAGAGGCAGTAAACGCGAGGAAACAATAGCAGAGACCAGAACTGCTAGCCTTCAACGCTTTTCAAAAGCTTTCAAAAGCTAGCTTTTAAACGCTGGCGTTTAAACGCTGGCGTTTGAACGCAATGCCAAGCAAAAGCTCAGCAGACGCCCATGTGAACCAGCCCTTAGAGAGACAGACCCTGCAGATCAGGAGCCAAATCTCATCTCACATTCCCTGCACTTGCCCATATATCTTTTGGGGTTATTAGAGATGTATTTGCAGTTTTGCATGGGTGGGAGAGCCTCACCAATGATGCATTTACTCAATCTAAGCTGAGAGAAACAATGTCTACAAGAGCCTTAAACCCACACTACAATTGGGATCATCCATACCATGATTCAGGACATGGTCATTAGTGAAATAAAACTCAATAAAGAAGCAGCTATGTCATTAACATGAATAATTAAATCACTGGAAAAGATCCACCATGACTCAAAATGGCAGACCAATAGATATGTTCATATGGAGAAATGTTCTAGGAGCAACACGTTGTCTTTAAATGTTACAATCTTTAAATGTCAACTTTAATCATCAAATCTTCAAAAGACAATACAGCAATAAAAATGGTATACTTATCAGCACAAGCAGATCAAAAAGGAGATGTGGAGGAAAGTCAACAGTTGGGTCACCCTGCAATATGGGCTTTTTCAAGACTGTTAACCCCTGTTTGAACGTAGACTTGTTATATACTAAAATACCCACTCTAACCTTCAGCTGACATCCGATAACATTATGCAGACCTTAATGGTGAATGTGTGCTCCTGTGTCAAACAACGGCCGGCCGACACGTAATTCAAGAAATACTACCTCGCTGTGATATGTTGCCAGTCTAATCATATGTTCGCCGGTTACCAATAAGCCTGTGTGTTCCCAATAAGCGCACAGAGGCTTATTGGTAACCGGCAAACATGTGCCTTACAGGATAATTTCAAGAGAGCAGAGACGCCAGTAGAGTAAAAGTCACTAAAAACCTTAAAATATGCTCAGGAGGCAGTGGTGGACTTACCTCCAAGAAGCCGACATGATAACTGTCAATTCAAAAAAAATTATAATAAATGTATTGATTATCCCCCAATAGATGCAACACGTTTCGCAGGCGTGGCCTGCTTCATCAGGCAATAAGAGGGGGATAAACAGTATCTTGTCAGTAGCACAAATAGCGCCTCTGTACAGAGGTAACAGCAATAGGCACACATAACCTCAAGTGATAAAACAGGCTGCAGGACAGTGTAGACTTTCACCTCTTCCAGCACCAGGGGCACCCCAAAGGAAGAGAACTCATCCTGTTGTATTGACAACTGGTCAATCGATTGTGTGGTTACAACAGGATTTGCACTACTGTCCTTCAGAGGTACATCCTTCAAGCTTGCTTGTACACTGCTCCCTGGAGTCTCAGTACCGCACCAGATAGCAGACCACCAAGGCTATAAGTAGTTCAACAGATCTCTGGATGGTTGTGGCCGGGTTACAGAACACAAATTCTCAGTAATATATCTCCTTCACTTCTTGTGCACTTAATCCCTTCAATCCTGCCGGGAGAGAGCAGTGGCGTAGCAATAGGGAAAGCAGAGGTTGCAACTGCAATGGGGCCCATGGACCAGGGAGGCTCATCAAGCGCCCTCCTGTATAGCTCTTCACTGGATCTATGCTGGTAACGATCACCTCTATATGTGTTTTGAATAATGGTAATCATTAGCAAACTGCCTCGGCGCGCAGCACTGAGCGCTGGGCGCCCCATAGCAACAATGCTATGCTGCGCGTAGCAGTAATTTGGGGCTCCGGCGTCTGCCAGACCCCGAATTACATCTCCCTCCAAGTTGCGACAACTCGGAGGGGGAATAGTATTTAACACCGCCTCGGAGTTTAGCGGCAGCGGTGAGAGACGTCATTCTGGTCTCTCTGCGCCGAACTGAGCGGCGCCATAACAATATATACTCAGCAAACCTATCTTCCTTCTTTGACCTTTACAACACTGCAGCTTTTTTGGACAAATTTGGAGCTACATGTCAAATGCTTTAGAGGGGCCCAATGTAAAACTTGCACTGGGGCCCCTAGCTACTTAGCTACACCACTGAGCATAAGATTTATGTATACCTGGACTCTGGATGTCTTTATGGCATAAAGGGTAGCTGTATATTCTCCTCTAAGGCAATACCTTGACTTTGTCTCTGTGAAATCTAATTTATCAGATATTCCCACTTCCTGTCTATGGACTTGTTGCCAGATAACAAACAGGAAGTAGTAATATCTGAGAAATGGGACTTCACAGAAACAGTGTGAAAGTATGTAGCTGATCATGCTTCAGAGGAAAATTTACAAATACCTTTTATTGAGTAAAAAGGAATCAGGTATACTTGTAGAAGTGCCGAGAGGCGCCCCGAGTGCGGCTAATAGACTACAGCGGCACTTTTATTTTGCCCGAGGAAGTGGGCATAGTCCCACAAAACGCGTTGCCTGTGCTTAATTTTCTATTAAATTTTCTTACCTAAAGTGAGTTTGTCGTCTATGAGGTAAGCCACCTCGTTCTTTTCCTTTTATTGATTTTAGAGAGTTTTATATACATTGGGCGCCTCTTTACCCTCAATTGTGTCTTACTCCCCCTGCCCCCTAGGGAGGGGAGTCTTGCGCACCTGATCCAGGGGGGAATTCCACTACCTATGGTACCCAAGGTGCGTATGTTTTTTGCTAAGAAAGCGACTGAATCCAGGGCTGCTGGTGTACCTACGTGAGTGGAGTCGGGTTTAAGATACTCCAAGTGCCTGAAGTGGTCGGTTGCGCCTCATGCAACCCACCTTTGTGAGTATTTTTATAAAACTATTTTTTGGAATACTCATCACTTGTGACATGCTGCATCATTTCGGCTCCCGTTGTCTTTGTGCTTTTTCCTCTCCAGTATTGTATACTTGTAGAAGTGTCTCTAATGCAGCAAAATAACCACATAATGTTTCATATTTCATAATTCATGATTTCAGCCTATGGTTTATCTGAAGGTGAGGAAGGACAATATGTTTATTTCATTAGGTGACCTATGCATCCGTTTTTAGAAATATCAGTCTATTTTTAGCCATGAAGATTTTTTACACAGATTTCTATGCACATGTGACCATATGTGAGGTTTTCTGCTCATTCAAACAATCTAATTGTTTTCTTTCACCTAGGAAAATATTACAAAATAACAGAAAATGGAAAAGAACAATTAGAAAGTCTACGATAATGGCCGTGAATCAGAAGGAGCTGCAAATGTACAGCCTTCAAAAACAGAAGGCGGAGCCCGAAACCTTGGAAAGGGTACAGCACAGGAAAATGCAACCAGCTCAAGAGCGGACATTGTAAGCAGTGTCACTGGGATAGTATAGAAATAAAGGCGGATTTCAGCTATTGAACAGTCACCAAATGGTCATTACAGCTAGTATATCAACGCTGGGGCTCTTGATTCAAAATCCTTCAGGACTCTTAGGACGCCAGTATATGAAGCCACTGTGCTACCAGTATCTATTTGAATTGTCTGTGAAAGTTCCCTTGCCTTGTGTGGGGGCAAGCATACCTTGAATTCCTATGATTCATATGTTTGAGGAATGTGTTATTCTGTACCATGTTGTAAACTTAAATAATACATTTTTTTTAAAACGTAAAACCCTTCAGGGCCACCGCTGTTCACTGTACAGAAAAGGTACATTTGTATATAAGTGCAATCCATAATCATAGCTCCTAACTGTCCCTCTTTTGGAGGGACAGTCCCTCTTTGGGAGCCCTGTCCCTCTGTTCCTCTTTCCTCCTCATGTGTCCCTCTTTCAGGACTTTGTCCCTCTTTCTATGTAAATATATATATTTCTCTACTAAAAAATGTGTTTGACACCAAACTTTATTCCCATTCTTTAAATTGATACATTACTAATTTTAAAATGTTAATATGAAGGAACCAGTGTGGTTTGAATTATAAAACAAGATATTTTTCTTATGAAATCTTTACGGTATGTGGGACTAGGGGTTTGACGGGGGCTTGGTCAGGGGTGTGGCAGGGGCGTGGCTTAAGTGTCCCTCTTTCTCATCTCAAAAAGGTTGGAAGGTATGCCATATACAGTGACTAAATAGTATATAGAGTGGATTTTGCCTTTTTAATGTATTGTAGGGGGGCCCCAGGCACACTGGGGTCTGACAGTTCAGATAAGAGACAGCAGACGTTCAAGTTTTATAAAAGAAAGGCTCCTGCCTGGTTTATTAAATCAAAAATAAACAGCAAACAAAAATACTGGCTCGGCTGAGCAACTATCTATCTCACTACAATATCCCTAACTTACAATGCAACTTACAACACAGTTCAAGTAAGCAGCTTTTCTTTACCAGAATCCTCTAGGCGAGCTCTGTTCCCTCCAGTGTCCAGGAACACTCTGATCTACTTCCTGGTTTATCTAACTCAGCTTTATACACAGGACTGAACCACACCCTGTTCAGGGTAATACCTGGACTGGGTCAGGTGGCCAGGGAACCCTCCCACTCTTTCACTGGCCAGCTCCGGGACCCAATATCCAGCTCTTGAAAGAGCCAGAAACACAGATCAAGCTGCATTTTTTTCCCCGGACCTTTATTGTGCACGATACCTGAAACCAGGTGCAACATACACATCATCTAGGATGACTCTCTGCCAAACCAGTGACACCCTGTCACAGTATGTTGTTAAAAAATAAAATGATACAAAACCAACACAAGTCTCTTTGATATGAATAATGAATGACACAGGAAAATAATCACTGTATATCCTTACAGACATCACAGAGTTATAAACTAAAATTTAAGTCCAGTGAATGACATGTTGTTACATTGAGCCATTTGGAGTAGCAGTTGGTTCACTATTACTGTCCAGAACATAATTTCTTCCTCATGGTTTCTTCATACTGTATAAGTGTGAATGTCCTTCTGAGCTCTCTGACTATTATTCAGCCTGTTGGAGGCTCACACAGAAGTGCTCAGAGACACACCCACTGGATCCATCTGAAAATGGCGCCTGTGAATAATGGCGCACGGTGTTGCCGCTAATCCGTTTGTCGCTTATCGCTATTTAACGTTAAAGCCTTATCTTTATTTAGCTCTGTTTATTTTATTGAAAATTAGCGTTGACACAGAACCCTCTCTGTACCTAACCCTAAGACCTTCCTGGTGGTGCCTAACCCTAACCACCCCCCTGGAGGTACCTAACCTTAACCACCCCCCTGGTGGTGCCTAACCTTAACCACCCCCCCGGTGGTGCCTAACCCTAACCACCCCTCTGGTGGTGCCTAACCCTAAGACCCCCCTGGTGGTGCCTAAACCTAACCACCCCCCTAGTGGTGGCTAACCCTAACCACCCCCCTGGTGGTGTCTAACCCTAAGACTCCCCTGGTGGTGTCTAACCCTAAGACCCCCCTGGTGGTGCCTAACCCTAACCACCCCCCTGGTGGTGCCTAACCCTAAGACCCCCCCTGGTGGTGCCTAACCCTAAGACCCCCCTGGTGGGGCCTAACCCTAACCACCCCCCTGGTGGTGCCTAACCCTAAGACCTCCCTGGTGGTGCCTAACCCTAAATCTCCCCTGGTGGTGCCTAACCCTAACCTTGACAGTGTTACATTAAATCCATTCAACATTTTGCAGGTAAATAATGTCAGCAGTTTGGCTTATGTAGGGCGCAATTGATAAATAACGTTACTGTGTGCCGTTTTTCTTCTTTTTTTCCCTGGGAGAGGGAGGTGGTGGGCCCCCCAAAGCCTCTAGGCCCCCTGCGATAGCAGGGGTTGCAGGGGTGATTGCTACGCCCATGTCTGTATCTTGAGGTCTACCCGGAAGCCATGAGGCTCAGCGTTGCGTTCCACGCTACCTGAGGGAGGTGTCGTAAGTGACGATGGCCTTTCTTTATAAAGACTTCATGTTTAATTGTGTTTTGTGCATGTTTCTGCCTCTGAAGAAGCAGGTTTAGCCTGCGAAACAGCTGTCAGGCACTTGATACCTCCACTGTCCTGTACCATTGTGTATACTCAACTGGATTAAAGGGTTTTGCCCCGCTGCATTTCTTGTTTCTCCACTGCAATCGTCTATTGGATGAGCGCGCTCCTCGGTCCCGCTGCGGTTGATCCGCCCTGCTGCATTGTGGTGCCGGGAACTGTTTCTTTTCCTTCCCCATGCTTCTTCACTCCCTCTGATAAATGGGTCCATCCTTCAGATCAGATGTTTTTGTGGCCACACTTGTTTTGTGACTCATATAAGATGGGACCCCAGGCTGTGAGGAGCACCAGGGGTAGCCAAGGGAAAGGGTTGTGACCATTGGGGGCCCCATCACAGTTTTGCTGTGGGGCCCCATGAGTTGTAGTGATGCCTGTGGGTGTGGGTGTGCGTGTGGGGGGGGAGGGGGCGGTAGGCTCAAGAGATCAAGCTGTCAGTTTTTCGTTTTTTCTAGGAACAGACCCTTTTTGGGAAGTTAATCCACTACCCCTCTTTTACCTCTTTTTGGCCCAGTGGAAAATTCTGTATAGAGAAATGTATTTACCTACTAAAAATAATGCTTAAAGAGACCCTGTAATGAAAAGAAACTCCTCTCGGGGATACTTACCTCGGGAGGGGGAAGCTTCAGGGTCCCAATGAGGCTTCCCCATCCTCTGCAGCTTGGGGGAATCCAGCGCTGGCTCCCCGAAAGTCTCTGGACAGATCCTGACAAGACAGCGCAGGCACGAGTAATATTTATCTCTCCATGATCCTGCGCAGGTGCACTAGTGGCTCTTCGTTCGGCTAAGGTGGAAATTGCCGAACCTGATCGTTTCCGCTCTACTGCGCAAGCACAAAGGACTCACACCTGTGCAGTAGAGCAGATACAATCGGGTTTGGCTATTTCCGCCTTAACCCGAATGGAAATCCGCTAGTACACCTGCGCAGGATCGCGGTAGGTAAATATTTACCTCGCCTTGTTTGGTCGCCAAATCAGTAGATGTATGGCCAACTGAAAGTGAACCAGAGACGAAGCACCCTCATGTATTTTACCATATAGATCAGTGGGAACATTAGAGAAAACACCTACCCTGCTCTCTGTTTCATTCTTCACTGCTCAGATTGCTTCTTATCAGCCCTGATAAATTCCCCGACTGAGCATTCAGTCTGGCTTTGCTCAGGAATTTTTATAGCTGAGTTTGTGTTCTCTGGTGTCTTTTCAAGTCATTATAGCAGAGCCGGACTGAATGCTCAGTTGGGGATTTTATCAGGGCTGGTAACAACAAGCAGGCTGAGCAGTGAAGAATGAAACAGAGAGCAGGGTAGGTTTTTTCTCTAATGTTCCCACTGACATATATGGTAAAATACATGAGGGTGCTTCATCTCTGGTTCACTTTAATGTATTGTCTTCAGGTATGATGTGCTTTAATTTTATGTCCAGTCCTTAAAGAGACACTGGAGCGAAAAATAAATTATGATATTATGATTTGTATGTGTAGCACAGCTAAGAAAAAAAAACATTAAGATCAGATACATCAGTGTAATTGTTTCCAGTACAGGAAGAGTTGAGAAACTTCAGTTGTTATCTCTATGCAAACAAGCCATTAAGCTCTCCGACTAAGTTAGTCGTGGAGAGGGCTGTTATCTGACTTTTATTATCTCAACTGTAAGTGAACTGTTTACTTTTCCTCTGGCAGAGGAGAGGTCATTAGTTCACAGACTGCTCAGAAAGACTCATTTTGAATGCAGAGTGTTGTGTAATCTGCACATATTAGAGAATGATGCAATGCTAGAAAAAACACTATATACCTGAAAATAAAAGTATGAGAATATTTTCTTTGCTGCTAATCTTCTAGTAATTATCCGTAGTACACAACCAATTCACTATATCATATTTTTTTTTTTCGCTTCAGTGTCTCTTTAAGTGATTGCCTTGCTTATCTCAAATAGAGATTATTAACATAGAAGGACTGACAGGATTTGGGAGAATGAATAATGCCTTTTGCTTGTAAATTCTTAAAGGACTTATGAGGCGAATCTAATAAAAAAAAAGTTATTTACCTTATTGCAACAGCAGACCTCAGACCAGCCGGTTGGCGCCTCCCTTGTCATTTTCAGACTCTCTCCTATCTAAATCCACGCTTCATTACACGATCTGACCCTCCCTTGGGTCTCCTTATCTGATGGCGATTAGAATCGCTGCTTTAAAATTCAGATGCCTGCGTAGATTGCATAGCCGCTGTTGCGGCTGCGCAGGTTTCCAGCCCTGTCTGCGGGCCGTCCTAGCTCCTTGCATTCTGAGATACGTCATGTGGGCATCCCCACATGACCACCCACATGACTAAGTCATCTGCGCATCCCCACATGACCACCCACATGACTAAGTCATCTGCGCCTCCTGTAATCACGCTGGCACAGCGCTGCTACTGTATGCTGAGGGGGTGCAGCTGACGGTAACACAACTTAGTCATGTGGGTGGTCATGTGGGGATGCCCACATGACATATATCAATCTGCACAGAGCTAAGACGACCCACAGTCAGGGCTGGAAACCTGCGCAGCCGCAATATCGGCTAACAGGCATCTGAATTTTAAAGCAGCGATTCTAATCGCCATCAGATAAGGTGACCCAAGGGAGGGTCGGGTCGGGTCATGTAATGAAGCGTGGATTTAGATAGGAGAGAGCCTGAAAATGACAAGGGAGGCGCCGATCGTCAAGTCTGAGGTCTGCTGTTGCAATAAGGAAAATAACTTTTTTGATTAGATTCGCCTTGTAACTTGTCCTTTAAGTGTGTCCCTTGCAGGAGACGTGATAAAGACATAACTGGAGGCATGATGGGTAATCTTCTTCTCAAATATGTTTATACTACAACGCGTCCCTCTTTCATGTCTCCCCCCTTGGTGTGGCATGTGACCTGGCCTGGTGTGTAGTTCTGTAACGCTGCCAGCTGTACTACAACTGAACTGATTAATCAGTAACTTAAGGGTGAAGCATAGCAGGAGCAATTAGTGGACTCTCTGTGTACAGTTATACAGAAGTTTGAAGGTCAACAGTAATAAAGCTCGATAACATTCACTGAATGTATCATACAAAAAGGTAACACAAAGATTCACAGGACTGGATGCATCATTTCAAATATCATTTGTCTTTCCAGGAAAGAATGAGTCAAATTTCTCACAAAACGGAAAACAGGTAAAACAGTATCACAATTATAGTGGGCTTGATTCGCTAAGAGAAATAGCATGCCTTATCAGAGATAACATGCCTTATCAAAGTTAACACGCCTCATTAAAGTTAACATGCCTTATCAGAGTAGCATAGCAAGCGCTACGAACCCCCAGGGACTCGGGGCAGGACGAGTGGAGCTCTCGTCATTGTTATAAGTTTGTAGCGCTTGCTTTGCTACTCTGATAAGGCGTGTTAACTTTGATAAGGCATGCTATTTTTCTTAGTGAATCAAGCCCAGTATGTCTACATTCCAAGACTTCATTGAGGTTATACATTATAAGCCACACAAAGTATAGTAGTGAGACATGAATGAATTGAAGAGGAACTGTGACCAAGGATTAACCTCCCTGGCAGTCTATTAAAAACCATCAGGGGGCAGCGCAGGCGTTTTTTTTTTTTATATATCATGTAGCGAGCCCTAAGTGCAGCGGCATCCCCCTACCCTCTTCGATCGCCTCCGGCGATCAGGAAATCCCGTTCAAAGAACGGGATTTCCTGGAGGGCTTCCCTCGCCGCATTGGGATGATGTCACCGACGTCATGGACGTCGTGACGTCTAAGGGAGTCCCGATCCACAACCTCAGCGCTGCCTGCCGCTGATAGGCCAGGCAGCGCACGGGGTCTAGGGGGGGGGGGCTCTGCGGCGCGGCGAATAGCGGCGAATCGGCGCGGGGCGGCGGCGATCGGTGTGCTCACGCAGTTAGCAAAGTGCTAGCTGCGTGCAGCAAAAAAAAATTGCGCAAATCGGCCCAGCAGGGCCTGAGAAAACCTCCTGCGCGGGTTACCGCCAGGAAGGTTAAAGCTCATCCCAATCAGTAGCTGATACCCCCTTTCCCACAAGAAATCTTTACCTTTTCTTGAATAGGGAGGTCTTGAATAGATCAATCGGGATATGTGAGAGGTTGCAGGCTAGTGTTGCACTTTACAAAACTCCACACACTACCAGTATATGTCGTTCCACTGCCAGTAATTTATTCGGTTACAAAGAATATAACATGGGTTGCATAAACATAGTACAATGGCAAAAGAATTGCATTCACCAATAGTTGCATATATTCCTCTCTGTGCAACAAGAACAATTCTGTTCAGATAAGGAACAATTGTTCCCAAATGGTATGAATCACCCAGCTTCCGACAGGAGACAGCATAATCCCCACAAAGGGTCACAGCCGTGACAACCACCAAGCGGAGGTGGTAGGAAAGGACCAATAACAATTTAGCCTCCGATATTCCCCACACGTGCAGTCCTTACTGCATACCTGTGGGAAAGAAAACGGAAGTTCACACTATAGCCACAACTGTAGCCTTGCACCATAACCTGGTCCTCCACCGCGCAAAAAACAAAACAGTAGTTTTATAATACAAAGCACACTGGTACGGGCACTGGACATCTCAGGCATAACGTGATATGTATGCAGTGGTGCTCAGCAGAGCTCGAATATTCGAGTAGCTCGAATATTCGAGCTCTTTTTCAGCTATTCGAGCTCGGTATTCGAGCTCCGAATAGCTGCAGCTATTCGAATGGGCTATTCGAGTAAACGCGAATAGCCCATTCACTATTCGAGCTATTCGAGCAAACGACGGTATTCGAGCTCGAATACCGAGCTCGAATACCGTCATAGCCCAGATTGATGTCCTTAGAGCCAATCAGAGGGCTCCCAGGCCCTCTGACGGCAGCCAATCACAGAGGGGGACCCTGGCCAGCCCCTACCCTATAAATAGCGGCCGCCATGTTAGGTTTTTCCGTCCTTGCCTGAGACTTGTACAGAGAGAGATCTGCTCCTTTGTGCGTTGGCTTAGCAAGAGCTCTATTGTGGTCATTTACCTAGCGTTTTTGCTCACATACACCTCCTATACACACCTATATTGTTGTTAGTTAGATAGACATTGTATTTTAGTTAGTAGCTTTTGTGTTACATAGAGACAGGCCAGCTGCTGCAGGCAAGCTTACAGCTTTAGGCCTCAGGGCCTGCCTGTGTGGGCAGCTGTCCTCCTGTCCTCTGTTAGTTTATTTCTCATTAGTATTAGACAGTATTAGACAGTATTGGATAGTATTAGACAGTATTTCTGCTGTGCTTTACTACTTAGTGATTGTATTTTGTATTGTAGTTATATACTGTAACTGTACTAGGACACTCACTGTCACTGTTCATAGGCTACTAGCTCCTGCGTGTGTGTGTGCACTCACTGTCTGTGTACTGTACACACACTCTATTTCCTTCTGATTACTGATTGATTATTGTAAATTCTAGTTGTACTTCCTGACAGTTACTACTTACTTACTGTAGTAGGGACACTCACTCAGTCACTGTTCATAGGCTAGCTCCTGCGCGTGTTTGCGCGTGCGTGCACTCACTGTCTGTAGTGTACACACACTCTATTTCCTTCTGATTACTACTGATTATTGTAACTGCTAGTTGTACTTCCTGACTGTTACTACTTACTTACTGTACTAGGGACACTCACTCAGTCTCTGTTCATAGGCCAGCTCCTGCGCGTGTTTGCGCGTGCGTGCACTCACTGTCTGTAGTGTACACACACTCTATTTCCTTGTGATTACTACTGATTATTGTAACTTCTAGTTGTACTTCCTGACTGTTACTACTTACTTACTGTACTAGGGACACTCACTCAGTCTCTGTTCATAGGCCAGCTCCTGCGCGTGTTTGCGCGTGTGTGCACTCACTGTCTGTAGTGTACACACACTCTATTTCCTTGTGATTACTACTGATTATTGTAACTTCTAGTTGTACTTCCTGACTGTTACTACTTACTTACTGTACTAGGGACACTCACTCAGTCTCTGTTCATAGGCCAGCTCCTGCGCGTGTTTGCGCGTGCGTGCACTCACTGTCTGTAGTGTACACACACTCTATTTCCTTGTGATTACTACTGATTATTGTAACTTCTAGTTGTACTTCCTGACTGTTACTACTTACTTACTGTACTAGGGACACTCACTCACTCTCTGTTCATAGGCCAGCTCCTGCGCGTGTTTGCGCGTGCGTGCACTCACTGTCTGTAGTGTGCACACACTCTATTTCCTTGTGATTACTACTGATTATTGTAACTTCTAGTTGTACTTCCTGACTGTTACTACTTACTTACTGTACTAGGGACACTCACTCACTCTCTGTTCATAGGCCAGCTCCTGCGCGTGTTTGCGCGTGCGTGCACTCACTGTCTGTAGTGTACACACACTCTATTTCCTTGTGATTACTACTGATTATTGTAACTTCTAGTTGTACTTCCTGACTGTTACTACTTACTTACTGTACTAGGGACACTCACTCACTCTCTGTTCATAGGCCAGCTCCTGCGCGTGTTTGCGCGTGCGTGCACTCACTGTCTGTAGTGTACACACACTCTATTTCCTTGTGATTACTACTGATTATTGTAACTGCTAGTTGTACTTCCTGACTGTTACTACTTACTTACTGTACTAGGGACACTCACTCAGTCTCTGTTCATAGGCCAGCTCCTGCGCGTGTTTGCGCGTGCGTGCACTCACTGTCTGTAGTGTACACACACTCTATTTCCTTGTGATTACTACTGATTATTGTAACTTCTAGTTGTACTTCCTGACTGTTACTACTTACTTACTGTACTAGGGACACTCACTCAGTCTCTGTTCATAGGCCAGCTCCTGCGCGTGTTTGCGCGTGCGTGCACTCACTGTCTGTAGTGTACACACACTCTATTTCCTTGTGATTACTACTGATTATTGTAACTTCTAGTTGTACTTCCTGACTGTTACTACTTACTTACTGTACTAGGGACACTCACTCACTCTCTGTTCATAGGCCAGCTCCTGCGCGTGTTTGCGCGTGCGTGCACTCACTGTCTGTAGTGTACACACACTCTATTTCCTTGTGATTACTACTGATTATTGTAACTTCTAGTTGTACTTCCTGACTGTTACTACTTACTTACTGTACTAGGGACACTCACTCACTCTCTGTTCATAGGCCAGCTCCTGCGCGTGTTTGCGCGTGCGTGCACTCACTGTCTGTAGTGTACACACACTCTATTTCCTTGTGATTACTACTGATTATTGTAACTGCTAGTTGTACTTCCTGACTGTTACTACTTACTTACTGTACTAGGGACACTCACTCAGTCTCTGTTCATAGGCCAGCTCCTGCGCGTGTTTGCGCGTGTGTGCACTCACTGTCTGTAGTGTACACACACTCTATTTCCTTGTGATTACTACTGATTATTGTAACTTCTAGTTGTACTTCCTGACTGTTACTACTTACTTACTGTACTAGGGACACTCACTCGGTCTCTGTTTATAGGCCAGCTCCTGCGCGTGTTTGCGCGTGCGTGCACTCACTGTCTGTAGTGTACACACACTCTATTTCCTTCTGATTACTACTGATTATTGTAACTGCTAGTTGTACTTCCTGACTGTTACTACTTACTTACTGTACTAGGGACACTCACTCAGTCTCTGTTCATAGGCCAGCTCCTGCGCGTGTTTGCGCGTGCGTGCACTCACTGTCTGTAGTGTACACACACTCTATTTCCTTGTGATTACTACTGATTATTGTAACTTCTAGTTGTACTTCCTGACTGTTACTACTTACTTACTGTACTAGGGACACTCACTCACTCTCTGTTCATAGGCTAGCTCCTGCGCGTGTTTGCGCGTGCGTGCACTCACTGTCTGTAGTGTACACACACTCTATTTCCTTGTGATTACTACTGATTATTGTAACTGCTAGTTGTACTTCCTGACTGTTACTACTTACTTACTGTACTAGGGAGTCGGGACACTCACTCAGTCACCTCACCCACCAACCCTCTCCATTAAAGTACCCCATTTTTCACCCGCCCTTTTCAAAAACTTTTGTGTTTACGCCCAAAACATCGAAGATGTCTGGAAGTGGCAGCCAGCGCGGTTTGGGCAAGGGGAAGGGCAGCAAGGGAATCAGGAGGAGAGGGAGCAGCATTGTGGCAAGCCGCGGGCGCGGCCGCGCCACCATGCACAGTTCCGCAGCAGCAGCAGCGTCAGTGGCTAACATTCCTCCCATAGCCACTGGCCGTGGACGCCTTGGGCGCCGCCCAGCAGGAGCATCTGCAACTCACGCTGCAGAGACACAGCAGCAGCAGCGTGTAGCACCTGCTCCGATTTTCCTCCAGCCGGGTCGGAAACGTCCCATTGAGGAAAAGGATGCAGACACTGTGGTGCAACTGATGACGGAGGATGAGCAGCCCGCCATCAGCTCTGCATCCGAGGCCTCCACCCTCACCACCACTACCACCACCATCCCTGTTCGCAGCAGCCGCCCAGCAGGGCCTGGGGAGGAGGCCAGTTCACCGTCAGTCGCCGACCTGTCACGCAGCAGTCTTTTTACCCCAGGCACCATCAGGGTATTGTCTGCTGCTGTTGGCGATTTGGAGGAGGAGATGCTGATGGGCACTTTGGGGGATGAGGGATTGGACAGCAAGACTGTGGCGACAGTCAAGCAGCCCATCCATGCATCAGGAGAGGAGTTTGGGGGGTCATCATCCCAGCAGGACATGTTTCAGGAGGGGGAGGATGATGATGACACGGTGACAGACAGAGACTGGGTGCCACCAGCTCCAGGGGATGTCGTCATCAGCAGCTCTGAGGAGGAGGAGGAGGATGCGCTTGTGGGCCTTGCAAGGAGGCGCATCATTGCAAGCATTGGCAGCAGTAGGCAGGTCCCACAGCCTGCTGGTGTCTCAGGCTCAGCAGCAGCAGCAGCAGCAGCATCTGCCAGTACCACCACCAGCCGCACCCAAACCCCCCCCCCCCAACCACCACAGGGAGACAGGAAGCAGCGGTTCCATGCCGTAGGGGGTTGTTTTTGTCACCAATCTGGCGCTTTTTCACCATGCCCACTGTGGACAGCAAGTACGCCACTTGCAACCACTGTCAGCGGAAGTTGAGCAGAGGTGCAGACCCCTCAACCACCTTGCTGCGAAACATTATCACCAACATGAGGAGTTCCAGAGGCTGAAGGCATCTGGTGCTGGCAGTGGCACCACACCCATCACTGCACAGCCTTCAGCAGCAGCAGCAACAGCAGCCACCCGCCCTCCTGCTCCTCCAGCAGCACCAGCAGGAGTGCGGAAACGCACTGCTCCTCCCCCCTCTGCAACTCCTGCCGCCGACACTGAGGCCTGTTCTGGCAGCCAGTCCTCAGTGGCCTCCTCTGCTGTGTCTGCTGATTCCCGTGCCAGCAAAAGGCCACGCCAGAGCCTTTTGAGCGAGTCCTTCCAGGGGGTGGTTAGGGCTCTGCCTCCCAGCAGCCGTCGCGTGCGGCAGCTGAACGGCTTGCTGGCACGGGCCATGTGCTCCCAACTCCTGCCGTACACGCTCGTGCAGGAGGGGAGCGACATGCGTGCGCTGCTTGCTTGTGCAGCCCCAGACTGGCAGCTCCCCAGCAGACACTTCTTCGCCCGCAAGGCCATTCCTGCACTGCACCGCTTTGTGATGGCCAATGTGGAGCGAGGGCTGGAGCACGCGGTTGGTGAAAGGGTCCACGTCACCATGGACTCCTGGAGCAGCCGCTTCGGGACAGGCCGCTACCTGTCTTTCACTGTCCACTGGGTCAGCTTGGTGGAAGGGGGTGAGGATGGGAGAGCAGCAGCGGGCACAGCAGCAGCAACACAGTGGGTGGTGCCCCCCCGCAGGGTCAGGGGAACTGCAGCAGGTTCCTCCGATCCTCTGCCATCCTCCGGCACACCTGGCCAAACCCCCCGCCTCAGCAGCAGCGTGAAGGCCCGCCACTGCCAAGCGCTGCTGCAGTTGGTCAGCCTTGGGAAGACCAAGCTGACGGCAACCCATGTGTTGGCCAAACTCCAGGAGCAGGAGAGGATTTGGCTGACCCCCAGAGGCCTCAGAGTCGGAGAGGTGGTGGCCGACAATGGGGCCAATCTGGTTGCCGCAATAGACAGGGGAAACCTGACCCACATCCCCTGTCTTGCCCACGTGCTGAACCTGGTGGTGCAAAAGTTCTTGCGCACCTACCAGGGGATGGGCGAACTGCTGGAAACGGCAAGGAACGTTGTGCGTCACTTCCGGCGCTCGGCTGCAGCCTGTGCGAGCCTGGAAGACGTGCAAAAGGAGCTGGAGCTGCCACTCCATCGGCTGATCCTTGACGTTCCGACTCGCTGGAACTCCACCCTGGCGATGTTGGAGCGTCTGGTTGAACAGAAGCACGCTGTCAACCAGTACCTTGCCCTGGCCACTGTTTCCGCCGCTCAGAGAAGGGACAAGACCAGCAACATCCCGTCCATCGTCCCGGATGATGACTGGAGGCACATGCAGCAGGTGTGCTTAGTGCTGGCTCCCTTTCTGCAGGCCACTAACATGGTGAGCAGGGACCATGCTATGGTCTGCGAGTGGGTGCCCCTGGTTTGTCTGCTGAACAGGGCCCTCGATGCTTTGCTGGAACAGGGAGCGGCAGCCTTGGACCAGCAGGAGCGGCAAGCAGCTGCACAGTCCACCTCTGAGGGGGAGGAGGAGGAGGACTTGGTGGAGGTCCCTGACCTTGCTGCTGATGAGGGGGAGCAGCACAGTGCAGCTAAGTTGGTGCGGGGGTGGAGAGAGGATGAGGCTGACGAGGCAGAGGAGGAGGATGAGGACAGCACTGCCATCGATGTGCCAGCACACGTGGCCCGCCTCTTCCCAATGGCAGCGCACATGCTGGCGTGCCTGCGCAAGGACCCCAGGGTGATCCAGATGAAGCAGAGGGAGGACATCTGGATCAGCATGATGTTGGACCCACGCCTCAAGGGGAAGTTGAGCCAGTTCCTGCCGCCTGCAGGAGGAGACCCAGCGCAACAAATAAGGAGCTTGCAGCAGGCCCTTGTTGAGCGCTTGGAGGAAGCCTTCCCCCAGCCTTCCACCCCCACTGTCCAGCAGCCAGCACAGAGGCAGCAGCAGGTGCCTGCATCCAGCAGCAAGCGCCCCACAGACCTGCTGTCTCTCAGCCACAAGCTCTACAGGACTGTAGAGGCTCCGGCAGCAGTGACTAGAGAGGAGGTGCATGCAGCAGCATCCTCCTCCGGTCACAGCCAGCGCCTGACCCGAATGGTGGCTGACTACATGGGGTCCTACAGCGGGCTTGACAGCGATGCCCCTGTTGATCCCATGGAGTATTGGGTCAAGCGCCTGGAGATCTGGAGCGAGCTGGCGCAGTACGCCCTGGAAGTGCTGTCCTGCCCCCCTTCCAGCGTGCTCTCCGAGCGCTGCTTCAGTGCAGCTGGTGGCGTGGTCACCGAGAAACGCTCACGTCTGTCTCACAAGTCTGTGGACAGACTGACGTTTCTCAAGATGAACCAGGCGTGGGTGGAAGGCGAGTTCCTGGCCCCTGTTGTCGGCGAGAGGGGGACATGAACTGGCTAAGAACCATCGTTAATGTGCCTTACCACCCTTTACCACCTCCTGGCTCCTGCTCACTAAGCCAGCCTGGTTCCGTTTGACTATTACGTCGCCTGCAGCCACACATTTTACACCTACAGTGGGCTGCTGTGTACTGCCCTTCTGCTGTCGGTCTGTGTTTCCCACTGCCAGGGTACACAGAATTACATTCTGCTGCCACTCTGCCACCAGCTATTACGTCAAACAATAGCTATATATCTGTGTAATTGGTTTTACAAACAAAACCAAAAAACCATTAAAAAAAAAAAAAAGGTTTAATTTTTCTGAGGTGCCCGGGTTGAAAACTGTGTTGTCCCAGTTGTGTATTGGACACGATGTGGGCTGCACGACCGCTGTCTGGGACCTCCTGTTGTGTTTATTTACAGCCCTGGTATCACCGCTAGGTACCAGGGCTATTATGTCACGCTGCCTGCCTGCTGCCACACTCACACTACTCCTCCATTCCTCCTGCTGCTGCTGTCTGTCTGTGTTTCCTACTGCCAGGGTACACAGAATTACCTTCTGCTGCCACACTGCCACCAGCTATTACGTCAAACGATAGCTATATATCTGTGTAATTGGTTTTACAAACAAAACCAAAAAACCATTAAAAAAAAAAAAGGTTTAATTTTTCTGAGGTGCCCGGGTTGAAAACTGTGTTGTCCCAGTTGTGTATTGGACATGATGTGGGCTGCACGACCGCTGTCTGGGACCTCCTGTTGTGTTTATTTACAGCCCTGGTATCACCGCTAGGTACCAGGGCTATTATGTCACGCTGCCTGCCTGATGCCACACTCACACTACTCCTCCATTCCTCCTGCTGCTGCTGTCTGTCTGTGTTTCCCACTGCCAGGGTACACAGAATTACCTTCTGCTGCCACACTGCCACCAGCTATTACGTCAAACAATAGCTGCTCACATTACTCCTCCATTCCTCCTGCTGCTGCTGCTGTCGGTCTGTGTTTCCCACTGCCAGGGTACACAGAATTACATTCTGCTGCCACTCTGCCACCAGCTATTACGTCAAACAATAGCTATATATCTGTGTAATTGGTTTTACAAACAAAACCAAAAAACCATTAAAAAAAAAAAAAGGTTTAATTTTTCTGAGGTGCCCGGGTTGAAAACTGTGTTGTCCCAGTTGTGTATTGGACACGATGTGGGTTGCACGACTGCTGTCTGGGACCTCCTGTTGTGTTTATTTACAGCCCTGGTATCACCGCTAGGTACCAGGGCTATTATGTCACGCTGCCTGCCTGCTGCCACACTCACACTACTCCTCCATTCCTCCTGCTGCTGCTGTCTGTCTGTGTTTCCCACTGCCAGGGTACACAGAATTACCTTCTGCTGCCACATTGCCACCAGCTATTACGTCAAACAATAGCTGCTCACATTACTCCTCCATTCCTCCTGCTGCTGCTGCTGTCGGTCTGTGTTTCTCACTGCCAGGGTACACAGAATTACATTCTGCTGCCACTCTGCCACCAGCTATTACGTCAAACAATAGCTATATATCTGTGTAATTGGTTTTACAAACAAAACCAAAAAACCATTAAAAAAAAAAAAAGGTTTAATTTTTCTGAGGTGCCCGGGTTGAAAACTGTGTTGTCCCAGTTGTGTATTGGACACGATGTGGGCTGCACGACCGCTGTCTGGGACCTCCTGTTGTGTTTATTTACAGCCCTGGTTTAACCGCTAGGTACCAGGGCTATTATGTCACGCTGCCTGCCTGCTGCCACACTCACACTACTCCTCCATTCCTCCTGCTGCTGCTGTCTGTCTGTGTTTCCCACTGCCAGGGTACACAGAATTACCTTCTGCTGCCACACTGCCACCAGCTATTACGTCAAACAATAGCTGCTCACATTACTCCTCCATTCCTCCTGCTGCTGCTGCTGTCGGTCTGTGTTTCCCACTGCCAGGGTACACAGAATTACATTCTGCTGCCACTCTGCCACCAGCTATTACGTCAAACAATAGCTATATATCTGTGTAATTGGTTTTACAAACAAAACCAAAAAACCATTAAAAAAAAAAAAAGGTTTAATTTTTCTGAGGTGCCCGGGTTGAAAACTGTGTTGTCCCAGTTGTGTATTGGACACGATGTGGGCTGCACGACCGCTGTCTGGGACCTCCTGTTGTGTTTATTTACAGCCCTGGTATCACCGCTAGGTACCAGGGCTATTATGTCACGCTGCCTGCCTGCTGCCACACTCACACTACTCCTCCATTCCTCCTGCTGCTGCTGTCTGTCTGTGTTTCCCACTGCCAGGGTACACAGAATTACCTTCTGCTGCCACACTGCCACCAGCTATTACGTCAAACAATAGCTGCTCACATTACTCCTCCATTCCTCCTGCTGCTGTCGGTCTGTGTTTCCCACTGCCAGGGTACACAGACAGAATTACATTCTGCTGCCACTCTGCCACCAGCTATTACGTCAAACAATAGCTGCTCACATAATTACTCCTCCATTCCTCCCGCTGCTGCTGCTGTCGGTCTGTGTTTCCCACTGCCAGGGTACACAGAATTACCTTCTGCTGCCACTCTGCCACCAGCTATTACGTCAAACAATAGCTATATATCTGTGTAATTGGTTGTACAAACAAAATCAAAAAACCATTAAAAAAAAAAAAAGGTTTAATTTTTCTGAGGTGCCCGGGTTGAAAACTGTGTTGTCCCAGTTGTGTATTGGACACGATGTGGGCTGCACGACCGCTGTCTGGGACCTCCTGCCTGCTGTGTTTATTTACAGCCCTGGTATCACCGCTAGGTACCAGGGCTATTATGTCACGCTGCCTGCCTCATTGACTGCCTGCTGCCACACACTCATCCTCCTCCTCCTGCTGCTGAATTTACCTCCTGCTGTCTGTGTGTTTCCACTGCCAGGGAGCACATACAATGGCGCTTCCAACATGCGTGCGCCACCAGCTATTTGTTACGCTCAAAAATAGCTGCATTTCTTTAAAAAAAAAATTGAAAAGAGAAATAAGTGAAGAAGAAGACGATATAGAAGAAGATGAAGAAGATGAAGAAGAAGAAGATGAAGAAGATGAAGAAGAAGAAGAAGAAGAAGGAGAAGAAGAAGAAGATGAAGAAGAAAAAAATGAAGAAGAAGAAGATGAAGAAGATGAAGAAGATGAAGAAGAAGATGAAGAAGATGAAGAAGAAGAAGATGAAGATGAAGAAGATGAAGAAGAAGAAGATGAAGAAGAAGAAGAAGAAGAAGAAGAAGAAGAAGAAGGAGGAGAAGAAGAAGAAGAAGAAGAAGAAGAAGAAGAAGATGAAGAAGATGATGAAGAACATGAAGAAGAAGAAGATGAAGAAGATGAAGAAGAAGATGAAGAAGATGAAGAAGAAGAAGATGAAGATGAAGAAGAAGAAGATGAAGAAGATGAAGAAGATGAAGAAGAAGAAGATGAAGAAGAAGAAGAAGATGATGATGAAGAAGATGAAGAAGATGAAGAAGAAGAAGATGAAGAAGAAGAAGAAGACAATATAGAAGAAGAAGAAGAAGAAGATATAGAAGAAGATATAGAAGAAGAAGATATAGAAGAAGAAGAAGATATAGAAGATAAAGAAGAAGAAGAAGAAGAAGAAGAAGAAGAAGTATATACAGTACTGAACAAAATTCTGGACACAACTTCTCTTTTCACCTTTTTTTTTTTAAAGGAACATCCCCACATAATCACTTGCTGTTGTTACTTGGAAAAAAAGATGTTTCTTGCATCATTCACCCTCAAAACAAGTGTTGGAAGCTATTTAAGGCCAATTCGAATAGTCACCTCGAATAATGAGCTCGAATACCGACTCGAATAGTGAGCTCGAAGTCCGAGGTCGAATCGAATAGTAAAAATTATTCGACTCGAATATTCGACTGACCTCGAATAATTTACTATTCGAATTCGACCAAACTCGAATTTTAAAAAGGGGTATTTGAGCACCACTGTATGTATGACATGTCTGATGCAACGGACACAACAGAACATTTCTGAGCTAGGCTTCCTTGCCATGGATGGTGACAGCACATCCATTGTACTTGTGCACAGAGTTAAAAGACACTGCAGGAGCTCCTGACTTGGCCACGGAGCACGACCCTGAAAGCAATGCCTTGGTCATTGGTATTTTCAACATGCAATACAATTGTAAAAAAACAATCTTGTCAGTGACAATAAAGGCAGATAAACTATTGGAAGGAAATAATGTCTATGGGATGGTCTGTCTTTATAGGTTGCCTACCATTCAGGTGTGCTATAATCTGATATTTTCTGATATTAGCAAGATCTCCTGGTCTGGCCATGCCATGGTCAGCTTTATGACAATATATTACAAATAATTAAAAGCTTAATTGGCCTGTTATATAATGGAGCTATGCAGCAAAAACGGTGACAGGTGGAGATGACACCTGGACCTTCTAAAACAGTCTACTGTCATTATTCCATAGGAGCAGATGGACTGGCCCAAATTACAAGCCAAGCCCATCATGAATAAAACTGAATGTCAAAATTCTAGATAAACATTGTCTTATGCTGGGAATACGCGGTTCGTTTTGAACCGTGTAATCGAGCCGCTGATGGCTCGATTGATCATTTCCGACCTGTCCGATACCCCGCCGAATCGTTTCCCCGCTCGATACTGGCGGGCAGGACAATAGTAAAAAACTAAAAGAAGATAAGAAGCCGGGGACGAGCGGGAATCGATCCGGGCGATAGCGGGGACAAGCGGGGACGCACCGGTATCTATTGAGCGGCTCGATACACGGTTCAAAACGAACCGTGTATTCCCAGCATTATAGGCTAAACTCAGTAATCTTTCGAATTATTAGACCAAACCAAACTGGCTTTGTATGCAGGAGGCAAATTACTGATGATGTAAGTGTGAAGAAACGCGGAAAAGCCACCGCATGGACGCAAGATGAGGCGGCTGTTTCCGCGGCTGGCATAGCGTAACGCGGAGAAACCGCCACGTCTGACGCGGCGGTTTGTACGCATAGGCCTGCTTCTTTCAGTAAGGCGGAATGCGGAGGAAACGCCGCATGCTCAGACAGCGTGGCGGCGGATTCCGCATCCCATACAACATTACAACACATGACTGGTGTGGCTGGGACTGATAGTCCACACTGGTTTAGGAGGACGCGTGCGCGCGCAGAGAGGCAGGGCCTTTATGGCAGTCAGAGGAGGGTCAGCTGACCAGGACGGTCAGCTGACTATTGCAGCAACTTTCATTGGTCCAGCACTTAGGGGAGGCACTGGAGAGTACTGGTGTATATATACTGGATGCTGGTCATTTCTCTGGTGTCTGGCATTGCGATCACTACGTGGTAGCACTCAGGCCTTGTCTGTATCTGTGTTCTAGCATAGTTTCCAAAGGTGTTGACGATCATGGACCTCACACCTTAGCGTTAGGAATATTGAACTGTATTATTTGTTATGACCTTCTGCCTGCCTGACTATCCTCCTGTACTCTGATTCTGTACCTTGCTATTTCTGATATCCTGTTGCCAAACTCTGCTTGTTCCTAGACTCTGTATTTGCATCCTGATTCTGTACCGCGCTATTCTGATACTCTGTTGCCAAACCCTTCCTGTTATTGGATTCCGTATCTGTCTCCTGAATCTGTACCGTATCTGTCTGTGTGTTAACGACCTGGATTGCCCGACCTCGAGAACTGGTTTTACTGTTAGAGGCAGTTCCCAGACCTGTTAGTGACACCCTCTCTCTGGTGTCACTCACACTCTGTCCTTCCTACTCTCAGCCTAGCTCCTCCCCCGGGAGAGTCTAGGCCTACGGAAGGAACTACTACTGTGCTATACTCAAAATATTACTGTTGCACTCAACACTCACTTGCTATCTCAGGTGTCCAGAGGTTAGTAGATATATCTGATTATCGGTGATACTGCAGATCATCAATAATCTGGTATATTCTGTATTCTCGGTGATACTGCAGTTCACCGGTAATCAGACCCTCTCTGTGTTACACCGATCGTTACAGAACGCCAGACCAAAATACAAATGGACGCACACTCTGACCGTCTGGGCGCACTTGCCACTTCGGTGGATACCATCAATCAAGTGCTGTTTAGTCACAAGACTATTATTGAAGCCTTGTCTGGTTCTTTACAAACCCTCCAGACAGCAGTAGATGAGGTGCGATCCCCTCCTTGTTCTGATATACGTTTACCCGTACCTGAGAAATTTTCTGGTCACAGATCTGACTTCCGAAATTTTAGAAGTAGAGTGTTATCTTATTTTGAGTTGAGACCCCGAACTTCTGGAACAATGGCCCAAAGGGTCACATTTATTAAGACGTTGTTATCTGGCGATTCTCAGACGTGGGCGTACAGTTTGCCCACCGGAGATTTAGCCCTCACTTCAGTGGACACATTTTTTAAAGCTATGGCAGTAATTTACGACGACCCAGACCTTGCTGCGACTTCTGAGCAGAAGCTCAAGCCTTTGCGTCAAGGCAAGGGTCCGGTCGAGGATTACGCAGCGGAATTTAGGAGGTGGTCAGTTTCAGCCAGGTGGGACACTTATGCCCTCTCAGATTGCTTTTTATCGGGACTGTCGGATGAGGTCTCAAATCTCATGCTAAGTCTGCTTGAACCTAAGACAGTCGATGAGGCCATTTCATCGGCCATTCGAGTCGACCGCAGGCTGCGCTATCAGAAACAGACCCGGGGTAGTAGTCAGGTAAAGATGGTGTCCTACGCTGCGCCTCCAGTAACTCCACCTCCTCCTGTCTCGCCTCCACCCGAACCTATGCAAATTGGTCGGTCAAAACTATCTCAAGTGGAGCGAAGACGTAGGTTGTCTGAGCAGCTGTGCCTTTACTGCGCAGAGGGGGGTCATAGAGTACGTAATTGTCCCAATAAGTCGGGAAACGCTACCGCCTAGGAGTTGTAGGGGGTAACACCCTAGGCGCGCGTCTCTTACCCCTAGAAGATAAACGGTTACTTCTTCCTTGTACTGTTACATGGGAAGATAAAACCGAGGTTTCCGAGGCCTTTGTTGATTCAGGCTCTGCAGCAAATTTTATGGATTTTGAATTTGCAAAGAAATTAGGTATTCCGCTCACCCCGGTAAAACCACCCATTCAGGTTACGGCAGTAGATGATTCCCCCCTGCAAGGTAATCATCCGCTGCCTCAGACACCAGAGGTGGAAGTCACTATAGGGGTACTACACACCGAAAAATTACAGTTTTTCGTATTACACATGACCACCTCCACAGTCATCCTTGGCATGCCATGGTTGCACCTTCACTCCCCACAGATCAATTGGACCACTGGGCAGTTAACTAGCTGGTCAACCCAGTGTTTCCAGCAGTGTTTAGGGAAGGTGACATTGGGCCAGACCAGGATTCATTTGGAGGGGGTACCAGCACAATATTCCGAGTATTCAGATGTGTTCTGTCCCAAGGCTGCTGATAAGTTACCTCCACATCGCCCGTTTGATTGCCCCATCGATCTCCGATCTGGTTGTATGCCTCCAAGGGGTCATCTTTACAATTTGTCTGGGCCAGAAAAAGTGGCCATGCAAGAGTACATTCGTGAGAATTTAGCCAAGGGGTTCATTCGACCTTCCCGGTCGCCCGCTGGCGCAGGGTTCTTTTTTGTTAAAAAGAAAGACGGAGGTCTGCGGCCATGCATAGATTACCGGGGCCTGAATAAAATCACGGTAAAGAATCGCTACCCCTTGCCCCTGATAGATGACCTGTTTACACAAGTTACCAACGCTAAAATCTTTTCAAAATTAGATTTACGGGGTGCATACAACCTGGTGCGGATTAGAAAGGGCGATGAATGGAAGACGGCCTTTAACACGCCCGACGGGCACTATGAGTACCTGGTGATGCCCTTCGGGCTGTGTAACGCCCCGGCCGTCTTCCAAGAACTAATTAATGAGGTATTCAGAGAGGTGTTGGGCAAATTCATATTAGTATACCTGGATGATATACTTATTTTTTCAAACAACCTCTCGGAGCACAGGACACACGTCCGAATTGTTTTGGACAAACTAAGGCAGAACATGCTTTACGCTAAATTGGAGAAATGCATCTTCGAGGTAACATCTGTCACCTTTTTAGGGTACATAATTTCCACCTCGGGCCTGTCGATGGACCCTGCCAAGGTCTCTGCTGTGCTGGAATGGCCTCAACCTGTGGGGTTAAAATCTCTTCAGAGATTCTTGGGCTTTGCCAATTACTATAGAAGGTTCATAAAGGGGTACTCTACTGTCATTGCACCCCTCACTAGTCTCACTAAAAAAGGGGCAGATACTACCCACTGGTCTCCAGAAGCTTTGCAAGCGTTCTCCACGTTAAAAGACTTGTTTTGCTCTGCACCCATCCTGAGACACGACGACACTTCCTACCCCTTTATTGTTGAGGTGGACGCCTCGGAGGTCGGGGTGGGGGCTGTGCTGTCGCAGCGATCAGGGTTCCAGGGTAGATTACACCCATGCGCCTATTTTTCTCGTAGGTTCTCTCCGGCAGAGAGAAACTACGACATAGGCAACAGGGAGCTCCTGGCCATTAAGTTAGCCTTTGAGGAATGGCGTCATTGGTTGGAAGGAGCAGAACATACGATCACAGTTTTCACTGATCACAAAAATTTGGAATACATCGAGGGAGCTAAAAGATTAAGCCCCCGTCAGGCTCGATGGTCTTTGTTTTTCTCGAGGTTCAGATTCATAATTACGTACACTCCAGGTAGCAAGAACATTAAGGCAGATGCCCTGTCCAGATGTTTTGAGCCAGAGACAGCACAGCCCTCTACCCCAGAGACCATTGTTCCACAGAAACTGATACTAGCAACAACTGAGACATGGAAAGACTGGACGGAGATCTTAGGGCCCTTTCAGCAGGACGCCCCAGAGGGGAAGCCTGAAGGGGTTATGTTTATACCACTGCCATTCCGTCTCCAGATCTTACAAATGTTCCATTCACACAAAAATGCGGGACACCCTGGGGCCTCCAGAACACAGGATCTGGTTGCTAGGTGCGCTTGGTGGCCTTCTCTGGCAACGGATTGCAAGGAGTATGTTAGAGAGTGTGCAGTGTGTGCAAAAAGTAAGCCCTCCCGGCCGGCTCCTGTGGGAACGTTGCAGCCCTTACCCACCCCGAGTGAGCCGTGGACCCACCTGTCTATGGATTTTGTGGGTGAGCTTCCCAGGTCTGAGGGCATGTTGGTCATTTGGGTGGTAGTCGACCGCTTTAGTAAAATGGCCCATTTTGTGCCCTTAAAAGGACTCCCCTCGGCCCAGGAGTTGGCCGATTTGTTCATCATCCACGTTTTCCGATTGCATGGCATTCCGGAAAACATTGTGTCAGATCGGGGAGTCCAATTTGTTTCGAGATTTTGGAGGGCATTCTGTCACCTAATGGGCATGGAACTGTCATTTTCGTTGGGCTACCACCCACAGACCAATGGTCAGACTGAAAGGGTCAACCAATCATTAGAATAATTTTTGAGGTGTTACATTGCAGAAGCGCAAGACGATTGGGTCAAGTTTTTGCCCTTCGCAGAATTTGCGCACAATAATTTGAAGAGTTCTTCCACGAGATTCTGTCCATTCCAGATAGTTACTGGGAAGCTGCCCAAATGTTCCCCATTGCCAATCGCTTCCACTCCATTTCCAGCTCTGGAGGCCTGGCAAAAATAATTTAAGGACATGTGGGGGATCGTGGAAAATAATTTGGAGAAGGCGTTTCAAAGTCAGAAAGGTCAAGCTGACAAAAAACGTTCCTTAGAGTGGAAGTTTCAACCAGGAGACTTAGTCTGGGTATCCACACGTCACTTGACCTTAAAACAGCCTTCAGCCAAGTTGGGGCCCAGGTTTGTGGGTCCATTTCCAGTAACTAGAAAGATCAACAATGTTACTTATGCCATTGATCTTCCTGCCAGCATGCGTGGCGTAAGATCCTTTCACGTGTCTCTGCTTAAGCCAGCAGTCCATGTGGGTCCCACTCCTCCTCCTCCTGTGATGATAGATGACCAACCTAAGTACGAGGTAGAGAAGATTTTAGACTCACGCATAGTTCAGAACTCAGTACAATATCTGGTTCATTGGAAAGGGTATGGTATTGAGGAAAGATCATGGGTACCTGAAGGTCGCATGCATGCTGACAAACTGAGAAGGGAATTCCACGCTTTACATCCTGAGAAGCCTGGAAGGAGTTGTCCGGAGTCCACTCCTCAGGGGGGGGGGGTACTGTGAAGAAACGCGGAAAAGCCGCCGCATGGACGCAAGATGAGGCGGCTGTTTCCGCGGCTGGCATAGCGGAACGCGGAGAAACCGCCGCGTCTGACGCGGCGGTTTGTATGCATAGGCCTGCTTCTTTCAGTAAGGCGAAATGCGGAGGAAACGCCGCACGCTCAGACAGCGTGGCGGCGGATTCCGTATCCCATACAACATTACAACACATGACTGGTGTGGCTGGGACTGATAGTCCACACTGGTTTAGGAGGACGCGCGCGCGCGCAGAGAGGCAGGGCCTTTATGGCAGTCAGAGGAGGGTCAGCTGACCAGGAGGTCAGCTGACTATTGCAGCAACTTTCATTGGTCCAGCACTTAGGGGAGGCACTGGAGAGTACTGGTGTATATATACTGGATGCTGGTCATTTCTCTGGTGTCTGGCATTGCGATCACTATGTGGTAGCACTCAGGCCTTGTCTGTATCTGTGTTATAGCATAGTTTCCAAAGGTGTTGACGATCACGGACCTCACACCTTAGCGTTAGGAATATTGAACTGTATTATTTGTAATGACCTTCTGCCTGCCTGACTATCCTCCTGTACTCTGATTCTGTACCTTGCTATTTCTGATATCCTGTTGCCAAACTCTGCTCGTTCCTGGACTCTGTATTTGCATTCTGATTCTGTACCTCGCTATTCTGATACTCCGTTGCCAAACCCTGCCTGTTATTGGATTCCGTATCTGTCTCCTGAATCTGTACCATATCTGTCTGTGTGTTAACGACCTGGATTGCCCGACCTCGAGAACTGGCCTTACTGTTAGAGGCAGTTCCCAGTCCTGTTAGTGACACCCTCTCTCTGGTGTCACTCACACTCTGTCCTTCCTACTCTCAGCCTAGCTCCTCCCCCGGGAGAGTCTAGGCCTACGGAAGGAACTACTACTGTGCTATACTCAAAATATTACTGTTGCACTCAACACTCACTTGCTATCTCAGGTGTCCAGAGGTTAGTAGATATATCTGATTATCGGTGATACTGCAGATCATCAATAATCGGGCATATTCTGTATTCTCGGTGATACTGCAGTTCACCGGTAATCAGACCCTCTCTGTGTTACACCGATCGTTACAGTAAGACAGAATTTCATCTTAAAGCGGACCCAAACCAAACATTTTTTTTAATTAAAAATATTTAGTTGCAGCACTCTGACACATACAAAGATAAATAAACACTCCTTCAAGCCTATGAGTATTTCAGTGCATGCTTTTCACCCTTTTCTTTTCATAACTAGGGTTATACTGGGGGCAGCCATTAGCAATTCCTCCATTGCCAGACACCATCTACTCCACCAGTCTGCCGGATTTTGTCCAGGTAATTTGAAAGGAAGGGAGGGGTTTCTCAAATGAATAAATCTATATATATAATAGGCTAAGTGCCTCAACCTTCAAGCAAGAAGAAGAAGTATCGCCCTGCCCCCAGGGCCGGTCCAAGCAAGAAGAAAGGGCTGGTCCAAGCAAGAGGAAGAAGTAGTGCCATATCAAACCAAGGGCGAAGAGGGATAATTTGCATATTCAGTAGCAGTGCATTGTGGGTAACCACAAATGTTCACTTTTAGCTGAATTATTGCAGATTTGCCTCTGTTTTAAGAAGGCAAATTACACCAAGCTTTGATTTTTTTTAGTAGGAGGGCTTTTTAGGCCCTTTTATCCCCCTATACATTCCGAGTGGTTTGGGTCACCCTGAGCTGCTTGGTTACTCTGTTGTACTGGTCCAAGCCCTATCTCATACAGCCATATCAATCCTTGCCATGTACTGATGAGGACCAAAAGTCCGAATCAGGCTGTCACATGTGGGTTTGATATGGCTGTGTAAAATTTAAAGCTATAGGCTTGCTATACACCAGCGGTTCTGGATGCTTTCTTGGCTTACCAAGGGTGAAAAAAGGGATAATTTGCATATTTAGTAGCAGTGCATTGTGGGCAACCACAAATGTTCACTTATAGCTGAATTATTGCAGATTTACTTCTGTTTTAAGAAGGCAAATTACACCAAGCTTTGCTTTTTTTAGTAGGAGGTCTTTTTGGTCCCTTTTATCCCCCTATACATTCCGAGTGGTTTGGGTCACCCCGAGCTGCTTGGTTACTCTGTTGTACTGGTCCAGGCCCTATCTTATACAGCTGTACCAATCCCTGCTATGTACTGATGAGGACCGAAAGTCTGAAACAGGCTGTCTACATGTGGGGTTTGATATGACTGTGTAAAATTTAAAACTATATGCTTGCTATGCACCAGTGATTCTGGATGCTTGCTTGGCTTACCAAGGGTGAAAAGGGATAATTTGCATATTCAGTAGCAGTGCATTGTTGGTAACCACAAATGTTCACTTATAGCTGAATTATTGCAGATTTCCTTCTGTTTTAAGAAGGCAGATTACACCAATACAGTGTGCAGCATTGCAGGAAGTGACGACAGTGGAACGCATGCTGGAACGCGGAAGAGGTGAGTCATCCCTGCCCGCTGCCTCTTACTGATAGTGGCGGCTGCTGCTGAGCTTAAGCAGGAGGGGGAGCGCACATGGGGGACCCAGGTGAGAGAGGGGGGGGGGGGTTCCTGCTGAGCTTAAGCTACAGGGGTAGTGCACATGGGGGACCCAGGTGAGGGGGGGTTCTGCTGAGCTTAAGCTGGAGGGGAAGCGCGCATGGGAGACCCAGGTGAGGGAGGGGGGTCCTGCTGAGCTTAAGCTGCAGGGGTAGTGCACATGGGGGACCCAGGTGAGGGGGGGTTCTGCTGAGCTTAAGCTGGAGGGGGAGCGCACATGGGAGACCCAGGTGAGGGGGGGGGTCCGACCCCCTCCCTGCTGCTGTGCCCAATACCCCCTTCCTGCCCTCTACCCCCTTATTGAGGCGTATGCTACGCCGCGGGTCGGCTAGTGTAAAATATTTTCTATTTGTCATCATGCAGCTGAAAAAAAGGCTGCTATTTATTATTATAATTTAGAAAATAGATTTTATTTCTGAAATCTTGTATTTTTAATTTGGGTTCACTTTAATCACCTCTGGACCCTCTTCTGCTCTTTTCTAAAATGTTTAGCTGGGTGGACTGGAGATTTGTGAAGCTGGTGACAGGGGCATACATAGGCAATATAGAGCATATGGCATACACTGAACTTGTCCCCCTCCCCCCTATTAGAGTCCCATTTCCGTCTAAAAGCAGCATCCTTTCTTGTGAACATGTGCTATGGTTGCCTGTGTTTTTTGGCTCAGGATATTGCTGAAGTTACTTTTCTAGAAATGTACGCTCTTATTCCCTCTGTGTCCTCTTCTCTAACACTGCCATGTACCCCAGGTGACAGAATTAATCTAATATGAGATCTGAATGTCGGGGGGAGGCATGGGGCAGGCATGGTGGTGAAGCACAGGAGCAGGCATAGCGGCCCAGCACAGGAGCAGGCATAGCGGCCTAGCACACAAGCAGGTATGGCGCCCATTGTGCTGTTTCACCCATGGCATGAGCCATGGCTGTACCCCACTGGATATGCCTCTGGCTGGTGAAGTTACACAATATTGCCAAAAGTTTTTGGTCATCCCTCCAAATCTTTGAATTCAGGTGTTCCAATCACTTCCATGGCCACAGGTGTATAAAATCAAACCTTCTTCTAAAATCATTTTGCAAACTTAAAGTGAAGGCATGTCAAATATTAAAAGTTAGATACTGTAGTTATTTTAGTAGAGGGAAACCTCTGGCTGGTCCAGAATGCTTCCCAGCCTCCTCCACCCCATGCTTCCAGAGCTGGGACCCTCTATGCCAGAGATCAGGAACCTTTTTGGCTGAGAGAGCCATAAATGCCACGTATTTTAAAATGTAATTCTGTGAGAGCCATACAATATGTTTCAAACTGGCACAGTGTGCATGCGCAGCAGAGGGCCATGTTGCCCTGTTGCTATGGTGATGTGTATACAGTTGATCCGCTGGGCAGCAGAAGTGTCAGACACGTCTTCAGCTTCTCTTGGGTTTCAGCAACATCAGCAATTTCCCTGAGAGCCAGACAGGAAAAACACCAACTAACAGCTTGTACAATTAGCTAGCTGACTTGGGGGTTGATTCACTTTGTAGGACGAGGTCCCCACACTTTGGCCCAGTAGGCTACCTGACAAGTGAGTGACAGACAGACTATTGGGCCAATCAAAGTGTGGGGATCTCTTCCTACAAAGTCAGTGGACCTGACATTATCCAAAGTGGAGAAGCTGTTAGTTCTGAGTAGTGTTGGGCGAACACCTAGATGTTCGGGTTCGCGAACGTTCGCCGAACATCGCCGCGATGTTCGGGTGTTCGACCCGAACTCCGAACATAATGGAAGTCAATGGGGACCCGAACTTTCGTACTTTGTAAAGCTTCCTTACATGCTACATACCCCAAATTTGCAGGGTATGTGCACCTTGGGAGTGGGTACAAGGGGAAAAAAAATATTTGAAAAAGAGCTTATAGTTTTTGAGAAAATTGATTGTAAAATTTTAAAGGAAAAACTGTCTTTTAAATGTGGAGAATGTCATGTTTCTTTGCACAGGTAACATGCTTTTTGTCCCCATGCAGTCATAAGTGTAATACAGAGAAGAGGTTCCAGGAAAAGGGATCGGTAACGCTAACCCAGCACCAGCAGCAGCACACGTGATGGAACAGGAGGAGGCGCAGGAGGAGAAGGCCACGCTTTGTGAGACACAACAACCCAGGCCTTGCATGAGGACAAAAAGCGTGCGGATAGCATGCTTTGTACCGCCATGCATGCAGTCATAAATGTAATAAAGATAAGAGGTTCAATAAACAGGTACCGGGCGGCAACGCTAACCCAGCAGCAGCAGACGTGATGGAACAGGAGGAGGCGCAGGAGGAGAAGGCCACGCTTTGTGAGACACAACAACCCAGGGCTTGCATGAGGACAAAAAGCGTGCGGATAGCATGCTTTTTATCGCCATGCAGTCATAAATGTAATAAAGATGAGAGGTTCCATAAACAGGGACCGGCAACGCTAACGCAGCAGCACACGTGGAACAGCAGCAGGCGCAGGAGGAGAAGGCCATGCTTTTTGAGACACAACAACGCCGGCCTTGCATGAGGACAAAAAACGTGCGGATATAGCAGCAATGCTTTTTGCCGCCATGCAGTCATAAATGTAATAAAGATGAGAGGTTCAATAAACAGGGACCGGAAACGCTAAACCATCCCAGATGTTCATTGGTCATGTTACTTAGTTGGGGTCCTGGAGTGTTGCGTAGTCGTTTCCAATCCAGGATTGATTCATTTTAATTTGAGTCAGACGGTCTGCATTTTCTGTGGAGAGGCGGATACGCCGATCTGTGACGATGCCTCCGGCAGCACTAAAACAGCGTTCCGACATAACGCTGGCTGCCGGGCAAGCCAGCACCTCTATTGCGTACATTGCCAGTTCGTGCCAGGTGTCTAGCTTCGATACCCAATAGTTGAAGGGTGCAGATGGATGGTTCGACACAGCTACGCCATCTGACATGTAGTCCTTGACCATCTTCTCCAGGCGATCGGTGTTGGAGGTGGATCTGCACGCTTGCTGTTCAGTGGGCTGCGGCTGCATGGGTGTCAGAAAATTTTCCCACTCCAAGGACACTGCCGATACCATTCCCTTTTGGGCACTAGCTGCGGCTTGCGTTGTTTGCTGCCCTCCTGGTCGTCCTGGGTTTGCGGAAGTCAGTCTGTCGGCGTACAACTGGCTAGAGGAGGGGGAGGATGTCAATCTCCTCTCTAAAGTCTCCACAAGGGCCTGCTGGTATTCTTCCATTTTGACCTGTCTGACTCTTTCTTCAAGCAGTTTTGGAACATTGTGTTTGTACCGTGGATCCAGAAGGGTATAAACCCAGTAATTGGTGTTGTCCAGAATGCGCACAATGCGAGGGTCGCGTTCAATGCAGTCTAGCATGAATTGAGCCATGTGTGCCAGAGTCCTACCAGAATCCTCATCATCCTCTTGTGAGCGTTGTGATAGTTGTTGTGATGCATCATAGTCGTCACCTTCCTCCTGGTCTGCTTCTGCTGACCATTCGCGCTGAATTGTGGAAGTCCAACGTGCACCGCTCTGGCCCTCGTCAGTGGTGGCAGGAAATTCCTGCTCCAACTCCAGCTGTTCCTCCTCCTCTTCTTCGTCATAGCTGCTGCTGGGGCCAGCGTTTCCTGAGGCGGATGGCCTGATGTTGGTACCATCACGCTGATCGTTTTCTCCTTCAGATTCCCCCAGTTGCATCATGACAGCTGTTTCCTTGATTTTCAACATTGACCTCTTCAGTAAACACAGCAGTGGTATGGTAATGCTGACTGAAGAGTTGTCACTGCTCACAAGCAACGTGGATTGCTCAAAATTTTGGAGGACTTGGCAGAGGTCCAACATGTTGGCCCAATCGGATCCACAGAAGCTTGGCAGCTGTCCGGATGCGCCTCGGTACTGCGCCGTCATGTACTGGACCACTGCACTCTTCTGCTCGCAAAAGCGGGCTAGCATGTGCAGCGTAGAATTCCAGCGCGTAGGGACATCACACAGCAAGCGATGGTGGGGGAGATTGAAGCGCTCCTGCATCTTGGCGAGTGCCCCCGAAGCAGTACTGGAATTTCTACAATGTTTGGCCACTCGACGCACCTTCAACAGAAGATCGGGCACGCCTGGGTACGTCCTCAGGAACCGCTGAACTACTAGGTTCATCACGTGCGCCAGGCAAGGGATGTGTGTCAGCTTAGCCAACCTTAAAGCGCGAATGAGATTACTCCCATTATCACACACAACCATGCCCGGTTTCAGGTCCAGCGGTGCCAGCCACAAATCCGTCTGTTCCTTTATTCCCCTCCAAATTTCCTCCCCTGTGTGCTGCTTATCCCCAAGGCAGATCAGCTTCAGCAACGCTTGCTGACGCATGCCAACAGCTGTGCTGCACTGCTTCCACGATCCTACTGCTGCTGGAGCTGGGTTAGCGTTTCCGGATGAGGTACAGCTTTGAGATGCGTTGGAGGAGAAGGAGTCAGAGAGGTAGGTGCTGCTGTTGTTATCCAGTGGGAGGGACGGCGGTGCAGCTGTTTGCGGCGTGGGCAACACCCGCGCCGTAGCAGGTGAGGAATCGCTGCCAGGCTCCACAAGGTTCACCCAGTGTGCGGTAAGGGAGATGTATCGACCCTGGCCGAACGCACTCGTCCAGGTGTCAGTGGTGAGGTGAACCTTGCAGGCAACGGCATTCTTCAAGCTTCGGGTTATTTTGCTGACCACGTGCTCATGCAACTCAGGCACTGCAGAGCGCGCAAAGTGGTAGCGGCTGGGAACCACGTAACGTGGGATGGCCACTGACATCATACCCTTGAAGCTGTTTGTCTCCACCACTCGATATGGCAGCATTTCGCAGGCCAGAAGCTTGGCTATGCTGGCTGTTACTGCCACGGCCCGGGGGTCATTTGCTGGCAATTTCCTCTTGCGCTCAAACATCTCCGACACAGACAACTGAACCGTAGGGCTGCACACTGAAGGGCTGTTGGTTGTTGTGTTTGATGATGAACACTGGGAGACCTCAAGAGCACTACTCCGGAAAGTGACAGTGTCAGTGTCGTCTGATGTTTGCGAATGTTGTGAACCACGCAATGGCTGGGCTACTGCTGCTGCTGAGGCGGGTCTGGTGGTGAGTCTGGTGAACCCAAGGGAGGCAGTGTTGCTGGTGGTACCCTGTCCTGCCGCGTTTGCCCACAGAGTGGGATGTTTGGATAGCATGTGGCGGCTCATGCTGGTGGTGGAGAGGTTGTTAATACTTTTCCCCCTGCTCAGGCGGGTCTTGCACACCTTGCAAATCGCCATGGTAACATCCTCAGTGCAGTCTTCAAAGAAAGCCCAGACTTTGGAGCACCTGCCCTGCTGGCGATTTCTATTTGCGCCTCTTTTGCCTCTCACTTGAACTTCCACGCTTGTGGTGCCTGAAATTGCGCGCCGCCTACCTTGTGGCACAAGGCGAACTCGTGCACGTGCAGCAGTGGGTTCTTCAACAGACTCATCTGTGCTGCTGCTACGACGGCGATGTTCTCGTTCACAAACAAAATCTGGGTCTATGTCCACATTGTCCATACCCTCCTCTTCCATCTCCTCAAACTCGTCATATGTCATTGTGGGGGGCCGCCGCCGTGGAGTAGAGCTCCCCAGAACAACCTCTGCGCAGCTCACTCCAACGTCGTCTTCCAGAGCTTCTCGGCCGACCTCCTGCAATTGCAACCCCTCCTGCCCAACTTGCTCTGGGATTTGGGTTTCAAAGTCCTCGGACTCGCCTTGTATTTCAGTGCCCGGTGCATTTCCCACAGTTAATGGTTGTGAATCCGGGCACAACATTTCTGGCTGTTCCTCCATTGACCTTTCAAAGGTGGAAATTTGTTGGGCTGGGAATAGCTCCTGCGAATACCCCATTGTGTCCTGAGGTAATTCATCGGACTGGTTATCTGGCAGTTGTGTGCGTGGTGTCGCTGCCGGTTGTGTCAGCTTTGTGCCCACTGGCTCCTTGTAACTGGCTGAGGACTCGGACCTCGTGCGTGATGTGCTGGTGCTGCTTAAAGGGAACCAGAGATGAACGTTTCACACAAAATAAACATATCAGTTGATAGATTGTAAAGAATAAATGCTCTACCTGATAATTTTGCCGCTCTGGTGTGCCTTTTTTAGTGTTTTTTATCCATTATTGCTCCAGGAAAAATCAAATATGGCCGCCGGCTCATATCACTTCTGCTTCCAGGTTATGAGGTGTTCTGGATGTGCTGTCTAGGCTATATGAGACTAGGCTGCTATCTAGGCTAAATGCAGCCTTTCATCTATGTGCTTTCATATTGGTATGATCTGCCTGTAGGAAGTGTCACTGATAATAACTGCATTTTCATTCCTATGAGAATCTAGTGCACACAGAGCACACAGGGATCATATTACAGCCACAGAGCTTCTCTCTCAGGAGCAGCCCCTCCCATGTCATCACAGCTCTCAGTATGCAAAGCAGGAAATGTAAGCCAGGAGGTGGCAGGCTTGGGCTTGAAAGCACTTCACAGAAGAGTGACTCAGCTACAATGATTCCAGGTCAAACCTCGACTGAATTGTCGGTGGATTCTTATCACAGTTGCTAATAGACTAATTAAGCAGATAACAATGAAACTAAAAGCAGGGTAGGTGTTTACTGTCATGTTCCCACTGATAAATGTAATAAAATACATGAGGGTGCTTCATCTCTGGTTCTCTTTAACCCACTGCTGGACGCTTGAGAGGTCATCCAAGTAATTATCTGGTCCTGTTCTTTTGGATTTGTGAGGGTTGTTGTCCTGGACAACATGGGCGGTATTGAGTGGGTTTTCTTGGGTGCTCCCCTGTGGCCTGTACGTGAACCGTCAGGGGAAACACCTCTTCCCTTGCCCCTCCCTCTTTCACCGGATTTCTTCCTCATTTCACTTATCCTTAAAGTACACGCTGACTGGCAGCAGTACAGTGGCAGTACAGAAATGCTATACAGTGGTGGGTGAGCGGTGTACCACTATTGCCAGCAGCGACACAGAGCACAATGCTATACAGTGGCGGGTGAGCGGTGTACTACTGTTCCCAGGCCCAGCAGACACAGAGTGGAAGTAAACACAATGCTATATAGTCTGGCTGAGCCGTGTACACAGAGTGGCAGTACACACAATGCTATATAGTCTGGCTGAGCGGTGTACACAGAGTGGCAGTACACACAATGATATATAGTCTGGCTGAGCGGTGTACACAGAGTGGCAGTACACACAATGATATATAGTCTGGCTGAGCGGTGTACACAGAGTGTCAGTTCACACAATGATATATAGTCTGGCTGAGCGGTGTACACAGAGTGTCAGTAAACAATGCTATATATAGCGTGGCTGAGCGAGGTACACAGTGGCAGTACACACAATGCTATATAGTCTGGCTGAGCAGTGTACACAGAGTGTCAGTAAACAATGCTATATAGTCTGGCTGAGCCGTGTACACAGTGTCAGTAAACAATGGTATATAGTCTGGCTGAGCGGTGTACACAGAGTGTCAGTAAACACAATGCTATATATTGCGTGGCTGAGCGAGGTGCACAGTGGCAGTACACACAATGCTATATAGTCAGGCTGAGCGGTGTACACAGAGTGTCAGTAAACACAATGCTATATATAGCGTAGCTGAGCGAGGTGCACAGTGGCAGTACACACAATGCTATATAGTCAGGCTAAGCCGTGTACAGAGTATCAGAAAACACAATGCTATATATAGCGTGGCTGAGCGAGGTGCACAGTGCAGTGGCAGTACACACAATGCTATATAGTCAGGCTAAGCCGGCGTGTACACAGAGTGTCAGAAAACAAAATGCTATATATAGCGTGGCTGAGCGAGGTGCACAGTGCAGTGGCAGTACACACAATACTATATAGTCAGGCTAAGCCGTGTACACAGAGTGTCAGAAAACACAATGCTATATATAGCGTGGCTGAGCGAGGTACAGTGGCAGTACACACAATACTATATAGTCAGGCTAAGCCGTGTACACAGAGTGTCAGAAAACAAAATGCTATATATAGCGTGGCTGAGCGAGGTACACAGTGGCAGTACACACAATGCTATATATAGCGTGGCTGAGCGAGGTGCACAGTGGCAGTACACACATGCTATATATAGTCTGGCTGAGCGGTGTACACAGAGTGTCAGAAAAAACAATGCTATATATAGCGTGGCTGAGCGAGGTACAGTGGCAGTAAACAATGCTATATATAGTGTGGCTGAGCGAGCAGTGTACTACTGTTCCCAGCAGCGACACACAATGACTGGGGGGGACCCTGGCTAGCGTGGCTGGAGCGCGAACTACCCTGCCTGCCTACCCAAAGCTAAACCCACAGACAAATGGCGGAGATATGACGTGGTTCGGGTATTTATTTACCCGAACCACGTGACCCGTTCGGCCAATCACAGCGCTAGCCGAACGTTCGGGGAACGTTCGGCCATGCGCTCTTAGTTCGGCCATGCGGCCGAACGGTTTGGCCGAGCACCGTCAGGTGTTCGGCCGAACTCGAACATCACCCGAACAGGGTGATGTTCTGCAGAACCCGAACAGTGGCGAACACTGTTCGCCCAACACTAGTTCTGAGGTAGCGTGAGTAAGTTAGTAGTGCATGCTACAGCAGTAGTGTGCCTACTTTGAAAATGTTACTTGCGCTGCCACACTAAGCTGCGCTGCTTGAGCACAGTGTACCTTAGTGAATCAACCCCTTCTGATTTGTCTGTGAGCCAGATGTAGCCATCAAAAGAGCCACATCTGGCTCCCGTAGCTTTCCTATCCCTGCTCTAAGCATATCCAACAAGGGTTTGTAGGATATTCTGTTGTGACCACACCCATGTCCATGTACAAGTGCAGTTACACTGTGCATGCGTGGTATGGTATGGGCCTGTGCTTGTGCACAGCTTTTTCCTTTGAGCTCCTTTAGAGGGTGGACCATACTACACAAGCACTTACACATGGACAGAGACGTGGTTGCAAAAAAGAAGAGGCTCCCAGCCAGCAGTGGAGTGGTCAAGGAAGATATGGTAATCCTCTGGACTATCCACAGTATTCCTTCCACTGAGCTACTGTACTGAAGTACTGTACCTAACTGTTACTTGTTTTTATGCATACAGGTTTGCTTTAACTATATTTTGCTCTTCCGTGAGGCATATTTGGCTGTCCACCAGTTGTCTGGTTTTGCCTCCAGAGATGACAGTTTGCTGCAGCTTTGTTTGCTGGGGTCGATCTTCCATCCCATATAGGCCAGCATGTCTTCTGACCTGGAGTCAGCTGGCCATTGGCATTTGCGATCCAGATGGAAATATGGGTTTGCAAATGCGGTCACGGTAGCCAACTACATTTGTAGGGTTTTTATTAAACTTCCAATCGGTTGGTGAGAAGCTCCTGAATTGGTTTCATGAAACTAAAATGTTAATACATGCTCTTATAATTTCTCGTCTGGACTACTGTAACCTACTACTGTGTGGACTACCTTCTGACAGACTGGTCCCGCTCCCGTCGGTCCTGAACTCAGCTGCTTGTCTCATTCATCTTTCTTCTCGATCTTCCTCTGCCGACCCTCTCTGTCAAGCTCTTCACTGGCTGCCAATTAACCAGAGGCTCCAGTTCAAACTCTTAACCCTAACCTACAAAAGCTCTCCACAATCTCTCTCTCCAGTACATAAGTCCTTACTTATTTCCAGATACAAACCCAATTGTAAAGATCTGCACATGATCTTCTGTTGTCCTCCTCTAGAATTACCTCCTCACGTTCACAAGATTTTGCACACGCTTCACCCCTCCTATGGAATGCCCTCCCACAACACATCCGTCACTCTCCAACCTTTGTTACCTTTAAACGCTCTCTAAAAACGTATCTGTTCCGACGACCATATGTGCTACCCTAGGCCACTTCCCTTTGTCCTAAGACCAAATTGCACTCCAACTAGGTATCCTAAAACACACTGCCTCTATATATTTGTTGTATGCTACCCTTCCTCTTATTTTCCCTCCATTCCCTTTAGATTGTAAGCTGGCAAGGGCAGGGCTCTCTCCCCCTTTTGTGTCTTGGAAATCATTGTACATTTTATTTATCATGTTACTTTTATCACTGTCATTACCACTTCTGTATTTTGTATCACTTTTGTAACTAATTACCGTATTGTTTGGACTATAAGACGCTCCTGACCATAAGACGCACATAGGTTTAGAGGACAAAAACCAAGGGGGGTAAAAATCTACGGATCAGTGGATAATGGCGCACAGCTCCTATGCATAAAAATGGCGCCGCATTAAAAAGATAGGCTTATCGCTATTTATCGTTAGTACTGCATAATAATGGCGCACAGGAAAAAAAGAAGAAAAACGGCACACAGTAACGTTATTTATCAATAGTGCCGTTCATTTGCCAAACAGCAGACGTTATTGGGAACAGTAACGTTATTTATCAAAAGCGCCCTACATAAGCCAAACTGCAGACGTTATTTAACTGCAAAACGGTGAATGGATTTAATGTAACACTGTCAAGGTTAGGGTTAGGCACCACTGGGGGGGTGGTTAGGGTTAGGTACCACCAGGGGGGTGATTAGGGTTAGGCACCACCAGGGGGGTGGTTAGGGTTAGGCACCACCAGGGGGGTGGTTAGGGTTAGGTACCACCAGGGGGGTGATTAGGGTTAGGCACCACCAGGGGGGTGGTTAGGGTTAGGCACCACCAGGAGGGTGGTTAGGGTTAGGTACCACCAGGGGGGTGATTAGGGTTAGGCACCACCAGGGGGGTGGTTAGGGTTAGGCACCACCAAGATGGGTGGTTAGGGTTAGGCACCACCAGGGGGGTGGTTAGGGTTAGGCACCACCAGGGGGGTGGTTAGGGTAAGGCACCACCAGGGGGTGGTTAGGGTTAGGCACCACCAAGATGGGGTCTTAGGTTTAGGCACCACCAGGGGGGTGGTTAGGGTTAGGCACCACTAGGGGGCTGGTTAGGGTTAGGCACCACCAGGGGGGTGGTTAGGGTTAGGCACCACCAGGGGGGTGGTTAGGGTTAGGCACCACTAGGGGGCTGGTTAGGGTTAGGCACCACCAGGGGGTGGTTAGGGTTAGGCACCACTAGGGGACGGTTAGGGTTAGGCACCACCAGGAGGGTCTTAGGGTTAGGCACCACCAGGAGGGTCTTAGGGTTAGGCACCACCAGGGGGGTGGTTAGGGTTAGGCACCACTAGGGGGGTCTTAGGGTTAGGCACCACCAGGGGGGTGGTTAGGGTTAGGCACCACCAGGGGGGTCTTAGGGTAAGGCACCACCAGGGGGGTGATTAGGGTTAGGCACCACCAAGATGGGTGGTTAGGGTTAGGCACCACCAGAGGGGTCTTAGGTTTAGGCACCACCAGGGGGGTGGTTAGGGTTAGGCACCACTAGGGGGCTGGTTAGGGTTAGGCACCACCAGGGGGGTGGTTAGGGTTAGGCACCACTAGGGGGCTGGTTAGGGTTAGGCACCACCAGGGGGTGGTTAGGGTTAGGCACCACTAGGGGGCGGTTAGGGTTAGGCACCACCAGGGGGGTCTTAGGGTTAGGCACCACTAGGAGGGTGGTTAGGGTTAGGCACCACTAGGGGGGTGGTTAGGGTTAGGCACCACCAGAGGGGTCTTAGGTTTAGGCACCACCAGGGGGGTGGTTAGGGTTAGGCACCACCAGGGGGTCTAGGGATGGGTACAGGGAGGGTTCTGTGTGAGAGTAGGGTTAGGTAAAGTTACAGTACAATATACACCACCAAGGGGGTGGTTAGGGTTAGGCACCACCAGGGGGGTGGTTAGGATTAGGCACCACCAGGGGGGTTTAGGGGTTAGGGATAGGTACAGAGAGGGTTCTGTGTGTTAACGCTAAAAAACAATAAGGCTTTAACGCTAAATAACGATAAGGCTTTAACGTTAAATAGCTATAAGCGACAAACGGATTAGCAGCAACACCGTGCGCCATTATTCACAGGCGCCATTTTCAGATGGATCCAAAAATCTATACTAAACCTGGTGCATCCATAATGAAGGGGCATCTTGTGGATTATGCCCCCTTTGTACCTCATGCCCCCTTGTACTGCTTGTGTCTCCGTGTGTTATCCTCTGTCCCCCTTGTGTCCCCCTGTGTCCTCCATTTGTCCCCCTGTTTCCTCCTCTGCATGGTCACAGTACAGGGAGCCCCCGGCATTGCGGTGGGCTGAAGGCTCGTATTGACAGGAGTTCACAAGTCAGGAACTCCCTGCATTTGGACTATAAGACACAGTGACTTTTTTCTCCACTTTTGGGGGAGAAAAAGTGAGTCTTATAGTCCAAAAATACAGTATGTATCTTGTATATTGGTGTACACCATTGTCTGTATTATTATGTACCCCATGTTTGTTTCTTACTTTGTACAGCGCCACGGAATATGTTGGCGATTTATAAATCAATAATAATAATAATAATAATAATGGAACTGGCACATTTTATTAGACAAAACAATCATAAACCGAGGTGTAATGATCAATGAATCATGTCTTTTGATTAATATAAAGGGCTTAAAGAGACTCCGTAACAAAAATTGCATCCTGTTTTTTATCATCCTACAAGTTCCAAAAGCTATTCTAATGTGTTCTGGCTTACTGCAGCACGTTCTACTATCACCATCTCTGTAATAAATCAACTTATCTCTCTCTTGTCAGACTTGTCAGCCTGTGTCTGGAAGGCTGCCAAGTTCTTCAGTGTTGTGGTTCTGCTATGAACTCCCCCCTCCAGGCCCCTATATGCACACTGCCTGTGTGTTATTTAGATTAGGACAGCTTCTCTCTGCTCTCTTATCTTTTACAAGCTGGATAAATCCTCCTCTGAGCTGGCTGGGCTTTCACATACTGAGGAATTACATACAGGCACAGCTGTCTGCACTCTGCAGGAAGAAACAGCCTGACACTTCAGTGGAAGATAGCTGCAGGGGGAAAGAAACACACAAATGATCTCTTGAGATTCAAAAGGAAGGGTGTATACAGCCTGCTTGTGTATGAATGTATTTTCTATGTGTGGACATACTGTACATCAACATACTTCCTGTTTTGGTGGCCATTTTGTTTGTTTATAAACAAACTTTTTAAAACTGTTTTTCACCACTTGTAATGTGGCGAGGAGCGGCGAAATTGTGACAGAGGGTAATAGGAGATGTCCCCTAACGCACTGGTATGTTTACTTTTGTGCGATTTTAACAATACAGATTCTCTTTAAATGGTGCTAACATTTCACTTAGACTCCTAAAAATTTTATTTAACGTTGCATTTGTTTACATGGAAAATCCTTGTTCTCACCTACATGGTGAAAGTGGCTGGAGCTCTTATGAGAATTTTGCTAGGTGAAGTTGGAGCCAATTCACTGTGAGACCGAATGAGGAAAGTTCCCTCACTATTTCCTAAGCTCAACCACCGGTGCTCATTTAGACCAAGGCCATCTAGGCCATGGCCTAGGGAACCACAGGAGGAAGGGCACCAAAGCAGCAGGCTAAACTTGTGCAGCATTTGCAAGCTTGCAAATGCTGAAATGAAGGGAGATCAGGCGAGCACCTAACCATGGTACTCTGCTGCTAGCCGCCTGTGCAGTGGCCACCTTCATCTCTGTGCATGTTTGCAATAGCATTGTGGTGGGCGGCTATGGACTTGGGCAGCATTGGAGACGGAGGGGATGAGGAAGCTTCTGCACTGGAGACGAGCGGAGAAATGAGTGACACTGATGGCTGCTGCAGTGTGAAGGTCAGTTGGCTACCTATACAGAAACGTGGAGGGAGTGGGAAAAGGAGGGGTTAAGGGAGTCATCTGGCTACCTATACTGGAGGGAAAGGGGGAGGAGTCATCTCGCTACCTATACTGGAGGGAAGGGGGAGGGGTCATCTCGCTACCTATACTGAAGGGGGGCGGCTGGTGACAATGGCGGTAAAGAGTAAAAATCCAGCTCTGCCAGTCCTACGCCAGTTGCGGAATGCAGGGGTGGCACTGGCTGGACTCGTACAGCACAGGGAAAAAAAGGTCCTCTCAACATGTATCAGATGGGCACCTTAACCACTTGAGGACCCACCCTTTACCCCCCCCTTAAGGACCAGCGCTGTTTTAGCTGATCTGTGCTGGGTGGGCTGTGCAGCCCCCAGCACAGATCAGGGTGCAGGCAGAGCGACCAGATCGCCCCCCTTTTTTCCCCACTAGGGGGATGATGTGCTGGGGGGGTCTGATCGCTCCTGCCTGCCTGGGTGTTGCGGGGGGGGGTACCTCAAAGCCCCCCTCCGCGGCAAAATTCCCCCCCTCCCTCTCATCCCTGTCCCCTCTGGCAATCTAGGCTGCACAGGACGCTATCCGTCCTGTGCAGCCAGTGACAGGCTGTCCCCTGTCACATGGCGGCGATCCCCGGCCGCTGATTGGCCGGGGATCGCCGATCTGCCTTACGGCGCTGCTGCGCAGCAGCGCCGTACAATGTAAACAAAGTGGATTATTTCCGCTTGTGTTTACATTTAGCCTGCGAGCCGCGATCGGCGGCCCGCAGGCTATTCACGGAGCCCCCCGCCGTGAATTGACAGGAAGCAGCCGCTCGCGCGAGCGGCTGCTTCCTGATTAATTAGCCTGCAGCCGGCGACGCAGAATGTATGAGTGCGCGGTCGGCAAGTGGTTAAATAGGCACTGTAATGACATATAGCAGAATGCAGTACGTTTTTCAGGATATCCCCCTTTACGTTAAATATCCTGGTTTCAGCATCAGAAACACTACCTATATTGCTGTGCATTGTTATGTAATCCTGGCTTCCCCCACAAAGCTGTTTGTTATGAGGAATTCTCCCTCGCAGAGGATTCTGGGAGACCAGAGATATTTTATACTGGTTTTAGAACTCCCATTAAACAAACACTGCGCAGCAATGCACTCGCGAGTTTGCGGCCGGTGACACATTTCAGAATGTAAATCAGGGAGAGGAAAGATTCTACAATGGGAAAACACTGACTAAATAATTTATAATATTTGCAATACGTTTACAATATTTTTCATTGTGTAATTTTGACTGCAGCTCCTCCCTAATTATTGCTTTATTACTGTTTCTGTCATTTAGGCAGTGATCACACTTAGCCTTGCTTTTTCTTCATGTGATTTCCATCTGTACAAATCTGTGTTTGTAATTCTTTGTATACTTTTTTTTGCTCGCATTTTTATAGCGATTTTGGTTCACGTTTGTATGCAAATTTTCAGAATGCGATTTTTTTGGTGTGCATACCAATGAAGTTAATTTACAGAAAATGTATCTAATTAACTTCAAATTCACATGCAATTGTTTGTACAAAAGTGTGATTTTCCTATGTTTCTATTGAGTTACATTAACTCGCACAATGTCCATGGAATAAAAAAAATTCGACAAAATTTACAAAAGCGGAAAAATTACAAAAGGCAGGCGAAAGCACAAAAAAAAAAGCGATTTGCATTGAAATACATTAGATGGGAGACGAAGGCTATTTTGCAAATCACACGCAAATTCTAATAACTGTGAACTATTTCTGTTAATGAAAAATATTGCTGTATAAAAATAAAAAAAGCACTGTGGAAAATACAGCAACATGGTAAGGCCTAGTTCTCACTGCAAACCACAAGCGCAATCGCAAGTGCTTTTGTGAGCGCTTTTGTTTAGTGATTACTGGATTTTTTTGAGCATTTTGCGATTTTGTAAGCTTTTTTTTGGAGCAATTAGCGAGTTTCTGTGTGCAGACAAACAGGAAGTGCAATTTTTGACCAGGAACTGAATATCTATTTAGGGCTCGTTTCCACTATCGCGAATCCGCATGCGTCCAACGCATGCGGATTCGCACATGGTATACAAGTGAATGGGCCTGTTTCCACTGTTGCGTTGGTGATGTGCGTTTTTTTGAGCGGTGAAAAAACGCACAAAAGAGCCAACGAATTCGCCTGAGAGTGGAATGCATGCGAATCGCCGCTAATGTATTTAATAGGAAATTCGCATGCTGTTTTGGTATGCGAATTTTCATGCATGAAATCAATGGAAAAGCACACCGGCATTGCCATGGTTAAATTCGCATGCATCATCATCCGTGCAAATTCGCATGCGAATTCGCACGAAAATTCGCATGCACACGCATGCAAAATTCGCATCTGCATGCGAATTTTGCCGCAGCGATTTCGCAACGCAATAGTGGAAACGAGCCCTCAAGCACTTTCGCTTAAATAGCACTTACAATTATAGCTGTTGTTAAAGGTTTTTAGTAAGGGTCTGTTTCCACTATCGCGAATCTGCATGCATTTTCTGCATGCAGATTCGCATAACCAATACAACTTAATTAGCCTGTTTCCACTTGTCAGGAAAACAGAGAGTTTTTCTGTGAAGAAAAAATTTGCACTTGCGGTGTGCGATTCACATACAATGTAATTAATAGGAAATTGGCGTACGTTTTCCCCTTAAAATCAATATAAAAGCTCACAGGCACTGACTTGGTTAAATTCCCTTACTTTAAAAAAATGCGAAAACATACGCGAATTAGCGGTAAAATTCACATCTGCATGCAAATTCGTTTTCGTTTTTTCCGCAACGAATTTGCACCGCACAAGTGAAAACAGGCCTTAAGAGATTTGTTGTAAGAGATTTTCCTGTACCTTGCGTTGAAGCGCAAACACTCAGAAAATGGTGCAGAGAGCACTTTTAAAAACGCTAGCGCTCGAAGCGCTCGTCATGTGAGCAAGCCCTAACAGCTGATTTTTCTTTAATATAATTTGCCTGTTTATGAAATGCAAATATAAATGATAATAATGTGTAGTATATTTTTCTCTTATCAGGTTACCTGTTCACATACTGAATAGCTGATAATGACCTGTTTTCCACTCCCTCACCAGAAACAGAAAGTGAAATGAAAGTGTGGACTTTAGTCTGCATTTACTGATCTCCCGCACATTGCAGAAAATGTGGACTTGTCGGGCTCTGCTGCTGCTCCTTCTATACCAGTTGTGTAAGTAACGCTAATGTTTTTTGTTACCTGAAACTGCAGAAAACACTAGAGAGGAGCATTAGTGATTAGAGGAATCTGTTTAGTCTATGAATGTATGCTGTTTGCTCACAGCCACCGTACAAAGGGGCCGATCCCTGATCTGCCTCTCTTCTTGATCTATGATCAGTCAGATGGGAATACCATAAATGAGATGTACAGATGTGTGCCGTGACTCTTCTTCTGTCTGATCTCTCGTCCCTGCAGTGGGATTCCTGCTCTTGTTACAACTCAGAGGCATTACCAGTGACATTGCAATGCAGAGGTTGAGATCTAGTGATGTCCGGATCATGAACTATTCGTTCATTTGATCCGGTTCTTTTTTGTGAGTCGATTCATCCGATTCATCACACTGAACGAATCAGTTCAGTGGATGAAACCGGAACTGCAGCTGCTGCTGACAGTGCTGAGCTGTCAAGACAGACTGAGGCCCATATGCAATTCATTTTTTTCACCTGAGTTATCTCCTAGGAGAAAATGTTTATCTTCTCTGTAAACTAAATTTTCAGCAATATACAACTGAAAAAGTACCCAAAAGTTGGTGAAAAAGTACTATCAAATTTATTTTGAGTATTTTCTTGCTTTCTGGTGACTTAAAAAGGCATTTTCTGACAAGTTGTAAACATATCAAAACTCAGGAGAAAAAGTGAATTGCATATGGGCCTGAGTGAGAGAAGAAGGAACTCACTCAGAAATCAGGTTACAGCAGCAGCCAGTAGTACTAGCAGTAGAGTTGCTCAAATCCGAATTCGGGAGATACCCGGATAGTTCTATCCGGATATCTCCCAGTAAAGCTGTGCGGGGCCGAGGGGGGGGGATGGGTTGTCAATCTTACCTAGGGTTGCCAGGTCGGCTGATGGAGAAAACCGGACAGGGGGTGGAGTTAGGGGCGGAGTCAGAAGCGCACTTTTATGTAGAGTGGGGCTAAGCAATGGGCTTTTTAAAAAATGTTTTTTACAGTATTTATATTGCACTGACATCTTCTGCAGCACATTACAGAGTACATAGCCATGTCACTAACTGTCCTCACCAGTACATGCACATAAGAGACCACTTTTCACCAGTAAATGCACATAATAAGAGACCGCTTTTCACCAGTAAATGCACATAATAAGAGACAGAGCAGAAAACTATTACAAAACTGGAAAACTATGCAAATAATGCAATGCATTTATGGCGTTTTTGCACAGTGAAGTGGTCGATTTCTTGCGGGAAGTTTTAAAATTTATTTTTTTTTTCCCACCAAAATTTTTTATTGAGAACAATAAAGTGGACATACATAGGCATAAAGTTAAAATATAAATCTGCGCATACATGTATGTACACATTTTGAGCAAATATAACAAATATAACAGTATAACAGTATAAATTGTGTTGTACAATAGTATGAATTCAAGTGTAAAGTATAGTAAGCAGCGGGCTCAGGCGAGATTGAATGAGATTGAAAGTCACGCCTGGACTATACGGAGGGGAGATAGAGCGGAGCCAATGCACACAAAGAGCGGAAATACAACCAGAGAATTATGGGTCACTCACTCACCATATCTCCAGACTCCTGACCTTACCTTGCTTCCTTCGCAGATGCAGAATCGCATTGCAAATGACGTGAGTGACGCACGTCATGCGTGCGTTGGCAACGCAGCGTTGGCGTTGCCGTAGCAACGTCGGGAAGCGCGGGCTCGGGGGCGGTACTTAAGCTGGCGTAACTTACGCCGCGTAAGCTGGCTGGCTGTGCCTTTGACTGACAGCCAGGCAGCGAATCAGCGGTCGCGCAGCGCTGGCGGACGGGTGGCGGCAAGTGGCAAAAGGCATAAAACCGGACATCTTAATTGTCCGGTTTAACATGCCTTTTTGGACAGGACACAGTGGCCAAAAACCGGACTGTCCGGTCTAAAACCGGACACCTGGCAATCCTAATCTTACCTGTCTGACGTCTTCTTAGCTCCGTCCCTGGCGCCTCCCATGATGCGGTCCACGCGCATCATGTGACTCCAAACACTTCCTCCTTCAACCCGTAAGGAGGAAGTGTTTGGAGTCACGTGACTGGCGCGTGGAACGCATCGTGGGAGGTGCCGAGGGACGGACCAAAGAAGACGTCAGACAGGTAAGATTGACAGTAGGGATGCTCGGATGTGCCTCATCCACGAATTCGGCAATCCGCGTGGTTGCAAAAAAAAAATCCGCATTCGGCCCCACCGCATGCGGATTTTCGTCCGCGTCCACGCAACCACGCGGATTTTCTGCCGTGAATGGCGTAATCACGCGTGGATTCCCGCCCGGGGGCGGATTTTCTTTTAACGTTAATAACAAAGCCCCCATACATGCTACAATCCCCCAAATTGCATGGATTATCGAGGTGATAAGGGGCAACATAACTTCAACATAAAAAATTCCAAATTTTTTTTTTTTCTAGAGAAAATGGATTTTAAAGTGAAATCAACACTTTAAATGGGGCTATTAATTGGTAATAAGTGGTTTTAAAAAGGGATATACGCGTTAAGCAGTAAAAGAGGTGAAGGCGAGTTCCAATGGCACTTGGCGGCGAAGGTACCGCTGGAGGAGGATGAGTGGCTGACGCCAAAAAGGCCCCAGAGAGGTTTTTGTAATTTTTGTTTTTGTTTTTTTTTGCAGCAATTAGCAATGACATCGCAGCAGAGTTGTCAGTGGACACGGGCAGTGTGAACGCAGAGTGCAGTGGTGGTAGCGACTGAGTCAGGAGAAGGACTATGCGGGCGGTCAGTTCAGCAGCACAGAAGGACCATGGCAACATACTGGTAGTAGTAGTAGCAGCACAGCGTCATAGTGCTGGCCAAAAAATTAAATGCACCCGGTGACCCGGGCAGTGATAACGCAGACAGAGTACATTGGTGGAAACGACTGAGTCAGGAGGAGGAGGACAATGCGGGCGGTCAGTTCAGCAGCACAGAAGGACCATGGCAACATACTGGTGGTAGTAGTAGTAGCACAGCGTCATAGTGCTGGCCAAAAAATTAAATGCACCCAGTGACCCGGGCAGAGTGTAGTAGTGACTGAGTCAGGAGGACAAAGCGGGCGGTCAGTTCAGCAGCTCAGAAGGAGGACCATGGCAACTTACTGGTAGTAGTACCATAACACCAAAAAATTAACCAAGGTAGGCACTAGGCAGGTAGTAACTGTCTTTATAAAGGCAGGCATAGTTAACAACAGCACATGCAGCAGCCACTTCATGTCCCCCTGTGTCCGACAATATGGGCCAGGAACTCACCTTCCACCCAAGCCTGGTTGATTTTCAGGAAGGTGAGTTTGTCCACAGAGGCGTGGGAGAGCCGAGAGCGCTTCTCTGTGACCACGCCACCGGCCGCACTAAAGCATCTCTCTGAGAGGACACTGGAAGGAGGGCAGGATAGGAGTTCCAGGGCGTACTGGGAAAGCTCGCTCCAGATGTCCAGTCTCTTGACCCAGTACTCCAAGGGGTCCACGGGGCTGTCGGTGTCATTGAGCCCACTGGATGACCCCATATAGTCAGACACCATGGTGGTTGGTGGTGGATGCTGTGGCGGGCACCTCTGTTCTGGGCTGCTGCACTGCATACAGGCTCTTGCTTAGGCTCTTCAGGTCTCCGGGGCGCCAGTTGCTGCTGCTGCTGCTGGTGGTTGTTGTTGTGCTGCTAGTGGCAATGGCAGGCACCTCTTGCTGGCTTGGCAGAGCAGTTACAGTGGGGGTGGAAGGCTGGGGGAATGCTTCCAGTAGTCTGCGCACAAGGGCCTCCTTCAACTCCCTTGTGCATTGCTCGGTGGTGGATGGCGTCATTAAGTCTCCCAGCTTCCCCTTCAGACGGGGATCAAGCATCAAGGTAATCCAGATGTCCTCCCTTGAACGCATCTGGATCACCCGGGGGTCCCTGCGAAGGCAGCGCAACATGTGCACAGCCGTGGGAAACAAGTGGGCCCTGCCAGCAAGATCTTCCTCATCCTCGCCATTGTCCCATAACGCATGCCTGTCCTCTTCCTGTGCCATGTCGTTGTCCTCCTCAAACCGCCATCCACGTACAACGCCTGCTGCACTCTGCTCCTCCTCCTCCTCCTCCTCATTCAGGTTAGGGACCTCCAACTCTTCCACTACCTGCTGTGAGCCCTCCTCTGAGCTGGACTGTGCTGCCATCTGCTCCTGTTCTTCCAACTGCCTCAGGGCTTCATCCCCATGCTCAATTAAATTGTCCATTGCCTGCTCCAGTAGACAAACCAAGGGCACCCACTGGCACACTGAGGCCCGCTCCTCACTGACCATCTTGGTTGCCCCCAGGAAGGGACTCAGCACCAGGCATACTTGCTGCATCAGTGTCCACTGAGTGGCAGTAATCATGGGGACTTGCTGGTTGCTGGGGACACTTGGATCTAGCATGTAGGCCCTAAGAGCCAGCCTGTGCTGACACAGCCGCTCCAACATGGCCAGAGTCCAATTCCAGCGAACTGGCATGTCGATGATCATCCGGTGTTGTGGCCTTCCATACTGCTGCTGTAAGGTGGACAAGAGTGCAGAGGCAGTGGCTGACAGGCGGAAAAAGCGTACCACCGCCCGGGCATCCTGCAGCAGCTCGCTCATCCCCTGGTAGGTGCGCAAGAAGCGCTGCACCACAAGATTGAGCACGTGGGCCAAGCAGGGGATGTGCTGGAGGTTTCCCTGCTGCACTGCTGCCACCAGGTTGGCCCCGTTATCGGCTGCCACATACCCCACTTCCAGGCCTCTGGGGGTCAGCCACCTCCGCTCCTGCTTCCTGAGGGCGGCCAGGACGTTGGTGGCCGTAAGCCTCTCCTTCCCCGGGGTCACCAATTTTAAAAGGGCTTGGCAGTGCCGAGGCTTGGCGCTGCTGCTGCCGAGGCGGGCTTGCTTTCGGGTGCAGAGGGAGTGTCGTGACAGGACCCTTCTGCATCCCCCCTGATCCCGCGTGGTGGCACCACTAGCTGGGCTGATGCGCTCTTGTCCTCCCTCCCTTCCATCAGTGTCACCCAGTGTGCCGTAAAGGACAGGTAGCGACCTGTCCCAAATCTGCTACTCCACGAGTCCATGGTCACGTGGACCCGCTTGCCCACAGAGTAGTCCAGGGAACGGGCCACGTTTTCCACCGCAAACTTGTGGAGTGCTGGGATCGCGCTCCTGCTGAAATAGTGAGACTGGGGACTTGCCACTCGGGGATGCCAAGTTGGAGCAGCGTCCGCATGGCGCTCTCCTCCTGCACCAGGTAGTAGGGAAGCAGCTGTGATGCCATGGCCCGGGCCAGCAAGCCATTTAGTTTGCGAATCCGCCTGTGGCTTGGAGGCAGAGGCTTGGTCAGACCCTGAAAGGTGTCGCTCAGCAGGGTCTGACGACGCTGGGATGCAGGGGAGACAGAGGAGAGAGACGAACACTGGCTGCCAGCCTCAATGTCTGTGTCCTGAGTAGCCGAGGTGGAAGAGCGCTTGCGTGCTACTACTGCTGTTGCTGTGGGGGATTCACGACCCTGAGGGAGGGATGATGCTGCTGCGCTGGTGGGCCTTCTGCTCTCAGGAACCCCTGCCAGCAGTGCCTGCTTCCTCTTAAAGTCCGCATACTCGCGGCAGTGGCGGCTTCTCAGGTGGCCCTGGAGGGATGAGGTACCCATCTTGCTCAGACTTTTCCCACGGCTCAATCTTTTGCTGCATAACCTGCACACCGCATACCTTTTGTCATCAGTACATTCCTCAAAGCAATCCCACACTGGTGACTTTAATTTACTGCGGCCCCCACTAGCAGAGGGTGCAGCGGAACAATGTGTGGTAGTAGTTGCCGGGGGTTGCATTGTGGTGGTGCCGGCTGAAGCAGTGTCCTGTCTACTTCCTCCACGCCCACTGCTGCCGATGCCCCTGCCCCTGCCTGACATATGGCGATATCCTTGCCTAGGCTGAGGTGACTCGTCATCCTGCTCTGCCTCTGACCATTCTTCCACGGACTCAGCAGGCTGCACATAGTTAGGGTCGTCATCATCAGCAGCATCATCATAATCCAGCTCTTCCTCTGACTCCCCCGCCTCCTCTTCTGTCCCTACATCCCCAGACACAGACCCCTCTTCTTCATCACCAGAACTCAACAACGCTTGTGATTGTGGCCCGATCTTAATCTCTGCCACATCAGTCCCCAGTAAGTCCTGAGCTTCTTGCATCAGCAGGTTCCCAGAAGCCGGACTGAGGGACAGAACGCTGTCATCCTGGGAGGGCTGCTGACCAGTGGGTGCTGGGGTGGATGTCACAACAAGCGTGGGACGTTGGCTGCTGCTGCTGCTTGGAGTGGTGCTCACAGTAGAGGTCTGGGAGGAAGTCATGATGTCCATGAGTACGTCAGGTTCCATTTGCTCAACCACCACACGGGGACCAGAAACTTTAAAATATTTGGACAATGGCGTCCGCTGACTCGGCCCAGGCTTTGCTGCCCCCCTTTCTGCTGCATCACGACCACGTACAGCTGGGCGTCCTCTCCCTGGACGTGGAGCAGTCCCAGAAGTGGCTGAGGCAATTGAACTCCCTTTCCTCTCACCCCGCGAAACCCTGCCAGACATGTTGCTAGTAATGAATCACTGGATGCAGTGGGCACAGTACAAGGTCACTGAAGGATGCACCAGGCACAGTACAACGGCACTGAAGGATGCAGTGGGCACAGTACAAGGTCACTGAAGGATGCAGTGGGCACAGCAGTGGGCACTGGATATACAACTAGGTCACTGAAGGATGCAGTGGGCACAGTACAAGGTCACTGAAGGATGCAGTGGGCACAGCAGTGGGCACTGGATATACAACTGGGTCACTGAAGGATGCAGTGGGCACAGTACAAGGTCACTGAAGGATGCAGTGGGCACAGCAGTGGGCACTGGATATACAACTAGGTCACTGAAGGATGCAGTGGGCACAGTACAAGGTCACTGAAGGATGCAGTGGGCACAGTACAAGGTCACTGAAGGATGCAGTGTGCACAGCAGTGGGCACTGGATATACAACTAGGTCACTGAAGGATGCAGTGTGCACAGTACAAGGTCACTGAAGGATGCAGTGGGCACAGCAGTGGGCACTGGATATACAACTAGGTCACTGAAGGATGCAGTGGGCACAGTACAAGGTCACTGAAGGATGCAGTGGTCACAGTACAAGGTCACTGAAGGATGCAGTGGGCACAGCAGTGGGCACTGGATATACAACTAGGTCACTGAAGGATGCAGTGGGCACAGTACAAGGTCACTGAAGGATGCAGTGGTCACAGTACAAGGTCACTGAAGGATGCAGTGGGCACAGCAGTGGGCACTGGATATACAACTAGGTCACTGAAGGATGCAGTGGGCACAGTACAAGGTCACTGAAGGATGCAGTGGGCACAGTACAAGGTCACTGAAGGATGCAGTGGGCACAGCAGTGGGCACTGGATATACAACTAGGTCACTGAAGGATGCAGTGGGCACAGTACAAGGTCACTGAAGGATGCAGTGGGCACAGCAGTGGGCACTGGATATACAACTAGGTCACTGAAGGATGCAGTGTGCACAGTACAAGGTCACTGAAGGATGCAGTGGGCACAGTACAAGGTCACTGAAGGATGCAGTGGGCACAGCAGTGGGCACTGGATATACAACTAGGTCACTAAAGGATGCAGTGGGCACAGTACAAGGTCACTGAAGGATGCAGTGGGCACAGCAGTGGGCACTGGATATACAACTAGGTCACTGAAGGATGCAGTGGTCACAGTACAAGGTCACTGAAGGATGCAGTGGGCACTGGATATACAACTAGGTCACTGAAGGATGCAGTGGGCACAGTACAAGGTCACTGAAGGATGCAGTGGGCACAGCAGTGGGCACTGGATATACAACTAGGTCACTGAAGGATGCAGTGGGCACAGTACAAGGTCACTGAAGGATGCAGTGGGCACAGCAGTGGGCACTGGATATACAACTAGGTCACTGAAGGATGCAGTGGGCACAGTACAAGGTCACTGAAGGATGCAGTGGGCACAGCAGTGGGCACTGGATATACAACTAGGTCACTGAAGGATGCAGTGGGCACACAAGGATGTCACACTGTGTAATGAGATGCTCATATGCCAGCGAGCGAGCAGTGGGCACTGGGCACGGCACAAGGTCACTGACAGAATGAATGAACAGCGCTGGCAGAGAGTGGCGGCGCCGGCGGTGTGACTGGCTGCCTGCAAATAGTACAAGTGTATAAATGTCACTGGAATATGCAAGTGAACGCTGCAGCTGCACTAACCTGCCTGCCTGCACTCTACACACAGATAATCCCCACTCCCACTACACTGACTACACTGCAGCACTGAACCTGCCTGCACTACACACAGTTAAATAATCACTAGACTCCCACACTCCCACACTACACTACACTGACTACAACTAACTACAGCAATCACTCACTGACTAGCTAACTGTGTACAGTATAAGAGCAGTGTTAGCAAAAAAAAAACGCTTTGTTTTTAACACAATAAATGCACTTGCTCAAACAACAATGGCCTGGAGATAATCCTCTCAGCACCACAGTCTAACAAGGACAGAGCTTTTCCATCATGGCCGCCGCTTTATATTCAGGAGGGGAGGGCATAGCTCCGCTCCTGTGATTGGTTGCTAGGGCCTCGCTGGGGCACTCTGATTGGCCTGCAATGTGTCACTTCCGCATAGTTTGACGCATTTCCGCTAACCACGACTTCAGCGCCGGGTTTCACGAGCGTGAATGCAGATTTCTGTCCGCATTCACGCGAAGCCGAAGCAGATTTTCATGGTTGAAAATCTATTCACGGCTTAGTGTGTCCGAGGCGGAATGCGTCAAAATGGTCGTGAATCCACGCGTAAGCGTGATCACGACCTGGCGGTGAGCACCACTGATTGACAGAACACCTCCCCATCGCACAGCTTTACTGGGAGATATCCGGATAGAACTATCCGGGTATCTCCCGAATACGGATTTGACTAGCAGCCAGCATAAGCAGCAGCTCCCCAGTCACAAAGCAAAGAACTTCTAGTAATCACACACCCACACTGCTGGCCATTTGAATATTAAAGTGGACCTGAACTCAGAAATTCCTCACTGCTCTAAAAGAGAAGCAACAGCATAATAACCTTTAAACAATAAAACATTTCTTTGTCACAGCTGATACAAATCCTAAAATAAATCTACAGTTTCTACTTCCTGATTCATGGAAGCGCCCATATTGTTTACAGCCCAAACTTTGAAATGGGCTTATCTGCTTATCTGCCCTAGGCAGTCATGTGACACAGGGGATAAGGCCATTGGAAACAGGGCCGGGCCGAGGCAGAGGCTGGAGAGGCTCCAGCCTCAGGGTGCAGTGTAGGAGGGGGCGCAGGGCAGAGGCAGAGGCGAGAGAGGCTCCAGCCTCAGGGCGCAGTGTAGGAGGGGCGCAGGGCAGAGGCAGAGGCGAGAGAGGCTCCAGCCTCAGGGCGCAGTGTAGGAGGGGGCGCAGGGCAGAGGCAGAGGCGAGAGAGGCTCCAGCCTCAGGGCGCAGTGTAGGAGGGGGCGCAGGGCAGAGGCAGAGGCGAGAGAGGCTCCAGCCTTAGGGCGCAGTGTAGGAGGGGGCGCAGGGCAGAGGCAGAGGCGAGAGAGGCTCCAGCCTCAGGGCGCAGTGTAGGAGGGGGCGCAGGGCAGAGGCAGAGGCGAGAGAGGCTCCAGCCTCAGGGCGCAGCGTAGGAGGGGGCGCAGGGCAGAGGCAGAGGCGAGAGAGGCTCCAGCCTCAGGGCGCAGTGTAGGAGGGGGCGCAGGGCAGAGGCAGAGGCGAGAGAGGCTCCAGCCTCAGGGCGCAGTGTAGGAGGGGGCGCAGGGCAGAGGCAGAGGCGAGAGAGGCTCCAGCCTCAGGGCGCAGTGTAGGAGGGGGCGCAGGGCAGAGGCAGAGGCGAGAGAGGCTCCAGCCTCAGGGTGCAGTGTAGGAGGGGGCGCACAACTCATTCAGCTGTCATTCCCCTTCTGTGTGTGAAGCAGAAAGAAATAAGAAAAGGGGATACATGACAGTGACTGCAAGCCAGATAACTAGAGGTTAAGGTGTTGGGGAGGTTGGGGGCCCTAGGGCATCTATTAGTCTAACAGCAATCAGTGTGTGACTGCTGGGGTGGGAGGGATGGAGGGGCACACTTTGCTGTCTCAGCCTTGGGTGCTGAAGGACCTTGTCCCGGCTCTGATTGGAAAGCACAGGCTGTAAACAATATGTCTGCTTCCATGAATCAGGAAGTAGAAACTGCAGATTTATTTTAAGATTTATATCAACTGTAACAAAGAAATGTTTTATTGTTTGAAGGTTATTACCTCTCTCTTTAGGTGGGGGAAGGTTATCTTATCATCCTGTACTGAGTCTCAATATCATGTGTCTTAAAACAGAACTAATTAAATTAAGTTCTGTTTTAAAGTAAATGAAAGTAAAATATGGCAGTAAATAGCCTTGCCTAAAGCAGCCAGCAGTAATGGTGACACTTAGCTTGCTATACTAGCAGCCAGCCAGGCTTGAAGGAATGTACACAGTGCAGGGAAAGTCCTGTCCTACTAGTCATTCACTCCCCAGTCTGAATCCACAGTAAAATGAATCAAATGATTCGTTCAAAGATCCGGATCTTTTCAATGAACAAAATTAATCCGATTCCTTGAAAAGATCCGAACTTCCCATCACTATTGAGATCGCCCCAGGGCCTATGGATATGAATGGTGGACACACCCTCCTACGGCTATATTAGCTCTTTATTGGTGCTGCGGTGGTTACGATCACCTCTATCTGTGCTTTGAATAGAGATAATTATTAATCAGGGATGAGCAGAAACTATGCCACTGCGAAACTATGCATCGTAGTTCGTAGGCGTACTTGTAAAACGACACTTATGCATTTACGCGTAGCGAAGTACCACTATGCGTAGTTACGCCTCCTAGGCGTAGTTGACATGTGAATTGCGAAGTCAACTACGGTTGCGGTAAATGCCTCTATTTTTCCGCGTATGGATTAAATTGTCGCTTGCGCATGCCTAGAAATATATTTGCTGATTGTATGCGTATAAAAGTCCGCATTGGAAGGGGAATGTACGCATATATGAGTTCACACATGAGCATTTTTTTGCCGTTTTAATGCGTAAATTTTTACGCATAAGGGCATAAGCGTCCGCATACACTACGCTTCGCACTACGCGTAATTGCATATTTAATCGCGTAGTTACGAAATGCCTCCGTAGTTGAAATCTGATTTTGTAATCGTACTTTAGCAACGCGTATTTGCAGAAAACTATGCGTATTTCCAGCGTAGCGTAGTAGGCTCCAGTGGCGTAGCAATAGGGGGTGCAGAGGTAGCAACCGCATCGGGGCCAGTGGGTCAGAGGGGCCCTCCCTCAAGCACAATATTAGCTCTCTATTGCTCCTGTGCTGGTAATAATCTATTGATGTTTTGAATAGTAGTAATCATTAACAAACTGTCCCCCATCCCCCTCTTGCTCCTCTGACACTGTTGTTGTCCTTGGCAGGTTTTGGGGCGCCGTTTCAATTGTTATGTATAGAGTGCTTGGGGAGGCCCCATGTAAAACTTGCACCGGGGGGGCCCATAGCTCCTTAGCACACCCAAACCGTTCGCAGATCGTCAAAACGCTAGCGGTTTTGGGAGCAGAGAGCCGATATTTGTAGCGGATTTTGTATGAGATCCGCAGGCCGCATCCGCATCAGCATCCGCGTGGCAAATATATCTCTATGGGCTGGTGCACACCGGCGGTTTGAGGTTTTTAGCAAACCGCAAACATGCAGCAAGACCTCAAACCGCCGGTGTGCACCAGCCCATAGAGATACATTAGCCATGCGGATTTTCAGGCAGATTCGGCCGGCGGATCCGCCTGGTGTGCACTGGGCCTCACACAGAGTTACAAACAGGGTTAACTGATCAAGTGTGAGGGGAATTTCCCCTCTCCTCATGGCTCATTCTGCCATCAGTTTGTCAGTAAAGTTTGAAAGTATTTTGCTAACAGTAAACAAAGAAGTTGCTAGTAAAATGTATACACCAGTACTTAGCAGCACTTCCCAAACAATTCCTGTGTCAATTGAAAAAAATATGTGAATCGATAGTATTCCTTTAACATGTGTTGCAATTTTGGTGCCAACAGCATGTATGGGAGCTTTGCTATTAACCATTAAAGTCGGCACAAAATGACACAAAAATTAAGTGAAAATGTACCCGAAATTACGAATGATTACAATTACAGGCGAAATTAAGATTTTTCCTGAAATTTAGTATTACGATTTTGCATCATAATTGCGAATTCGATGCAAAATGACATATATGCAAAATTTGTGTTCATCTCTATTCCCCTAGACTACCAGTGTATGTTTGTAGCTGGGTCTCTCTTCCTTCTTATAACATTGCAGTTTGGTTCATGCTACTCCAGGAGACGATCTGGTGATATACTGGCTTAAAGTGTGTACAGGGCACCCGGGCCAAGAAGCAAAACTTGCAAGGAAAGCAGTGTTTTTTGTGTTATAACGTTTTATTGAGCAAAATATCATAACAGGATATAAACATACATGTACAATTTGTTTCATAGAGGTAGACTGAGACAATGTCATTATTACTCATGCATATAGATGGTTGATACATAGTGTTTTCCGTCTGTACATACAAGTAAGCTCAGGGCAATGCCCTATACTCATAAGACAACAGAGAGTATAGATAAAGGCATAGTCTCATTACTTTAAAAGTAAACATCTATTCACATAACGAGGGATAAAGAAGGATTAAAAAGGTGTGGGGGGGGGGGGGGGAGAAGGGGAAACAAACATCCATCCGTAGATGGGTGGGGAGAGGGGAAGAGACAAATATGGGGAGGGAGGGGAAGCCTGGTTGACCAGAGTTGCATCATGAGGTGACCATATTGTATGAGGATTACAGGAGGTTGCATAAAGCCCAGGTGTAGATCAAAAGGTAAAGGGAATGGCATTCACTCAGGATTTGAGTGATTTCAAACTAGAAGGTTACATGCGTAGTATGGTGGCTGTTAATTACCTGAAATTAAGGCTCTAGCCCCATCTGATTCTCTATAATCATACCAGACAGCCCATTTTTTAACGAAAGCTTCATTACGTTCATATGCGCTGTAGAATAGATCTTCAAGTCTGCAGATTTCATTAAGTTCTGTGAACACTTGAAGAGGGGTAGGAGTTAGGGGACTTCTCCAGTTGCGGGCAATTAATAGCTTAGCAATAATCATGAGAATGCTAGTCAGGTTTTTCTTTAATTGCGCAGTCCCACTAGGGAGTAGATTGAGTAGAGCTACTTCTGGGGTGAAGGGGAGTTTTTCCATATACATGGCGTCATTGATGGAAAAGATGATTTTCCAAAATGGTTGTATTTTGGGGCAATGCCACCATATGTGCATGTAAGATCCTACTTCGTTTTGACATCTCCAACATGTGTCAACATTCCCAGGGTCAAACTTTGCCATCTGGGTGGGACATCTGAACCATCTGGCAAAAAGCCTATAGTTACGTTCTTGGAAGGCAGCTGATATAGAGGACCTGTGCAACGAAGAGAAGACATCCTCCCATTGTTCACTTTCCAGGGCATGTCCCAAATCTGAGTCCCATTTGTCGATTAGGTGAAGCAAATGTGGTGTGCTAGGTGGACATATTAATTCAGAATATAGAGTAGAGATCTTATGATCCGTGGAGACAGAAGAGGAGCAAAGGGTTTCAAACGGGGTAAGTTTCCTATGGATATTGGAATGTGGAGTTAAAGAGTTAAAGAATTGCCTGATCTGTCTCCACAGGAACCAGTTAATCTGAGGTTTGTCCTCTCGGTTACCCAGATCCTCCCATTCTTCAATCTTATTATTACCAGTGATATGCCTGATCTGCGGCCAGAATTCCCGATCCCATCCGAGAATGGATTTAGCTTTTAGACCGACGGCTAGGTTTGGATTGTCTAGAAGCGGTGTATAAGGGCCAGGTATCGTGGATAGTCTGTGTTTTTTAATGGCTACATCCCAACCTTTTAGGATCACCTGGGGGCCCAATGCTAGCAGTTCCTTTTTGGGTCTAGTAGAAGGAGTTAGCCAAAGTAAAGATCTAGGGTCAGTGGCCGAGAATAGAGAATCTAATATTACCCATTGTTTGGAATTTCTACTTTGGAACCAGTCTATAGCTCGTGTTAGTAGGACCGCCAGGTAATAAGTTTGGATGTCAGGCATAGTGTTGGGCGAACACCTAGATGTTCGGGTTCGCGAACGTTCGCCGAACATCGCCGCGATGTTCGGGTGTTCGACCCGAACTCCGAACATAATGGAAGTCAATGGGGACCCGAACTTTCGTGCTTTGTAAAGATTCCTTACATGCTACATACCCCAAATTTGCAGGGTATGTGCACCTTGGGAGTGGGTACAAGAGGAAACATTTTTTTAGCAAAAAGAGCTTATAGTTTTTGAGAAACTCGATTTTAAAGTTTCAAAGGGAAAACTGTCTTTTAAATGCGGGAAATGTCTGTTTTCTTTGCACAGGTAACATGCTTTTTGTCGGCATGCAGTCATAAATGTAATACATATAAGAGGTTCCAGGAAAAGGGACCGGTAACGCTAACCCAGCAGCAGCACACGTGATGGAACAGGAGGAGGGTGGCGCAGGAGGAGAAGGCCACGCTTTGAGACACAACAACCCAGGCCTTGCATGAGGACAAGAAGCGTGCGGATAGCAATTTGCGTTTTGTCGCCATGCAGTCATAAATGTAATACAGATGAGAGGTTCAATAAACAGGGACCGGAAACGCTAACCCATCACAGATGTTCATTGTTCATGTTACTTGGTTGGGGTCCGGGAGTGTTGCGTAGTCGTTTCCAATCCAGGATTGATTCATTTTAATTTGAGTCAGACGGTCTGCATTTTCTGTGGAGAGGCGGATACGCCGATCTGTGACGATGCCTCCGGCAGCACTGAATCAGCGTTCCGACATAACGCTGGCTGCCGGGCAAGCCAGCACCTCTATTGCGTACATTGCCAGTTTGTGCCAGGTGTCTAGCTTCGATACCCAATAGTTGAAGGGTGCAGATGGATTGTTCAACACAGCTATGCCATCTGACATGTAGTCCTTGACCATCTTCTCCAGGCGATCGGTGTTGGAGGTGGATCTGCACGCTTGCTGTTCTGTGTGCTGCTGCATGGGTGTCAGAAAATTTTCCCACTCCAAGGACACTGCCGATACCATTCCCTTTTGGGCACTAGCTGCGGCTTGTGTTGTTTGCTGCCCTCCTGGTCGTCCTGGGTTTGCGGAAGTCAGTCTGTCGGCGTACAACTGGCTAGAGGAGGGGGAGGATGTCAATCTCCTCTTTAAAGTCTCCACAAGGGCCTGCTGGTATTCTTCCATTTTGACCTGTCGGACTCTTTCTTCAAGCAGTTTTGGAACATTGTGTTTGTACCGTGGATCCAGAAGGGTATAAACCCAGTAATTGGTGTTGTCCAGAATGCGCACAATGCGTGGGTCGCGTTCAATGCAGTCCTAGGCCGAAGAGGTCATAGCCTAGGGTCACAAAAACCTGTTTATTTGGGCAATTTCAATGGTAGTGATGGTGACGTACATAAATCTCAGCCATGGACGTTAGCAACGTCTGAATTTCACGAAATGTCTCATGCAGGTAGAAGACATATTTTTAGACTTGGATTCCAAAGATGGGGTCCCTACATCTCTGCAAACCAGAGTTACAGGGGTCCAAAATTGGTAAAATCCCCCATAGGCTTTCATTGGGCCTCCTATTTACAGTTCCAAAATCTCACATCTTTTCAAAGGGCAAATGATCAGCAGTGGCAAATTTTCTAGCATTGTAGGGACCCTTAGGGGGAACATGACTGGTGAGTTTCGGGCCCCTAGGCCGAAGAGGTCATAGCCTAGGGTCACAAAAACCTGTTTATTTGGGCTATTTCAATGGTAGTGATGGTGACGTACATAAATCTCAGCCATGGCCGTTAGCAACGTCTGAATTTCACGAAATGTCTCATGCAGGTAGAAGACATATTGTTAGACTTGGATTCCAAAGATGGGGTCCCTACATCTCTGCAAACCAGAGTTACAGGGGTCCAAAATTGGTAAAATCCCCCATAGGCTTTCATTGCCTCCCTATTTCACTTTCCAAAATCTTACATCTTTTCAAAGGGCAATGGCTCAGCAGTACCAAATTTTCTAGCATTGTAGGGACCCTTAGGGGGAACATGACTGGTGAGTTTCGGGCCCCTAGGCCAAAGAGGTCATAGCCTAGGGTCACAAAAACCTGTTTATTTGGGCTATTTCAATGGTAGTGATGGTGACGTACATAAATCTCAGCCATGGCCGTTAGCAACGTCTGAATTTCACGAAATGTCTCATGCAGGTAGAAGACATATTGTTAGACTTGGATTCCAAAGATGGGGTCCCTACATCTCTGCAAACCAGAGTTACAGGGGTCCAAAATTGGTAAAATCCCCCAAAGGCTTTCATTGGGCCTCCTATTTACAGTTCCAGAATCTCACATCTTTTCAAAGGGCAATTGCTCAGCAGTGGCAAATTTTCTAGCATTGTAGGGACCCTTAGGGGGAACATGACTGGTGAGTTTCGGGCCCCTAGGCCAAAGAGGTCATAGCCTAGGGTCACAAAAACCTGTTTATTTGGGCTATTTCAATGGTAGTGATGGTGACGTACATAAATCTCAGCTATGGCCGTTAGCAACGTCTGAATTTCACGAAATGTCTCATGCAGGTAGAAGACATATTGTTAGACTTGGATTCCAAAGATGGGGTCCCTACATCTCTGCAAACCAGAGTTACAGGGCTCCAAAATTGGTAAAATCCCCCATAGACTTTCATTGCCTCCCTATTTCACTTTCCAAAATCTCACATCTTTTCAAAGGGCAATGGCTCAGCAGTACCAAATTTTCTAGCATTGTAGGGACCCTTAGGGGGATCATGACTCCGTAATTTATTTAGGACGTGTCCTTACAGCAAATATAAAGTACATAAGCTGACATGTTTCAGGCCATTCGGCCCTTAATCATAGCACACAGAAGTACAGCTCGGTCCTCTCAATTTAAAATGAAGAGGTATGTGCGACACACCCGGGTGTGGCATGCACCCGCCCACCCGTAGGAGGGGTCAACAATGTTACAGGTACATGCCACCACCCACAGGGTAGTCCCAACCCCCATGCAAACCTTGAACCATCAACATTTTAAAAAAATACAAATCTCAAAAATTAGATAAATGTATAAAATCAAAAGAGAACTCAAATATTTGAACACGCAGAATGAGATATATGTACATAAGAATACAAAAATGCATACAAATATAGATATAGTGCAACTCTAATCACATGAGTAAAACCCACCTGAACCTATGTTCAGTGCACTACCATAAAAGATCCGAAAAATCTGGCCCCCCCCAGGTAAATTACATATCTAGCCTGTAACCAAAGCTAGATCCCATCTAGCGTTAAGTCCCTTTGGGGCTCTGGTCCCCAGACGAAAAATCCACAGTGCTTCCCTTTTCCGGATAATCGCCAATCTGTCTCCACCTCTCATCGGCACAAAGACCCTCTCAATACCCTGAAAAGAGAAACCGGTCATGTCACCACCATGCATATTTTTAAAATGCTTGGCAACATTTGAGATGTTTCTGGTGGACCACGATGCTCCCAAATAGTGTTCCGAAATTCTGGCTTTAAGGGGTCTGGTGGTGCAACCCACATACTGCAATAAGCATACATTACACGAAACCAAATAGATGACATTGCTTGTATTGCAATTAATAAAGTGTTTAAGCATGCCCCTATAGCCATTCGCAAAAGATACTACTGAATGTGTTCTGTGATGCATAGAGCAGTAATGACAAGTGGAAACACCACACCTATAGGACTCTTTCATAGTAAGCCAAGTGGGAGGTGATTCCTCAAGGCCAAATGAACTTGGAGATAAAGAGCTACCTAATGTAGGTGCTCTCCTAGTGGCAAATTTAACACCCTCCCGTAAGAAAGGCTGCAAATCTTCATCACCTTCCAACACGGGCAAATACTTAGAGATGATATGTTTGATGTTCTGAAACTCAGAACTAAAAGTGGTGACAAAGACAGGCCTTTCCACGGGACCAGTGCCAGAACTAGACCCTCGCACTAGTCGGTCTCTTGACATTGAGAGGGCCCGTTTTTTGCCCTTCTGTATAGTCCATCTAGGATAACCTCTTTCATATAAGCGTTTCTCCACAATGGATAATTCATTCAGCAGAGAGGATTCGTCCGAGCAATTCCGCCCGAATGAATTCGCCAACCGCCAGCAAGTGACAGAACACATTCAGTAGTATCTTTTGCGAATGGCTATAGGGGCATGCTTAAACACTTTATTAATTGCAATACAAGCAATGTCATCTATTTGGTTTCGTGTAATGTATGCTTATTGCAGTATGTGGGTTGCACCACCAGACCCCTTAAAGCCAGAATTTCGGAACACTATTTGGGAGCATTGTGGTCCACCAGAAACATCTCAAATGTTGCCAAGCATTTTAAAAACATGCATGGTGGTGACATGACCGGTTTCTCTTTTCAGGGTATTGAGAGGGTCTTTGTGCCGAAGAGAGGTGGAGACAGATTGGCGATTATCCGGAAAAGGGAAGCACTGTGGATTTTTCGTCTGGGGACCAGAGCCCCAAAGGGACTTAACGCTAGATGGGATCTAGCTTTGGTTACAGGCTAGATATGTAATTTACCTGGGGGGGCCAGATTTTTCGGATCTTTTATGGTAGTGCACTGAACATAGGTTCACGTGGGTTTTATTCATGTGATTAGAGTTGCACTATATCTATATTTGTATGCATTTTTGTATTCTTATGTACATATATCTCATTCTGCGTGTTCAAATATTTGAGTTCTCTTTTGATTTTATACATTTATCTAATTTTTGAGATTTGTATTTTTTTAAAATGTTGATGGTTCAAGGTTTGCATGGGGGTTGGGACTACCCTGTGGGTGGTGGCATGTACCTGTAACATTGTTGACCCCTCCTACGGGTGGGCGGGTGCATGCCACACCCGGGTGTGTCGCACATACCTCTTCATTTTAAATTGAGAGGACCGAGCTGTACTTCTGTGTGCTATGATTAAGGGCCGAATGGCCTGAAACATGTCAGCTTATGTACTTTATATTTGCTGTAAGGACACGTCCTAAATAAATTACGGAATCTGTGTAGAGAACTTGTTGCGGACCACATCTTTTCTAATCCTATTACATTTATGACTGCATGCCGACAAAAAGCATGTTACCTGTGCAAAGAAAACAGACATTTCCCGCATTTAAAAGACAGTTTTCCCTTTGAAATTTTAAAATCGATTTTCTCAAAAACTATAAGCTCTTTTTGCTAAATTTTTTTTCCTCTTGTACCCACTCCCAAGGTGCACATACCCTGCAAATTTGGGGTATGTAGCATATAAGGAGGCTTTACAAAGCACAAAAGTTCGGGTCCCCATTGACTTCCATTATGTTCGGAGTTCGGCTCGAACACCCGAACATCGCGGCCATGTTCGGCCCGAACCCGAACATCTAGATGTTCGCCCAACACTACACGTGACCCGTTCGGCCAATCACAGCGCTAGCCGAACGTTCAGGTAACGTTCGGCCATGCGCTCTTAGTTCGGCCATATGGCCGAACAGTTTGGCCGAACACCATCAGGTGTTCGGCCGAACTCGAACATCACCCGAACAGGGTGATGTTCTGCAGAACCCGAACAGTGGCGAACACTGTTCGCCCAACACTAGTCAGGCAGACCCATTCCCCCTCCTACCTTAGGTCTACTTAGTAGTTTACTATTAATTCTATGCGATTTTCCATTCCAGATGAATTGTAGAAAGGAGGTGTGTATTGTTTTGAGGAAAGAGCTGGGTAGCCAAATCGGGAGGGCCTGCATTACATACAGTAGTTTGGGTAAGATATCCATTTTGATGACGCATATTCTACTGGACCAAGAGAGGTAGAGAGATTTCCATCTAGCCAGGTCACCTTTAATCTTTGCTATTAGCGGGGGGAAATTAAGTTGGAATAGTTCTGAGAGGTTGTTGGAAATATAAACCCCTAAATACTTAATCCTATGTTTCTGCCATCTAAATGGAAAGGAAACTGATAAGTCCTGTACCAGATCATCTTGTAGTGATACGTTAAGAACCTCTGTCTTAAATAGGTTAATTTTAAAATTACTGTAGTCCCCAAATTCTGACATTTCTTTGAGGATATTTGGGAATGCAATACGTGGATTAGATACGAAAAGTAACAGATCATCGGCAAAGAGGGCCAATTTGGTATGGGAAGATCCAAAGCTAAAACCTCTTATAGATGAGTTGTCACGTAGGGCAACAGCAAGGTGTTCCATGCAGATGACGTATAACAGGGGGGACAGGGGACATCCCTGTCTCGTACCATTACGGATGGGGAAGGCATCCGACAGGGTTCCATTTACTCTAACCCGGGCTGTAGGGTCATGATAGAGAGCCATTACTTTGGATCTAAACTTAGGACCGAGGCCTATTTGCTGTAAGGAACCCTCCAAAAACCTCCAATGGACCCTGTCGAATGCCTTCTCCGCATCCACCGACACCACACACAAGGGCTGCTTGGTTTGTTGCGTTTTGTGAATGATAGATATTGTTTTTAAAGTGTTATCTCTTGCTTCCCTTTTAATCACAAAGCCAGCTTGGTCGTTGTGGATGAGGTCTGGCAATATAGGTTTTAGTCTTTCAGCAAGCATTTTGGAGTACAATTTAAGGTCTAGGTTGATAAGACTGATTGGCCTGTAATTAGCGCATAGTGATTTGTCTTTGTCAGGTTTTGGGATTACTGTTATGTGTGCCATCAGTGTTTGGGTGGGGAATAGATTCTCTTGGTCTATGGAATTGAAGGCTGGGAGAATAATTGGGGCTAAGAGAGAGCCGAATTTTTTGTAAAAGGCTCCAGTAAAGCCATCTGGCCCTGGGCTCTTAGGCCCCGTTCACACTTGCGGTTTTGCAAAAACCGCACCGGATGTCCGGACCGCACCGGAGCCGGATCGGACCTGAACCGTACGGTTCCTGTCCGGATACGGTCCGGATCCGGTCCGGTTGCATACGGTTTCCGTGCGGTATGAACACGGTTGCGGTCCGGATCCGGATTCTTAAAGAGATAACAACCTGTATAAATACCTGGGGTTCTGGGAGGTCAGCAGAAGCTCTGGGGTCATTGTTGGAGACAGCTGGACGTGTGGAGACCATCCTTGGATACAGAGACAGCAGTTGGGACCATGGATCCAGTCATTTTTTACGCTGATTACCTGGGAATTCTCTCCTTCCTGTTGTTTACCTACTACTATGTGGGGAGAAGGCGTGCTCCTCGCAGGAGATGGTGGGTGCACCCTCTACTAGCCAGGAGGCAGAGGAAGGGAGAGTTCCAGGCCCTCTACCGGGACCTCAGACGACACCCACAGAAGTTCTACAGCTACACTCGGATGTCTATTCCCCTGTAAGTATATAGGCCTAAATACACCAACCCCCACCATTCCTAAACACCCCACCCTCACCCCCACAACACCTCATCCCTGTATACCTAGCTAAACACACCACCCTGACCCCCACACCCCTGTATACCTAGCTATACACTACACCCCCACCCTCCACAACACTCCCAAACCTCTGTAAACACACCTCCCCCATCCTCCACCCAACACCTTGTCCCACAACATACTTTACAGCTTCTTCCTTTACATCTCCTGACAGGTTTGATACCCTTTTGGAGATGGTGAAGGATGACCTTAGGAAGAAGGATACCACGTTCAGGAGAGCAGTCACACCACAAGAACAACTACTCATCACACTGAGGTATGTAAAAACTAATTTTTTTATTGCAAAAACAACCACTTTCCAACATGGAAACATTCTTCCAACATGGAAGACAAAAAAATAACATATCTATGGTATAGCCCGGTCAGTTTTAAGGAACACCAACCACCAACTTTGTGCTGGAAGAGTTGTAGGGCATAGCTGCCCAAGTGTCTTTCGGGGACACCAGGCCCTAATAAATTGAAGTGCTTCAAAAACCTAACCACTGGCACAGGACCCTCTGAGCCATGGATGAAGGACACAGGTCAGTGAAAAGGCTAGGCCTCTCACCGACCAGTCAAGGTGTCCTTCACCCATGGCTCCAAGGGTCTTGTGCAAGTGGTTAGGAACAAGAACAAAGTGAGGAGCAAGAGGAACCGATGGCAGAGGTGCATGACTACAGGTGCAGTGCAACAGGCACAAGGTTGTGACCCAGGTAGTGTCTTTCGGGGACACCAGGCCCTAAAATTGAAGTGCTTCAAAAACCTAACCACTGGCACATGACCCTCTGAGCCATGGATGAAGGACACAGGGCAGTGAAAAGGCTAGGCCTCTCACCGACCAGTCAAGGTGTCCTTCATCCATGGCTCCAAGGGTCTTGTGCAAGTGGTTAGGAACAAGAACAAAGTGAGGAGCAAGAGGAACCGATGGCAGAGGTGCATGACTACAGGTGCAGTGCAACAGGCACAAGGTTGTGACCCAGGTAGTGTCTTTCGGGGACACCAGGCCCTAAAATTGAAGTGCTTCAAAAACCTAACCACTGGCACATGACCCTCTGAGCCATGGATGAAGGACACAGGGCAGCGAAAAGGCTAGGCCTCTCACCGACCAGTCAAGGTGTCCTTCATCCATGGCTCCAAGGGTCTTGTGCAAGTGGTTAGGAACAAGAACAAAGTGAGGAGCAAGAGGAACCGATGGCAGAGGTGCATGACTACAGGTGCAGTGCAACAGGCACAAGGTTGTGACCCAGGTAGTGTCTTTCAGGGACACCAGGCCCTAAAATTGAAGTGCTTCAAAAACCTAACCACTGGCACATGACCCTCTGAGCCATGGATGAAGGACACAGGGCAGTGAAAAGGCTAGGCCTCTCACCGACCAGTCAAGGTGTCCTTCACCCATGGCTCCAAGGGTCTTGTGCAAGTGGTTAGGAACAAGAACAAAGTGAGGAGCAAGAGGAACCGATGGCAGAGGTGCATGACTACAGGTGCAGTGCAACAGGCACAAGGTTGTGACCCAGGTAGTGTCTTTCGGGGACACCAGGCCCTAAAATTGAAGTGCTTCAAAAACCTAACCACTGGCACATGACCCTCTGAGCCATGGGTGAAGGACACAGGTCAGTGAAAAGGCTAGGCCTCTCACCGACCAGTCAAGGTGTCCTTCATCCATGGCTCCAAGGGTCTTGTGCAAGTGGTTAGGATCAACAAAGTAAGGAACAAGAGGAATCAAAGGCACAGGTGCAGGACTACAGGTGCTGTGCAACAGGCACAAGGTTGTGACCCAGGTAGTGTCTTTCGGGGACACCAGGCCCTAAATTATTAGTGCTTCTAAAACCTAACGACTGGCACAGGACCCTCTGAGCCATGGATGAAGGACACAGGTCAGTGAAAAGGCTAGGCCTCTCACCGACCAGTGAAGGTGTCCTTCACCCATGGCTCCAAGGGTCTTGTGCAAGTGATTAGTATCAACAAAGTAAGGAACAAGAGGAATCAAAGGCACAGGTGCAGGACTACAGGTGCAGTGCAACAGGCACAAGGTTGTGACCCAGGTAGTGTCTTTCGGGGACACCAGGCCCTAAAGTTCAAGTCCAGCAAAACCAAAAGTTAAAAAGCCCTGTGATGGTATCCTTCCTCCGAGGATCGGAGGTATTCAGAGGAGCATGTCCAGGAACAATTTGACTTTTTTTTTCAAATTGTATCGGCACCACTACTAGAAAAGGTGGGAGTTGCTGCCTGGAAATCTGGACTCTCTTGGGTGCTGGTCGTGGATGAGCTGGACCCTGACAGCGGTGGCCCATATTGACTGCCTCTGTAGCCGGTGTACATCTGTGATGATTGCCAGGTGGGCACCGCTGTTGGTTGTGGGGGTCTAAAAATTGGTGGTTGCAATAATGGCGTGTCCATGTGCTGTTTAATCACCTCCAGCAAATTGGAATGGCACGCCATCAGGTTTTGGGAAGGCACCTTTTCCAGATATGGTATTAGAGACATCACAGTGTGAAAACACGGGTGTGCCTGCAATTTCAGTAGTTCCTTGCTTTGTTGATGCATTTGCTGCATCATGTTCTGCAGCTGGCCCACCGACTGATGATGCTGCGCACGCAGTTGGTCGATTTCTCCTCTGTGCATCTCATGCATCATTTTAAGCTCGTCCCTGTAGTGCCCATGTACAGCGTCGAGCTCACATTGCAGTGTAGTGATGTGGGACTTGTACTGCTCCATGATATGGCCCCTGTCCTCATCTTGCAACTGCCGGGTTATGAGAGTTTGGTGGCTCTGAAGAATCCCGAGAAGTCCGGAGACAGCCCCGGACATCTCGGACTCTGTCTCTCTCCTTGTTGGGGGGAGGGTACCTCGACGCCTCACTGGTGTGGTGGTCCTCACTGGTGGTGTGGCAGCATCTTCCCGTCCTCTGGCCTGTGTCGGGGTTGCCCTGCGCGCTGGTTGTGCTGCAGTCTCTCGGTGCTCCTCACTTTGTTCTTGTTCCCCTGGAGCTTCCATAGCGGTCGATTGTGGAGGTTCAGCTTCTTCCACACTCGGTCCTGCAACCTCAACATCCAAGCTCTCTTCTGCCAAGTCATCATCAAAGGACGGAGTTGTGATTAAGGACTCCCTCCTCCTACTCCTCGCCTCGGGGCAATAGGTTACATCGGCGACGTCATCATCCACCAAGCTCTCCTCACTGCTGAACCGTGCCTCCTGGGTCGGTTCCTCTTGCTCCAAATTGTCTTCAGTCCTGTAGATAAAAAAAATATTTATTGGTGTGCCAAACAGCATGTGGCGTCAATTCACAGAGCTAGCAAACACTAGCAATCACTTTATCACCCGTTTCTACCCAACATTTGATAAAGCTTGTGAGAAAAGTTCGCTAGCCATGGGAATTGAGGCCATAGCAATACATGGCCGAAGTCATGGTAAATGAGCTCTCAGTTCCTGCCCACAGTAGTGGTACTTACAGTCTAGGTTCCAGGCTTGCATTGATGAAAGACAATTGCTTGGCAAATTGGTAGTCTTTTTGTCGCCTTCCCCCGCCACTGCCACTTCGTTCGGCAAGTTTTTTCTTCCGTAGCCATTTCACATATGCATCCCGTATATTGCGCCACCTTGTCTTGTACCTTTCTCCTGTAACGACATGAAAAATTGATTTCGATTATTTCTCTTGTAGGTACATCGCAACTGGACAAACATATACATCGCTACATGTCACATTTCGTATTGGGAAGAGCACGGTGGCAGGCATCGTCGTGAGGACTTCGAGGATCCTTTGGACGCGACTGAGGGCCAGATACATGCCTGTGCCGGACACCACGAAATGGGAGGAGATCGCCCAGGGCTTCTGGACCGAGTGCAAGTTTCCTAATTGTGTTGGCGCACTGGATGGGAAACACATCCGGATTCAGAAACCCGTGGGGAGTGGCAGCCATTATTTCAACTATAAAAAATACTTCAGCATTGTTCTAATGGCAGTGGCAGATGCGGACTACAAGTTTGTGTACGTGGATGTGGGGTCGTACGGTAGTTCCAATGACTCTGGAATTTTCCAGCGTACGACCCTTTGCCGGCTGATGGAGGAAGGCAGACTGCGTCTCCCCCGTGACAGACCCTGGCCTGGGACAAGGGCACCGGCCTACCCCTATGTGTTTGTGGGGGACGAGGCCTTCGCCCTGTCCGACCATGTAATGCGTCCGTACCCAGACAGGGGACTTGATGCCAGCCAGCTACACTTCAATGCTCGGTTGAGCCGTGCAAGGAGAATGGTGGAGTGCACATTTGGGATCCTGGTGTCAAAGTGGAGGGTGTTCCACACGCCCATGCTGCTGAAACCGGGCAACGCAGTTGTCGTGGTGAAGGCAGCATGCATCCTCCACAACTTTGTGCGGCAGGAGGAAAGAGAGACTCCGGAACCCCCGAATGTGCTTCCACTAATGCCCCTGCGGAGGTATGCAACCAGGCCAAGGGTAGTGTCACTGCGGAACAGGGACCAACTGAGACTTTATTTTACCACACCACCTGGACGAGGGTGAATGTTTGGTTTTTAATATGTTTTGTTGAAATGTGTTTATTTTGGAGTTTCAAGTTTGAGTGATTTTAAATGTATTAATTTTTTACAATAAATTGATGTATAAAAATTGGTCATTGTGTATGTTTTATGTGCACAGGTGGGGTACATCGCAGGTGGGTGGGATACATCACAGGTGGGTGGGATACAGCACAGGTGGGTGGGATACAGCACAGGTGGGTGGGATACAGCACAGGTGGGGTACAGGTGGGTGGGATACATCACAGGTGGGATACATCACAGGTGGGGTAGAGGTGGGTGGGATACATCACAGGTGGGGTAGAGGTGGGTGGGATACATCACAGGTGAGGTAGAGGTGGGTGGGATACATCACAGGTGGGGTACAGGTGGGTGGGATACATCACAGGTGGGGTACAGGTGGGTGGGATACATCACAGGTGGGATACATCACAGGTGGGGTAGAGGTGGGTGGGATACATCACAGGTGGGGTAGAGGTGGGTGGGATACATCACAGGTGGGGTAGAGGTGGGTGGGATACATCACAGGTGGGGTAGAGGTGGGTGGGATACATCACAGGTGGGGTACAGGTGGGTGGGATACATCACAGGTGGGGTAGAGGTGGGTGGGATACATCACAGGTGGGGTAGAGGTGGGTGGGATACATCACAGGTGGGGTAGAGGTGGGTGGGATACATCACAGGTGGGGTACAGGTGGGTGGGATACATCACAGGTGGGGTACAGGTGGGTGGGATACATCACAGGTGGGATACATCACAGGTGGGGTAGAGGTGGGTGGGATACATCACAGGTGGGGTAGAGGTGGGTGGGATACATCACAGGTGGGGTAGAGGTGGGTGGGATACATCACAGGTGGGGTACAGGTGGGTGGGATACATCACAGGTGGGGTACAGGTGGGTGGGATACATCACAGGTGGGGTAGAGGTGGGTGGGATACATCACAGGTGGGGTACTGGTGGGTGGGATACATCACAGGTGGGATACATCACAGGTGGGGTACAGGTGGGTGTGATACATCACAGGTGGGTGGGATACAGCACAGGTGGGGTACAGGTGGGTGGGATACATCACAGGTGGGGTAGAGGTGGGTGGGATACATCACAGGTGGGGTACTGGTGGGTGGGATACATCACAGGTGGGATACATCACAGGTGGGGTACAGGTGGGTGTGATACATCACAGGTGGGTGGGATACAGCACAGGTGGGGTACAGGTGGGTGGGATACATCACAGGTGGGATACATCACAGGTGGGGTACAGGTGGGTGGGATACATCACAGGTGGGGTACAGGTGGGTGGGGAACAGGTGGGTGGGCCACGGGTGGGTGGGCAACACGTGGGTGACACAAATCCATAGCAAAAGTTGAATACATCACAAGCTTAAACCACAAGCCCCCCCCCAAAAAACTTCTAGTCAACATACCCTCTGTGCCTTGCTGTCTCTTGCTCAAGTTCTCAAAGTCCTCCACATACAGCTTGGCAATTTTTTTCCACAGGCCTCTGCATTTTTTGATGTTGCTGTGGTCCGCATCCCCCTTGTCCCACAGGGCTGGTACCTGCTGCACCTGTAGGATGAGGTCTTCTGATGTGTAGGGCCTCACCCCCTCGCTATCAGACAGATCCTGCTCCATATTGCTGCCAAAGAGCTCCAGCATGAAGTCACTGCTGCTCCACTCTGTGAACGCTGGTGCCATGTGGTCCCCATCCAAAATGGCCACCATACCATAGAGTCTGCATAGGAAGTGTAGTACAACATCCGGTTTTTATAGCCAGTGTGTTGTGCGCTCTCCGGTTCTCATTGGTTTCCATTGGCCGGATGCAACATTCCGGCTCCGGTCCGGATACGTCAGCCGGACCAGCCGGACCAAAAAATAGCGCATGTTGGAACGGACGCCGGAGTCCGGATCCGGTCCGGCTCCGGTCCGGACGAAACGGACGCATGTGAACGGTCGCATAGACTTTCATTGCTATGCCGTGCGTCCGTTTCGTCCGGTACGCATGCGGTCCGGCTCCGGCACGGCGATTCCGGATAGCAGCCGCTAATGTGAACCGGGCCTTACCGGACTTAGTAGCTTTAATACTAGATAGAAGTTCTTGTAAAGAGAAGTCTGCATCCAGTTCCTCAGTAAGGGCCTGTGACACACAGGGCAGTTTGGTTCTGTTTAGGTATGCTATGATCTTATCTTTGAGAGCTTGTGGGGGAATATCATCAAATTTCCCTTTTAGATTATATAGGGCTTGGTAGTATAACCTGAAAGAGTCTGCTATTTCTGAGGTTTTGAATAGTTTGGTTCCGTCTGGTTTAGTGAGTGAGAATATAGAAGATGTGGGAGTTCTGGGATGTAGATATCTTGCGAGTAGGCGACCACATTTGCCCCCTTTCTCATAGATGATACCTTTGAGTCGGGTTCTACAGGCTAGAGTTTTTTGGTCAAGGATAGAGAGCAGGTCATGTCTAGTGTTTGAGAGCTCTAACTCAGTCTGTGCGTTGGCTGTTTGTTTAAGTGTATTTTCTAGGGTAGTGATCTTATCTAATAATGTGGAGACTTGGGCCCCTCTTTCTTTTTTGAGTCTGGACCCATGGGAGATTAAAATACCTCTGAGAATGCACTTGAGGGCCTCCCATTTGTAGCTAGGAGCTGTCTCATCTTGAGCGTGGTCTAGGGTGAAGTTCTCTATTGCCTTCTTGAGGTCATGAACACAATTTGGATCTTTTAAGAGGTTGTCATTCAGTCTCCACGAAGTTTGCAAACGAGGCAAGGTGTCTAGAGTGAAGGAGCAGTGAACGGGTGCGTGATCCGACCATAATCTTTGGCCAATCTTTAGGGAGGGGTTATGTTCTAATAGGCGTTGGGAAAGATATATGTAATGAATCCTACTATGGGATTTGTGCACATGTGAATAGAATGTGTAGTTTCTATCATTGGGGTGTGTGATCCGCCAGGCGTCTATTAAGGACGCTGAGCGTAATTTATCTCGTGCTTGAGCTAAGCGTGAAGATGTCATAAAGGTTTTGCCTGAGGAGGAGTCTTTGGAAGGGACCATACAAAAATTAAAATCTCCACATAAGATGATGGGGCCTTTTGCAAAGTTGAGCAGTTTAGAGAGATATCTGGTGAGAGATTGAGATTGATTTTGGTTAGGAAGGTAGATATTGGCAATGGTATAGATAATACAACCTATCTGTATATTAACCTCCCTGGCGGTAAGCCCGAGCTGAGCTCGGGCTATGCCGCGCAGGGGGAGATCTCAGCCCCTGGTGGGGCGATTTTCATTTTGTAAATTGCTGTGCGCGCAGCCAGCACTTTGCTAGCCGCGCGCACAGCTTGATCGCCGCCGCTCTGCGGCGATCGGCCGCACGCAGCGGCTGAAGAGGGCCCCCCCCCCCCGCCAGAGCCCTGCGCTGCCCGGATCAATGAGTTCCGGGCAGCGCTATGGGCTGGATCGTGTGTCCCTGACGTCAGGACGTCGGCTGACGTCCATGACGTCATCCCGATCGTCGCCATGGCGACAGGAGAAGCCAAACAGGGGAACGCGTTGTATACGCGTTCCCCTGTTTGCTATTGTTGCCGGCGGCGATCGGACTAGAGGGCCACATGCGCCCTCTAGTGGTGTTTCATGCAGCTACCACTCTGGTAGCTTTACATGAAACTTTAAAAAAAAAATAAAAAAAAATTGGAATTCTGCAATTTTTGCAGAAAAAATTTACCGCCAAGGAGGTTAAGGAATATATATCTGCCCTGTGTGTCATTTAGCTCATCGATAAGAGTTGCATTTAGACTCTTATGTAAACCTATAGAAACCCCTTTAGACTTACTCTCTGGAGTGGTACTGTGGAACTATTTATTGAACCACCTAGATTTGATATATGGGATTGCGTCTGATCGGAAATGGGTTTCTTGGAGTGCTAAGACAGAGGTTCTCTGTTTATGAAAATGGTACAGAACTTGGGATCTCTTTTGTGGAGTGTTAAAGCCATTAACGTTATAAGAAACTACAGAACACTCAGCCATCCTTAAATGTGGATATTTGTATGGGCTTGCGTCTAGATAGGTAGCATGGGCTAGAAGTGTTAGAGGCCTTGTTGAGTTTTGAAGTACCAGGCAGATATGGGGAGGGGAGGGGGGGGAAATAACCAAACCTAAAACAAACATATAAACATATGAAAACAGGTAGATATATATCTATATACTTATCTCCTTGTCGATGATCAGAAGTTTCTTTTGCCACTAAAGGAACGCTAACCATAGCGTTACCATAAGTGGCTCTGACCTTCGAGGTGTGGAGACGCATGGGGAGCCAGCTACCGCTCCCGCTGCGATATTATCACCATATTCTTAACAGCATATTATATCATATCGTAGTACATTGAGTAACCTGGGATATACCTCCAGGAGACATTTAAGCATATTTCACTGTTTTGTAGGAACATATTTCTTCACCAAGAATCAGCTGGGTCTGAAAATCGGTAACATTGATTTTGACCTTGTCACCGGTCGGATGCGGGCGTCCGCCAGAATATTAGGCAGTGCCCCCATCCCACCAGCTACCGTAATGCCATGTACATTTTAATAGCGAATTTGTAAACTCCTATAAAGTTGCTATATCCCGGGAAAGCAAAAAAGGAGAGAAAAACCATCCGTTTACCAGAGGTGGGCTAATTACAGGTGTAACTAGAAGAATCAAGTATTATTCCCAGTATCGTAGCCTGCTTTAGCTGTAGGACACAAACATATGTTGTGGGAAATTCAGTAAACGTTATAAAAGTAGGTCTTGTGATGTGCAATCTTGCGTTACCGTGGAACAGTAAGTTTGGTTGGAGTGTAATCTTGCGCCTCATTGCTGATGCCCATAGAAGAACCAAGCCGGATATTAATGGCGGAGTGCGGCCATTTTAAGGCTATAATTTAGCTGAGAGTTTCTTGCTTCTAATTGTAACGAGGTTGTATTAGGGATGTCTGACCGCCATTGCGATTACAATCCTAAGTACATATGCGTATGTCGTGAAGGCTTGCTTAGGTGAGGTATTGAGAATGCCTATATGTCCAGAGTAGGGTCTCAGTTCCCACTTGTGAATAATGACAGTAACAGTAAAGGCGTGTATTAAAGGGGTAACCAAATGCTGCGAGACCCATTGTCTGTATGGATCAGTATGATTCAGTCTTGTGAAGAATGCAGGCCTTTAGTCCCGTGGAGGAGTACAATCATTGTCCGGTCGCCTGTAGTGAGTAAGTTATCTTGGTCGGCGATTGTTGTTGCGCCTGCCAACTTGTTCCCAGCGATCGTTTGATGCGTGTGTGGTGGTGGGTTGAGACAGTGGCCAGTCAGGTAAAGCTATATGTGGCAGATTGAATGTGGAGCGTAGTTTCGGTAAGTCCTCTGGAGAGCGAAATGTAAAAGATTTACCCTCATGCTGGATGATCAGAGCAAAGGGGTAGCCCCATCTGTATGTTATCTCCTTGGAGTGCAGAGTATCCCTTAAAGGCTTTGTAGCATTCCTGAGTTGCAAAGTTAGACTAGATAGATCAGCCAATAGTTGGATCTTGGCACCATCAAAATCTATTTCGCCCATATTCCTGGCTGCGACCATAATAGCTTCCTTCTCTTTGTAATAGTGCACCCGACATATGATGTCTCTGGGTCTGGAAGGGTCTGAGTTGATCGGGCCTAGTGCTCTGTGAGCCCTGTCTAGCTCAATTTTGTGGTCTTGTGGGCAACGAGTATCTGTTTAAAAAGCCCTTCCAGGGTAGCCATAATATCGGGGGGTCTGGTTGCTTCTGGCAAGCCTCTCACTCTAATGTTATTGCGCCTATTCCTGTTCTCCATGTCGTCCATCTTAAGGAAGATGGATGCTATGTTTTGTGCGTTGCTATCAATGGCGTCTTGTTGTTTGTCTAGTCTCTCTTTAATGTCATCTTGCTGTTTTTCAACTGTCTCAACCCGTGTCACGATGTGACTCATCTCTTGCCTGAAGTCGGTCATTTCCTTCTTGTATGCTGCTTCCATGCGAATAATCAGCCGCTCGAAGTCTTGTTTGGTTGGGAGGGATCTCACATAGTCCTGGAGCTCAACCTCAATGTATGATTCGGCTCCCTCAGAGGCAGCCGAGGGTGATGATCCAGGTGAGGGATTGCTTTCATGTTGAGCCATAGGCTGATTGCGAGCCGGGGAGTCTTTTCGTAGCTGCGTGTTGGTGGGAGACTCCCCGGTCTGGGCCTTGTCACGCGGCGACGCCATGCTGGATTCCTCTACTTCAGCGAGTCTCTGTTCGAGAGGTCTCAGGAAGCGCAGGATATGTGCGGAACCTCGTCGGGCTGGAGACTTCTTGTTCCTCTTCTTTTTAGAAGCGCCCATGGACAAGATTAACGCCTCAGTATTGCTGTATGATTGCTTTAGAGCAGCGGGGTAGCGGGAGCTCACTGAAACAGCTTCTTCACTCCTCCATGCGCAAGCCACGCCCCGCAAGGAAAGCAGTGTTGCTTGAGAATTTTCGCCCAAGTCATTTTCACACCAAAAATCCCGTTTTCGAATTAGGCGAATTTTCGCAAAAATCTTCAGAAATATTTGTGATTTCGACCAGCATCGAAAATTATCGTATGTGTACGCTTATGCCCTTGTGCGGAAAAATGTCCGCAATAATCCGCATAGAACTACATTGTATGCGGACGATTATGTCCTTATGCGGAAAACCGTCCGCAATAATCCGCATAGAACTTCATTGTATGCGGACGCTTTTCCGGAAAAATGCCCGCAATAATCCACATAGAACTACATTGTATGCGGACGATTATGTCCTTATGCGGAAAACCATCCGCAATAATCCGCATAGAACTTCATTGTATGCGGACGTTTATGCGGAAAAATGTCAGCAATAATCCGCATAAAACTTCATTGTATGCGGACGCTTTTCCGGAAAAATGTCCGCAATAATCCGCATAGAACTACATTGTATGCGGACGATTATGTCCTTATGCGGAAAACCGTCCGCAATAATCCGCATAGAACTTCATTGTATACGGACGCTTTTCCGGAAAAATGTCAGCAATAATCTGCATAGAACTTCATTGTATGCGGACGCTTTTCCGGAAAAATGCCCGCAATAATCCGCATAGAACTTCATTGTATGGGGAGGCTTATGCGGAAAAATGTCAGCAATAATCCGCATAGAACTTCATTGTATGCGGACAATTATGCGGAAAAATGCCCGCAATAATCCGTATAGAACTTCATTGTATGCGGACGCTTTTCCGGAAAAATGCCCGCAATAATCCACATAGAACTTCATTGTATGCGGACGCTTTTCCGGAAAAATGTCCGCAATAATCCGCATAGAACTACATTGTATGCGGACGATTATGTCCTTATGCGGAAAACCGTCCGCAATAATCCGCATAGAACTTCATTGTATGCGGAGGCTTATGCGGAAAAATGTCAGCAATAATCCGCATAGAACTTCATTGTATGCGGACGCTTTTCCGGAAAAATACCCGCAATAATCCGCATAGAACGTCATTGTATGCGGACGCCTATGCGAAAAAATGTTCGCAATAATCCGCATGGAACTTTGCTGCATGCGTACGCTTATGCTCTTATGCGGAAAAATGTCCAATAATCCACTAATACATGTGAACTACAAAATTAGCGCGAACATATTCGATTGAAAATTCGCCTGTCGAAACAAAATTAGGCGAAAATTTGGCAAAAATTCGGCAAAACAAATTTTTGCATTTTTGCTCATCACTGAAGGAAAGCTTGTGCAAGTCCATAGGATAAAAATGTAAACATGATAAAATACTAAATAATTGCAAAACTTATGACAGCAGACAGCACAAGTAAATATTACTGGGTTTTACGCAAACTACCTAACGCATGGTATGTAATGTGCAGAACTAGCCTTATACTGGCAAAGTATACATTGCTTGTATCACTCTGCATTCCTCAAATAGCAACAACATACGCATTGTGTGTATAAAGCAAGTTACGCTCGGTAACATTTACATGGACTGTCTATGCATGTTAGTGGCAGGGCTGGCGCTGCCATATAGGCAAAGGGGGCAATTGCCCCAGGGCCCCAGCTTCCATATGGGCCCCCAAGTGTCTGCCACCACCTAAATAAATGACCCACCTCTGTAGCATTACAGGGGCAGTGGTGACAGGCACACACTCGCCTCCTCCGAGTTCCAGGCATTACAGGTCCTTCTGTCTTCTCTTTAGTGTTGGTGCTCTGCACTTCCTTCTTCTCCATTTGGGCTGTAGTGTTGTAAGGAGCAGGAAGTGCAGAGCAACACTAAAAAAGAGAGAAATCGAGAGCCCAATATGGTGTAGTATGTTAGAGATACGAAGGGAAATGAATAGGTGAGATGGTTATACTCACAAACATGGGTTACCGTCCAGGTAACCACTATATCAGCAGGTGAGGAGATTAGACCTGTCCTCACTCAGGATTAAGAAGTCGCTCTCTGTAGATCAGAAAAAATGGGGTAGGGTCACCCCTCCACCTGGGGTGGACTCAAGTATACTGGTAGGTGATCAGAGGCGCCAGCAGAATAAAACGAATCAAACGAATACATTTATTCAATTTTGGGGTACTATTGAATAAATGTATTCGTTTGATTCGATGACAGACCTTGGTGTCTAATTATTGAGGGGAAGTCCACCACTTTCCCTCCCGAAAATTCTTAACAATTTTATATTAATTTTATTCTGCTGGCGCCTCTGATCACCTACCAGTATACAGAGCAACACTAAGGAGGAGACAGATGGGACCTCCAGCACCCAGAACCCGGAACTGCAAAGATTGGTTTTTTTTTTACCCATAATTCATACCTCCCAACTTTTTGAGATAAGAAAGAAGGACATTTAAGCCACACCCCTGCCACACCTCAAACCACATCCCCAACACACCCCTAGTCACGCATACTAACAACATTTTACGAGAATAAAAATTGTCCTTTCTATCCTGGTTCATTTACCTTCATATTAACATTTGTAAATAATAAGTATGTCAATTTAAAGGATGAGAATAAAGTTTAGAATCAATTAAACACATTTTTCAGTAGAAAAATGCATATAGTTACATAGATCTGTGCATCAGTCCTGAAAGAGAGACAAATGAGGAAGAAAGAGGGACAGAGGGACAGGGCTCCCAAAGAGGGACTGTCCCTCCCAAAGGGGGACAGTTGCAAGCTATGAATAATTTACTACAGCGTCTCTCGGGGGATAAAGTATTTTTCCTAATGCCTCCATGGCAGCACCTACGGGTTAGTTGCTCCGCCCACTCACCCCATAGGACAGGTAACTAGATAAGTTGAAGCCACACCCTCTGCTACCTGTCTATGTTTTTCGTCCTCACCTCGGACACGGTAACTGCGGTGCACCCGACCGGCCATCATGGATGGTTGTTTTCCCCAGGTTCAGCCTCTCCTGGGAAGGGCCCTGTGTGCTCCAAAGGTCCACCGGTGGCCAGGCCCCTGTTCTAATGGTCTTGGGGGGCCATATGGCATGACTGCGCTCAGGGGGGTTGTCAGGGTAAAAGGCTAAAAGGTTTTTTAACAGCATGCCGGAAATGTCCTATTTACCGAAGGACTAATAGTCCGTGGTGGTGCGGGTCGGATAACGCGGCGTGCGTTCCACCTCTTTCTCTCTTCCTCCTCCGAGTTCCCTCCTCCTACGTACTATGCGTTCCATCAGACGCATAGGGGACGCGTCTTCCGCGTACGTCACTTCCGCAAGGGGCGGAGGGGACACAGCGGGGAAGCCCAAAGGGAGGGAGCGCTACGCGTACAAGGCGGATCAGTAAGGGGACTCCGGGCCGACACAGCTGCGAGCGGTGGAGCGAGCAGGACGGTTTGTTCTTGGCGTGCAGAGCGGCAGAGCAAGGTAGGACGTTTTATTATCACTTTGCAGGAGCCATGTACATTAGTAGGGATAGCATAGCCCTTATACTAGTCTTTTTATTACAGATGGAGGAGGAGGGAGAGGAAATAGAGGACACTGCCTCACAAGTTGAGGAGACAGGAGACCCAAACGCACAAAATACAGACCAACAGTATGTTAAAAGGTAGGGTGCACCAGGTGAGTATACTTAGGTGTACTAGGTAGGAAAAGAGTGCGGAAGCTAAAGGACTTATCCTTGTCCCCTGACAGCCCCAGAAGATACAACCAATACAGCAACTATCAAGCTTACTATAGGAAGCCTAGATCACCACAGAGAACACAATCAGACTATTATGACTACAGATCTAGAAGCAGATCTCCACGGGAATACGACCGATATCGATATCATCATCATCACAGATCGTCAAGACATTGCTGGTCATGTGGAAGGACCCCACTTCCGGGGAAATTAATGTGTCACAGATGCTTTACACAAAGGCCAAAGCAGCATCAGCCTATGGAAGTTGCGGAGCTAATCAAGAAGGCGGTACAGGAATCCATGGCAAATTATATAGCCACCACAGCACAAGCAACACAGATAGCGCTGGCTCCTCCGGCACCACAACCAGAAGGATCTGACGATGAAGACATACCAACAGGATTCGATTTCTCATTAGTGGAACCCTACGTCAGGGCAGTTAGGCAAGCCATTGAATGGGAGGAGGAAGAAGAAGTTCCAGATTCCAAACAGAAGAAGACATATTACAAGCATTTGAAGAAAACCAGTATATATTTTCCGTTTATGGACGAAATTGGCGAGATCATACAGGAGGAATGGAGTAAGGTGGACAAGAAGCCCAGTATGAGCAATCGCCTAAATAAGTTATACCCGTTACCTGGTGAAAAAACTAAAACCTTGGAGGAAGCCCCAACGGTGGACGCTTCAGTCATGAGACTGGCAAAACACGTCACCTTGCCTACGGAGGATGCAGTCTCCTTCAAGGACCCGAACGACAGAAAAATGGATAATGATCTGAAGAGAGTCTATGCAGTAACCGGGGGTACTCTAAAACCGGCAATAGCACTGACGTCAGTGAGCAGAGCTTTGAAGGCCTGGACTGAGAACTTACAGACAGCCATTCAGACAGACACGGACAAAAAGACACTTATTAACTCTTTACAAGAATTCAACTTAACGGCCGACTTCATAGGTGAAGCGGCCATAGACATAGTGAGGAGCTCAGCAAGAAGGATGATATACTCAGTGGCAGCACGTAGAGCGCTATGGCTGAGGTCTTGGTCAGCGGATAATATGTCAAAACAAAACTGGTGCAGAATCCCCTTCGACGGGAAGACACTATTTGGCGATAAAATGGACTCTGCAATCTCGAAGGTCACAGGCGGAAGATCAGGCCTAATACCGCAGGATCGGAAGACAAAGAGATTCCCCTCTGGACAGCAATTCAGAGCACAGCAGACTAGGTTTCGAAATTCGAAATCGTACAAACCAGGCAAGGAGTTCAGGAGAAACTGGCAAGGAGGGCAAGCGACACTGCAAAAGCTTAATAGGCAAAAGGCAGCAACTTCTACACCTAGTACATCCAAGGGGTTTTGAGGGTACGCCCGCCCACCTGTGCCCAGTGGGGGCGAGACTCCGAGTTTTCGGGCACAGGTGGGCGGAGCACATTCACAATCCCTGGGTGATCGACACCATAACCAAAGGGCACCGATGGAGCTTCAAATCCAACCCTCCGACAAACTTATTTATACAAACGAGACTCCCAACCTCACACGACAAACAAAGGATACTCATGTCCTATATAGAAGAACTAATCCTGAAGAAGGCCGTAGTTACGGTACCACACGAAGAACGGGGTGCAGGACTATATTCACCACTGTTTTTCGTGAAGAAAAAAACGGGAGAGCTGAGACCAGTACTGGACCTGAGAGAATTAAACAGGCATATCAAACTCCACCATTTCAAGATGGAATCATTACAGTCAGTGATAACAGCAGTAGCCACAGGGGATTGGATCCTATCCATAGACTTGGAGGATGCTTACCTCCATATACCCATTCACCACAGATTCCAATAATATCTAAGATTCTGTGTGGGAGAACTACATCTGCAGTTTGTATGCCTACCGTTTGGTATAAACACGGCACCACGAACATTCACCAAAGTATTGGTACAGGTCATAGCCCTTCTACGCCTCAGGGGGTTGAGAACTTACCATTACTTTGACGACATAATCCTATTGGCCCAGAACAAGAAAACTATTCTGGAACAGAAATAGACCTTAATAGATACTCTACAGACCTTCGGCTGGAAAATAAGTTGGAAAAAAAGTCAGCTAACTCCATCACAAGACACAATATTCCTGGGAGCAAGATTCCAGACCCGACTCAATGCGGTAGGGCTGCCAGAAGAGAAGAAGGAGTCCATAATACTAAGAGTACAGTAAGTCAAACAGAGATCACAATGGCAAGCAAGACAATGCCTGAGCTTACTAGGAGTACTGACCTCCACTATCCTGATGGTCCCATGGGCCCAGTGGCATACGAGAACGTTCCAGTGGGGTTTCCTCACGCAATGGGACGGAGCCAGCCTGAATCAGAAAATTCAGATAACATCCAGTATGAAGGACAGCCTGGACTGGTGGGAGTCCATACACAATCTCTCCAGGACACAACCAATTACGCAGAAAGATCCCCTCATACTGACAACGGACGCCAGCAGCAGAGGATGGGGAGCTTTTCTTGGTTCCAGAACTGCGCAAGATTGTTGGAGTCCGGAATACTACAGTCAACCCTCAAATATCCTAGAGCTGAGAGCGGCCAGACAGGCACTACAGCACTTCCTCCCGAGGTTAACGAACGAAGCAATACTTCTCAGAATGGACAACAGAACCGCTGTTGCGTATATCAACAAACAGGGAGGGACAAAAAGTCTGAGGCTATTGCAGGAGACATCCCAGATAATGTGCTTGGCGGAGAGACACCTTCTCAGTCTAAAAGCAACCTATATTCCGGGAACCCAGAATATGAAGGCGGATTATTTGAGCCGCCACCACATATCCAACAACGAATGGACGCTCAATCAGGAGATTTTCAACAAAGTATGCAGCAGATGGGGTCGACCAGAAGTGGATCTGATGGCGACATCCCAGAACTCGAAGTGTCAGAGATTTTACTCTCAACACCCGAACAGCCTAGCGGAGGCCATAGATGCAGTGACGACGACTTGGGACTTCAGACTAGGCTATGTTTTTCCCCCCACCCCAATGATCAGCAGGATCCTCAACAGAGTTGCAGCAGAAAGAGCAACAATCATAGCAATAATACCGTTCTGGCCGCATCGGCCCTGGTTTCCCCTATTATGGAGCTTGAAGGTGGAATCTCCCTGGCACCTACCAGTGATAGACAGGATGCTACACCAGGGACCGATAGTACATCCAAATCCTCACAAGTTGAATTTAACGGCCTGGTTGTTGAGGGGGAAAAGCTGAGGCAAGCAGGATGCTCCGACAGAGTTATAGACACACTGTTAAAAGCACGTAAACCATCTACAAACAGGACCTATCATAACATCTGGAACAGGTTCATAGAATTCGCAAATACAGAACGATTTGACGCATCTCACCCCCAGGTGCATCAGGTGCTAGATTTCCTGCAAACAGGATTAGACAAACAATTAAGCTATTCAGCTATAAAGGTACAGGTCACAGCAATATCGGCATTAACAGGCCAAAGGTGGGCCACAAACCCTCTAATTGTCCAGTTCCTCAGAGGGGCAATGAAAATTAAGCCACCAAGGAAGAACATTTTTCCTAAATGGGACCTCCCTTTGGTCTTGGACGCCTTAACAACAGCACCATACGAACCATTGGAGAACTGTTCGTTACAAAATCTGACTTTGAAAACGGCATTTCTACTAGCAGTGGCTTCTGCAAGGAGGGTGTCAGAGATCCAGGCGATTGGCATAAAGGAACCGTCACTTACCTTTTTTGCTGATAGAGTAGTCATCAGACCTGTACAGCACTTCTTGCCAAAAGTATCCACATCATTCCATTTTAACCAGGACTGGACATTGCCTACCTTCCAAGAACAGGAATCAGGAATGCTTCACAAGCTGGACTTAGGACGGCTACTGAAGCAATACTTGCAGGTCACAGAAACTTTCAGGAAAGCAGAGACACTATTGGTAATACCAGCCGGCTATAGAAAGGGTGAATCAGCATCACCAAGGTCTATAGCATCCTGGATAATTAAAGTGATTCAAGCCGCATACAGATCGGCTAGCCTAGAGCCTCCCCAAGAGATTTCGGCGCACTCTACCAGGTCAGTCGCCACATCTTGGGCAGCATACGCCAGAGTCTCAGCTGACAAAATCTGTCAGGCGGCTAATTGGAAAACAACTCATACTTTCATGCACCATTATAAAGTAGACCCTGCCGCAAACTCATCAGTGGAGTTTGGCAGGACAGTATTGTCATTGCAAAATTTGCAGAAAAACGATTAACTTTCTTTTTTTTTTGTAAACTATAATTTTGTTTATTAAAGATTGTACTGGTGCACTCGCAGAATTGGTCCCGCCCTTCATTTATATAAGAAATTTGCTAGTTAGATCCCATAGGTGCTGCCATGGAGGCATTAGGAAAGCGGAAAATTGTATACTTACCTACCGGTAATTTTCCTTTCCTGATGCATCCATGGCAGCACATAGGACCCACCCTACTGCTCGGTGAGGTCGAAAAGAAGTAGACAGGTAGCAGAGGGTGTGGCTTCAACTTATCTAGTTACCTGTCCTATGGGGTGAGTGGGCGGAGCAACTAACCCGTAGGTGCTGCCATGGATGCATCAGGAAAGGAAAATTACCGGTAGGTAAGTATACAATTTTCCACTGTATAGGAAGGAGTACCTCAAACTTATCTCGAGGTGAGTTAACCCCTTAGAGGGTCTGTTTGGGGAATAATGGAGTAAGATAGGCCAACCAATGGCCATTCATTTTCAAAGATTGAAAGCGGTTCTGACCAATGGGAAAGAAGGAAAAGAGGGTGGTCCAGAGGATATGAGACGCACCCCTCCCATAGAGTATATAAGGCAGATCTGTGAACAGGCTCATTTGATTGCTGACTGAGCAGGACAGCACATCACTCTCATTTGGTATTTTCCATATATGATGAGATTGCAATGCTTTTTTCTTTCTGATGCACTAGCACTCTAGCACTGAGCACTTTTCCCTGACGACGGCTCCAATTAAGGAGTTGAAACACGTTGGATTGATGGGGGGTTTTACCTTAATGTATGAAAGCAATTAGCAATTTAGTCAATGGCTAGGAATTTGGACCATCCATATATCTACTTTAATGACAGATTCATACGATCTACCAAATAGTGAAATCCTACCTTGATTCGTCTTGAAATAAATATTTTTCATAGTAAATAATTCTCATAGCAATTTTATGGTATTATAATTAAAAGCTATTGTGACGGTTCTGAGACCACAGAGCCCAGAGACACAGTGTATAGCGACAGATTAAACAGAAGCCGACTGGTGGGGTGTTTATTGGGCACACAGTTCACTGTAACGATAGGATGCTGCAACTCAGACGTCTGATTATTTGAAATCTGCAGAATCACCAAAAATACAGACGCTATACCTGATTATGTGGTGATCTGCAGTATCACCAATAATACCAATATAGCTAGCAGTGAGAAAGGTGTGGTGTTTGGTGCAACAGTATAGACTTCTCCAGAGGAGCTGGAGGGTCTATCAACACAAGCAACAATAGGTCTTTACCAGAGGAGCTGGCAAAGTACTAACAATGAGAGAATAAAGAAGTTTGGCTAAACCTTACCAGAGGAGCTGGTAAGGTACTAACAGCACAAATGACTGAATAGTTTAACTAGACCTTGCCAGAGGGGCTGACAAGATACTATCAGTCACTAGAGCTATATAAATAGGTCGGAACCTCACCAGAGGGGCTGGTAGGTTCTAATAGCTAGAGCACCTCACCAGTGGCTAGCGCCCACTGGTGAGTAGAGTAGTCAGACAGGCTAGGTTCGATAAAAGGCAGGCAGAGACAGTACCAAATCGGCAGGCAAGAGAGTAGTTAATATCAGGCAGAGGTTCAGCAACTAAGTCAGAAAGGCAGAGATACAGAATCGTATAGAAATAGCAAGGTCAGAGAGTAGCCAGAATCATACACAGGTTATCAGAATACAATGTAATAATAACTAACTATAGATAGATGTATATTGCAAACACTGCATACACATCTACCATCAACAGGAACCTCACTAGTTCTGAGCACTAACACGAGTGTATTCGCAAAAGCAGACGAGTTGCCAATGATCTGTGAAGGCTTAAGAAGCTGAGGAGAGCCCAGTGCCACGCCCCTTAGCAATCAGCCAATCCGAGCGGCGTGAGTCACCTCTGACGTCAGCCGACCGGCAGGTCAGCTGACGCGCCTTCTTCCAGCATAAAGGTCCTGTCTCTGCGCGCGCCTGCGCGATACAGAAACCCTATGAGCAAGAGACAATGCCGTTCCCGGCGTGCTGGACGCCGCCGGGACGGATAAGGCCTGTGAACGGGGAACAAAGGCGGCTGCGGGTATAGCCTGCATATCCGCAGCTACCATAGCTTCAGGTGTTACATTCACACAACAAGTTCAAACTATTACTATATAATCCACAAGGGAGTGTCACAGATTCCCCCTACCAACCAGTCACAATTCCCAGCTTCGCAGGCAAAGCAACATAAGTCCCAAAGTTCCAGTAACTCCACCAATAGAAGGTGTCCAAGAGGTGCACAACCGATCCCAACAGTCCCAATAGATGCAGTTCTCATCAGTCCCAATATCCAGTAGACAGCCGACAAGTCTACACGACCAGATGCAGGTGAGATACGCCAGTCCACAGTCCAGGGCCTCAGGACACTAAGTTCAGCAAATCCTCTCTGGGTCCTGGCAGCATGGGGAATTCTCCTGGCTCACCACAGATCCCGTGAGCTGCTCTCCCTTCCCCAGACACAATCCAACTCCGCTCCATGAGGTACAAGCATGATACCAGCTCTGCTCTGAGGTGCCTAGCTGTCTGCCTCCTGTGGAGAGCCAGCCACTCAGCAGCCTAAAGCTTCGTACACATGCCGTACCAGAAGCAACGACGGGTCAGCCGGACCCTCCCGCTGGGCGGTATTTAGCCGACAGTATGCGTGTGTGTATACGCTGTCGGCGGACTGATAAGGCTGTTTCTGAACGATCTGCCCGGCGGATCGTTCAGAAACAGCCTAACCAGTCCGCCGATACTGTTGGCTAAACACCACCCAGCAGGAGGGTCCGGCGGACCCGTCATTGCTTCTGGTACGGCGTGTGTATGAGCCTTAAATAGTGAATGGCTTTATGCTGATAAGGTGTATCTCTGATGTCTCCAGAGGATGGGGAAAGGTGAGCCTTCTATGGGACAGCAAATACAGTACTGTGCATTAGAGTCTGCAGTCCTAATCCAATCACCTTTTGTCACAGCTATGTTTTATACTATAGACTTCCAAAAGTATCATATTGTTTTTTCTATATAAATCAGATTTGTGACTGTGTACTATACTAGTGGGGAGTGGGATGGGTGTCAGGAAGGCCCCAGGTTATTTTTGCCCTGGGGCCCCACTGTAGCCAGAACCGGCCCTGGTTAGTGGACATGGACTACTCAATCAGATGAATGGCGACATATTCACTGTCCCAAAAAATCACAGTAGGGATTGTGTGTTGCAGAAACACCACCATGGACAAACCCACACACGGTGAAAATAGACATGTATCAACAGACCCAAAGGAAAGCATGGAGTCCGTACTGCATGCCCATTGGTTAGCTACTGTCTGCTTTGGCAAATAGTCTGGCTGCAGACCTACTGTGAAGCCTTCTTCAGGGGTGTAACTAGAGGGGAGCAGCCAGTGGCATAGCTAAGAGCTAAGGAGCTGTGGACCCCGATGAAAGTTCAACGTTGGGGCCCCCCAAGCACTCTATACATAACAATTGATACGGCGCACCAAAACCTGCCAATGGCAACTACAGTTTCAGAGGTGCAAGAAGGGGATGAGGAACAGCTTGTTAATGATTACCACTATTCAAAGTATCTATAGAAGTGATTATTACCAGCACAGGACCAATAGAGAGCTAATACTGCCGTTGAGGGAAGGCCCCTCCGGGTCCCTCTGGCCCAAGGGCCCAGATGCAATCGCAACCTCTGCACCCCCTATTGCTACGCCCCTGGGAGCAGCCCCTGCAATCACAGGCAAGCCCCATAAAATTGTGCCCCCCAATATTTGTAGTTATACCACTGGCTTTCTTGCTATGTTCTCACTTATTTTGGTGTCTACCACCCCTTTCTTTTGCAGTGTTTCTTCAGACTGGATCCTCGGTGAAGATAGCAGCTCCACCATCACACAACATCCTTCTGGGATCTGACATTGTGTTGCCCTGCTCCTTTTCTGTAGAGAGTCCTCAGATAAATCTTCAATTCCTCGCCGTCCTATGGCTTTTCCAAGAAAGAGAGCTTGTGAGAATCGATAATCAAGGGGAAAAGTTTCAACCAAGAATGTTTGTCAATAAACAGAACATCGTAAAAGGAATTGCATCGCTGGAAATCACAAATGTATCCATCTCTGACACTGGGAAATATACGTGTATGATTATCTACAGTCCAAACAGGGATTCACTGGATGTTGACCTTGCAGTTTATGGTAAGTGTAAAAAAGTAGTATATGTAAATATTCAAATTCCTTTACCGTATATCTCACAATTCCAACAATGGCCAATTTAAAACTCATTGGGGAAAGGAGGTTAAAGAGACACTGAAGCAGAAAAAAAATATGATATTATGATTTGTATGTGTAGTACAGCTAAGAAATAAAACATTAAGATCAGATACATCAGTCTAATTGTTTCCAGTACAGGAAGAGTTAAGAAACCCCAGTTGTTATCTCTATGCCAAAAAGCCATTAAGCTCTACACTTTCAAAGTTGTGGAGAGGGCTGTCTTCTGACTTTTATTATCTCAACTGTTAGTGAACAATTTTCTTTTTCTCTGCCAGAGGAGAGGTCATTAGTTCACAGACTGCTCTGAAAGACTCATTTTGAATGCTGAGTGTTGTGTAATCTGCACATATTATATAATGATGCAATGTTAGAAAAAAACACTATATACCTGAAAATAAAAATATGAGAATATTTTCTTTGCTGCTAATCTTCTAGTAATTATTCATAGTACACAACCAATTCATTATATCATATATTTTTTTCGCTTCAGTGTCTCTTTAAAGGGTAAGGATGCCTTTGGTAGGCAGAATAATTATCACATATGCACCCACTTGCTCCTCTGCCTAGGGGCGTTTCTAAAGTTTTGTTACTCAGACAAGAACTCCTGCCCCCCCCCTTTTTTGAAAATAAAATAAAAGAATCTTAAAAAAAAAAAGAAATCACAAAAGAGGTCAGAAGGAGGAACAGGGGGACTGAAGGAGGCACACAGGGGGACAAAATGAGGCAAAATGGTGGATATAATGAGGCACATAGGGGATAGAAGGAGGCACAGGGGACTGAAGGAGGCACACAGGGGGACAGAAGGAGGCACAAATGGGGGCAGAAGGAGGCACATAGGGCATAGAAGGAGGCACAGGGGACTGAAGGAGGCACACAGGGGGACAGAAGGAGGCACAATGAGGGAGAGAAGGAGGCACAGGAGGACAGAAGGAGGCACAGGGGGACAAGAAGGAGGCACAAAGGCTGACAGAAGGAGACAAAATGAGGAATAACGGGGGACTGAAGGAGCCACAATGGGACAAAAGAAGGAACAGAAAGACAGAAGGAGGCACAGGGGGACAGAAGGAGGCACAGGGAGACAGAAGGAGGCACAGGCCACAGGGAGACAGAAGGAGGCACAGGGAGACAGAAGGTGGCACAGGGAGACAGAAGGAGGCACAGGGGGACAGAAGGAGGCACAGGGAGACAGAAGGAGGCACAGGGAGACAGAAGGAGGCACAGGGAGACAGAAGGAGGCACAGGGAGACAGAAGGAGGCATAGCAGAATGGGGAAATGCAGGGGGCCTAACCCTAAACCCCCCCTTCCTGATGCCTAACCCTAAAACCCTCATTCTCCGCTGCAAATAACTTTAACACAAAAAAGTGACACCTTTCTAAAATAAAGTTCAAATCGTTAATTTATGATATTATAGTTCTCAAAATGGATTTCAAAATAATATTTATCGAAACACTAATTTTCAAAACTAAAAACTTTGTTTGGACAGGCCTGGCGCCCGTTATTTATCGGGTGCCCCGTTTTCTTGTTTGGCGCCCAATAGCCGATATTCTGCATTAGTGCCTGTAGACATACGCAAAGTGCACACTTCACTTACGTCAGAGTTGCTGCGACTGGCTGAAGTGACAGGACTTGGTCTCCCGGAGCTGCAGGCAGCGGAGGACGGCGGCATGGGAGCGATCTGAGCTTATGGGGCTGGAGGAAGCCCCAAGTATGTATAAGACTTTTTCATTTCAGCAGCTCTGGTACACTTTAACTAATTCCAAGTTCCAACTCCCCTTTTCCCCCTTTACAACACAGAACAATTATCACAACCTGCAATACTACTGCTGCATAACTAACCTGAAGAAAGTGGACAGTAGAATGCAACAAACCGCAGGGCAGTGTAGTGGGTAGCAATCTTGCATTGTCACACCTGGGTTGCAGGTTCAAATCTCAGCTTGTACACTCTCTGAATGGAGTTTTGTATGTTCTTCCTAAACTGTGTGGGTTTACATGCCCATCTGTGTACATTTGTTGTGAAGTGGGTGGGGGTAAGGCTAGTTCTATTGGCTACATATGTTATGGGTGGGGGGGGGGATAAGGTTGCAGCACTTGTTATTTGTCATGGGGGAGGGCAATGGTGGCTGCTCATGTGGTGGTGTTGGGGGCAGAGGAGAGAGTTGTGATGGCCACACATTTGCGGAGGTTGGCCACACTAGTTCTCTAGGGGTAGGGGGAATCTAGGGAAGAGGGACATCAGAACATTTTTGCAGAATTTGTAGTACTGGTACTAAATAAACCAGATGCCCCATAACCAGAGCTCCCAACTGTCTCTTTTGGAGGGACAGTCCCTCTATGGCAGTGGTTCCCAAGCTTTTTGAAGTCATGACACGTCACACCAAACGCTCAAATCTCCATGACACATTACAATAGAAAAATAGCGTCAGCAACTGGCCTGCTGTGGCCATTGGGATGGTGGAGCAGCAGGGACTAGACTGCTGTGGCCGCATGGATGGAGGAGCGGCGGCGACTGGACTGCTGTGGCCGCATAGATGGAGGAGCGGCAGTGGCTGGCCTGCTGTGGCCACAGGGATGGTGGAGCAGCAGGGGCTGGCCTGCTATGTCCGCATAGATGGTGGAGCGGCAGGGGCTGGCCTGCTATGTCCGCATAGATGGAGGAGCGGCAGGGGCTGGCCTGCTATGTCCGAATAGATGGAGGAGTGGCAGTGGCTGGCCTGCTGTGGCCACAGGGATAGTGGAGCAGCAGGGGCTGGCCTGCTATGTCCGCATAGATGGAGGAGCGGCAGGGGCTGGCCTGCTATGTCCGCATAGATGGTGGAGCGGCAGGGGCTGGCCTGCTATGTCCGCATAGATGGAGGAGCGGCAGTGGCTGGCCTGCTGTGGCCACAGGGATAGTGGAGCAGCAGGGGCTGGCCTGCTATGTCCGCATAGATGGAGGAGCGGCAGGGGCTGGCCTGCTATGTCCGCATAGATGGTGGAGCGGCAGGGGCTGGCCTGCTATGTCCGCATAGATGGAGGAGCGGCAGGGGCTGGCCTGCTATGTCCGAATAGATGGAGGAGCGGCAGTGGCTGGCCTGCTGTGGCCACAGGGATAGTGGAGCAGCAGGGGCTGGCCTGCTATGTCCGCATAGATGGAGGAGCGGCAGGGGGTGGACTCAGGCGCGGAGCTAGGGGGGGGTCGGGGTAGGACAAGTGCCCCGGGGCGCCGGGTCCCCAAGGGCGCCCAGCTGAGCTTCGGGTTTTTTTTTTTTTTTTTTTTGTTGTTGTTGCGGAGACCTGAGGAGAGCAGCGCAGAGAAGAGAGAGAGCTGTGCGGACGGTGGGGAAGGGGGGCCATATCCCCCCTCCTTCCCTCACCTTAGGTGCTCTCTCTCCCTCGCTGTCCCCTCCAATGTCTGTCCGGGACGGTGCTGGCAGCGGCGGGCGGAACTCACCTCCGTCTCGCTCCAGCGCCGGGCGGAAGTTCGGGTGCGCAGCCGCTGCTCTGGTCTGGACCAGACCAGAGTAGCGGCAGATCCATCCTGCGCTGCGAGAGACGGAGGTAAGTTCCGCCCGCGGCTGCCAGCACCGTCCCGGACAGACATTGGAGGGGACAGCGAGGGAGAGAGAGCAGCTCTTCCTCTTCTCTGCGCTGCTCCCCTCCTGCTGGGGAGGGGGACACCTGACCTGGCTACCTACTCTGGGCACATATATACCCCTGGCTACCTACTCTGGGCACATATATACCCCTGGCTACCTACTCTGGGCACATATATACCCCTGGCTACCTACTCTGGGCACCTATACCCCTGGCTACCTACTCTGGGCACCTATACCCCTGGCTACCTACTCTGGGCACCTATACCCCTGGCTACCTACTCTGGGCACCTATACCCCTGGCTACCTACTCTGGGCACATATATACCCCTGGCTACCTACTCTGGGCACATATATACCCCTGGCTACCTACTCTGGGCACATATATACCCCTGGCTACCTACTCTGGGCACATATATACCCCTGGCTACCTACTCTGGGCACATATATACCCCTGGCTACCTACTCTGGGCACATATATACCCCTGGCTACCTACTCTGGGCACATATATACCCCTGGCTACCTACTCTGGGCACATATATACCCCTGGCTACCTACTCTGGGCACATATATACCCCTGGCTACCTACTCTGGGCACATATATACCCCTGGCTACCTACTCTGGGCACATATATACCCCTGGCTACCTACTCTGGGCACCTATACCCCTGGCTACCTACTCTGGGCACATATATACCCCTGGCTACCTACTCTGGGCACATATATACCCCTGGCTACCTACTCTGGGCACATATATACCCCTGGCTACCTACTCTGGGCACATATATACCCCTGGCTACCTACTCTGGGCACATATATACCCCTGGCTACCTACTCTGGGCACATATATACCCCTGGCTACCTACTCTGGGCACATATATACCCCTGGCTACCTACTCTGGGCACCTATACCCCTGGCTACCTACTCTGGGCACCTATACCCCTGGCTACCTACTCTGGGCACCTATACCCCTGGCTACCTACTCTGGGCACATATATACCCCTGGCTACCTACTCTGGGCACCTATACCCCTGGCTACCTACTCTGGGCACATATATACCCCTGGCTACCTACTCTGGGCACCTATACCCCTGGCTACCTACTCTGGGCACCTATACCCCTGGCTACCTACTCTGGGCACCTATACCCCTGGCTACCTACTCTGGGCACCTATACCCCTGGCTACCTACTCTGGGCACATATATACCCCTGGCTACCTACTCTGGGCACATATATACCCCTGGCTACCTACTCTGGGCACATATATACCCCTGGCTACCTACTCTGGGCACATATATACCCCTGGCTACCTACTCTGGGCACATATATACCCCTGGCTACCTACTCTGGGCACATATATACCCCTGGCTACCTACTCTGGGCACCTATACCCCTGGCTACCTACTCTGGGCACCTATACCCCTGGCTACCTACTCTGGGCACATATACCCCTGGCTACCTACTCTGGGCACATATATACCCCTGGCTACCTACTCTGGGCACCTATACCCCTGGCTACCTACTCTGGGCACATATATACCCCTGGCTACCTACTCTGGGCACCTATACCCCAGGCTACCTACTCTGGGCACCTATACCCCTGGCTACCTACTCTGGGCACCTATACCCCTGGCTACCTACTCTGGGCACCTATACCCCTGGCTACCTACTCTGGGCACATATATACCCCTGGCTACCTACTCTGGGCACCTATACCCCTGGCTACCTACTCTGGGCACCTATACCCCTGGCTACCTACTCTGGGCACCTATACCCCTGGCTACCTACTCTGGGCACCTATACCCCTGGCTACCTACTCTGAGCACATATATACCCCTGGCTACCTACTCTGGGCACCTATACCCCTGGCTACCTACTCTGGGCACATATACCCCTGGCTACCTACTCTGGGCACATATATACCCCTGGCTACCTACTCTGGGCACATATACCCCTGGCTACCTACTCTGGGCACATATATACCCCTGGCTACCTACTCTGGGCACCTATACCCCTGGCTACCTACTCTGGGCACATATACCCCTGGCTACCTACTCTGGGCACATATATACCCCTGGCTACCTACTCTGGGCACATATACCCCTGGCTACCTACTCTGGGCACATATATACCCCTGGCTACCTACTCTGGGCACATATACCCCTGCCTACATATATTGGGCACATATACCCCTAACTACATATACTGGGCATATACCCCTGGCTACATATACTGGGCACATATACCCCTGACTATATATACTGGGCACATATACCCCTGACTATATATACTGGGCACATATACCCCTGGCTACATATACTGGGCACATATACCTCTGGCTACATATACTGGGGACACATACCCCTGCCTACATATACTGGGCACATATACCCCTGGCTACCTGTTCTGTGGACATCTCTACTCCTGGCTACCTGTTCTGGGGACATCTATACTGCTGGCCACCTATACTGGGGCTACCTATTTTTGGGGAACCACTGCTGTCAGATTGAGTGTATTTTGGGGAACTGCTGCCAGGTGAGAGGTGTCTACCATATTAAGGGGGCATTCTGCCTATTTATGTGAAATGCTGTCTATTTATGTGCCTCATGACTGCTGAATTTGTCTTGTTGGGGGCCTCATGGTTACTGAATTTGTCTTGTTGGGGGTCTCATGATTTGTTGGGGGCCTCAAGATCGCTGAATTTGTCTTGTTAGGGGCCTCATGATTGCTAAATTTGTCTTGTTAGGGGCCTCATGATTGCTGAGTTGGTCATGTTTGCTCATGATTGCGGAATTTGTCTTGATGGGGGGGAGCTCATGATTGCTGAATTTGTCTTGGAACATGCTGGAAGGTACCTACTGAGGGAGGGTGGGTGAGCGTGAGCCTGCTAACCTCCATGTACGTTTGGCTCCACCCATAACCACGCCCATATTTGGCCACGCCCCTTCACCTTAGGGGGCGCATTAATAGTCTTTGTCCCCGGGCGCTGAAAACCCTAGCTAACTGCTGTGGCCACATAGATGGAGGAGTGGCAGGGGTTGGCCTGCTGTGGCCGCAGGGATGGTGGAGCAGCGGGGGCTGGCCTGCTATGGCCGCATAGATGGAGGAGCGGCAGGGGCTGGCCTGCTATGTCCGCATGGATGGAGGAGCGGCGGCGACTGGACTGCTGTGGCCGCATAGATGGAGGAGCGGCAGTGGCTGGCCTGCTGTGGCCACAGGGATGGTGGAGCAGCAGGGGCTGGCCTGCTATGTCCGCATAGATGGTGGAGCGGCAGGGGCTGGCCTGCTATGTCCGCATAGATGGAGGAGCGGCAGGGGCTGGCCTGCTATGTCCACATAGATGGAGGAGTGGCAGGGGTTGGCCTGCTGTGGCCGCAGGGATGGTGGAGCAGCGGGGGCTGGCCTGCTATGGCCGCATAGATGGAGGAGCGGCAGGGGCTGGCCTGCTATGTCCGCATAGATGGAGGAGCGGCAGGGGCTGGCCTGCTGTGGCCGCAGGGATGGTGGAGTGGAAGAATCTGCCAGCCAGTGGCCAGAGATGGAGCAGGACAAGCAGCAGACAGCACACATACCAGAAATCCCATTCCTGTAGTGGAGGTGTGGAATGCTCGGCAGCGCGCTGTAGTGTCCCCGGCATCAGCAGTGGTGTGTCCCCAGCAGCGGTGCTGTACTCTCTGGCAGCTGCAGTAGAGTGCCCCCAGCGGTGTTGTATCCCCGGGCAGCGGTGATATGTTACCCCACGTTTTGAGGAGCCTGAGGAGTGGATAAGGATATCAGGCAGCCTCCGGTCCTCGTTCCTGGACACTTCTGCATCTGCCAGGTAGCGCGGCAGCGGTGGTGTAGTGATACCACATAGCAGATCTACAAGAAAATGTCCGCCGATGTCCATCATTTGTAGACATCAGCAGCCATTTTCTTGTAGCCCTGCTCTAAATACAGTCAGAGCATGGCGGCAAACAGCGACACATACCTGATGCTACCACGACACATAAATATGTCACGACACACGGGTTGGGAATCTGTGCTCTATGGGAACTAAATCCCTCTGTCCCTCTTTCTTCCTCATTAGTTCCTCTTTCTGAACTGATGTTCTGAATTTTAGTATTTCATATTTTGCTTCGGAATTCTTTCTGGTATCAGTAAGTAGAGGTGTGGCAGAGGCGTGATTAGGGGTGTGGCAGGGGAGTGATTAGGGGAGTGGCTGGGTGTGGTTAGGGTTGTGACAGGGGTGTGTTCTTAAAGGGATACTTAAGTCAGGGCTAAAAAAATAGGTTAACTCACCTAGGGCTTCCCTCAGCCCCCTGCAGCTGATCGGTGCCCTCGCAGCTCCGGTCCGATGCTCCTGGACCCGCCGGCGACGACTTCCGGTTTCGCCGTCACCGGCCGACAGGCATGGGAACGCGAGTGATTCTTCGCGTTCCCAGCCACAATAGCACCCCCTATACTGCTATTGCGGCCTTCTTGCCGCAATAGCAAGAATTGAATTTTTTATTAAAGAGAACCAGAGATGAAGCACCCTCTTGTATTTTACCTTATAAATCAGTGGGAACATGACAGTAAACACCTAATCTGCCCTTTGTTTCATTGTTCTCTGTGTAATCTGACTGTTATCACGTCTGATAAGAATCCCCGACTGAGAAGTCAGGCTGCTCCGTCTAGCTTTGCTACAGAAAGATTATAGCTAAGTCTGTCTTCTGTGGTGTTATTTCAAGCCCAAGCCTGCCCCCTTGTGGCTTTGCTATAATGACTCAGCAATAATCATTCCCAGCAAAGCCAGATTTAATTGCTCAGTCTGGGATTCTTGTGACTGCTGTTAACAGACACTTTTAGCAGTGATGGTGAAACAGAGAGCATGGTAAGTGTTTTCTCTAATGTTCTTACTGATATATATGGTAAAATACATGAGGGGGCTTTGTCTCTGGTTCCCTTTAATTAAGTTGAGTCCTGTGTTAAACATGGTGTAACGTGGATGAATGTGGATTTACTTTGGGACAAGTCTGGATTTGGACATATAGTATAAATTGCATTTTTTCTGTTGCTTTCAATGTGCTCGTAAAGAGAATCTGTATAAAAAAAAATGTTCCCGGGGGTACTTCAGGAGGGCCTCTGGATCCTAACAAGGCTTCCCCCGTTCTCCTCCGTCCCTCTGTTAGCCCGCCAGGATCCCCTGAAGTGTGGCGAGGTAAATATTTACCTCTCCGGGATCCTGCACAAGTGCAGTAGCCACTCTTCCTTCGGGTTAAGGGGGAAATAGCCGAACCCGATTGATCCACTCTACTGCGCAGGCACGAGTCCTTTAGCGTCTGTGCAGTAGAGTAGATACAATCGGGTTCAGCTATTTCCGCCTCACCCGAACGAAGCTGCTACTGTGCCTGCGCTGGATCCCGGAGAGGTAAATAAACCCTCGCTTGTCAAGCTTGTCGGGGGAAGATTGAGGGAGGATTCGAGGGAGCCAGCACCTCCCAAGAAAAGTATCTCCCAGAGGTTTTTTTTTAATTACTACAGTCTCTTTAAAGCGTTTAAACTACTTATAACAGTTTATACAGTGCTGTAACATTAAACAATAAACATACGTAATAATAAAAAACAGTATTTGTATCTCTGACATGTTGTTACTCAAGTCGTTTGTAAGTAGTAGCCTGATTGTATTTGAAGTGGAAGTCTTCCATGTAATGAAACACTATGCTAGGGTTCTGAACTGGGGAATAATAACAAAATCCTGCTGTTGGGACAAGATTTTATAATGGAGGAATGCCAGAATGTAATAAGTGGGAAGGATGAAGGGTAGGCGGGGAAGAAGAGAAGTCGTCAATTAATGTAACAGGAAGAGCCAACGTTTAGTTAGGAAAGTCAAGCAGGATATAAAGAGATAACTGACGACCTTTCATACTCCTGCAGAATCTCTGCATGAACGTTTCATAGTGCAGTTCCTTTGTTTCTCTCTAGTCAGCTAATCTCAGAAGACATGCAGAGTGACTAATGAGCTTGTGTCTAACATGAATCTTATATTACACGAAGTATAAAAATCCTTGACGAATAAAGACAGTGTCATGGGTGACTTTACATTTATTTTTTTTTGAGGTTTTCTTCAGGTTGAGGCTTTTTTGAGTGGCTGAAGGAGGGCCTCTGAAGGGGTCTCCACTCTCCACAACCTCCGAATTGGAAATAAATTGAGTGCACCATACAACAGAATCAGGTGAATTGGGTGTCGGGTTTGGCTGCTGTGTAATAATCTGCTACCAGCTAGTTGTTGGCGTACGTCTAGGAGAGGGTAGTGGTTAGTGCTCTCGCCTTGCAGCGCTGGGTCCCCGGTTCAAATCCCAGCCAGGTCAAAATTTGCAAGGCGTTGTAGGCTCTACCTGTGTGGGTTTCCTCTGGTTTTTTCCCACATCCCAAAAACATACAGATAAGTTAATTGGCTTCCTCCTAAATTGGCCCTAGACTATGAAACATGCACTACACATAGACATAGGACTCTGGTAGAGATTAGATTGTGAGCTCCTTTGAGGGATCGTTAGTGACAAGACAATATATACTCTGTACAGCGCTGCGTAATATGTCAGTGCTATATAAAAACTTAAATAAATAAATGTTGGCCTGTAAATCCAACACTGGGGAAACTTGCTTGTGCCTCTGCCATCTCACTTAGGCTACTTTCACATATGGCGTGTCACTGTACTCTCCCCTCCTGCTCCTCCGCTGCAGCTCCTCGCAGTGACCATTAGTCTCTATGAGAAAGGCCACAATACTCCCAGAGTGATGCAATGCGACGGCACAGAAGTAACACAAAGGCTGCAGTGCATTACCCTGTGACTCCTGGAAGTAAACCGGAAGTCCTGTGCGACTATCCAAGTTAAGATCTAGTGTGCAACCATCCTAAAGGGAACATTTTTTTTAAAGAATTGCGAACACCTGATATTTGCACCGTTACATAGTAAGATACTAAGCTGTTATATGACCCCCACTAATTTTTTTCTATTTTATCTGGAAGGGGGCAAAGCCAGGAACTTGTCAAATTCAATACAGACAAATTCCTCTTCAAAGTTAAAGAGGAACTCCAGTGAAAATAATGTAATAAAAAAGTGCTTCATTTTTACAATAATTATGTATAAATGATTTAGTCAGTGTTTGCCCATTGTAAAATCTTTCCTCTCCCCGATTTACATTCTGACATTTATTACATGGTGACATTTTTACTGCTGGCTGATTGTGTAGCTGCTGCTAGCTGTTTTGGCCATTAGAGACAGCTGTGAGCAGCTATTTCCTGTCTGTGAACCTTGTTACATTGTGGCAGTTTGCCAGGAGCACCATGGTCCTCAGAGCTTCTTGTGGGAGGAGTTTCACCACAATATCAGTCATACAGCGCCCCCTGATGGTCTGTTTGTGAAATGCAATATATTTCTCATGTAAAAGGGGGTATCAGCTACTGATTGGGATAAAGTTAAATTCTTGGTTGGAGTTCCTCTTTAAGCTGTATTCAAAAATCTTCTAAAAGTCATGGTAGCCAGCTGTGATGGGACCATAAATGATATAGGGATGGACCAAGAATGAACAATGTGTTATTTCCATCCAATTTTTCTTTGATTTTTAAAACAAAAATGTCTGTTTTCATGTACACGATATATGGCTTTAAGTGTAAATCAGCAATGTTTTTACTGACTCCAACCTCTTTTTGATTTGCAGCAACTCCATCCATCCATTTTGAGAAAGTTGACGCGGATACGGAGAGCTTTGCAGTCTGCTCAGTGACTGGTTTCTACCCCAAAAACATCAAAGTCGATATTTTAAAAGATGACGAAACAATCAAAGACTTTACATTTTCTGAATATGAGAATCCTGATGGAACTCACTCCATTAACAGCTCATGGACTATACGGACAGACGTGGAACCAAAGCCCAAAGTCCTGTCCTGCTTAGTTCACAGTGGATCTGACTCAGTCCCTCTACGTAAAGAAATTCAAATCATTTATAATGATGGTAAGACCCAGAACTTCATCTGCTCAAATTGTACCAGAAATCACACAATTTTTTTTTTATATAAGTTGATATCATGAGGTTTTTTACATTGTAAAAAAGAAATGTCCATTCATGTTTTAAAAGTGTCCCTGAGCTAAACATATGTATCTATCCTCCTATTCCTAAAAATTACTTTTTTTTTTTTAGAATCCAACTGCTTCATTTTCTATTTAAGAGCTGAAAAAACACAGTTCTAAAGCAAAATATTTGAACAATTGGACTTTTTTCTTTCTATCCCCTGCACTCCGAAGCTGTTCTCTTCTAGGAAAGAGTTTTTTTATGTCTGCAATTCATTATCAGTGAGGGTTACTCTAAACTCTGACTGGGTCCTGATTGGAAAGAAACTGTAATTTTCATAATTGAATGTTTAACTGCCATTCCCCTCCTCTGCTTCTTCCTCACCTCCGGTGCCCAGGAGGATGTGGGGGTACATAGGTCCCAGGGGGCTTGTGTTGTAATCTGGGAACCCCTTAGTAATGGGACCCCAGATGTCCAGCCTTATCCAGGTAAATAGGTATAGAAGGTCACTTTTGACTTCATACCAATTTAGTGTTAAAGTGGATCTGAACTCTTGCACAGGACAGAAGGGAAACCTAGAGAAATGCACCCCGTAAGTATTCAGAGAGTTTAGCCTAATTCCCCCTCATCTGTGTCTTATCACTACTGTAATTTGCTCTCCTCAGCTGTATCAGCTCAGGAATCTCCTATGCCATGGCAGAGCAGCTAATTTGTAAACACAGGCACTTTAATGCAGTGCTGGGTAAACTACGGCCCACCGGCAGGCGGCCAGATTCTTCCACTCCCTCCCTCCCTGCAGAGTCCCGAGCGGAAGGAGTTTTAGGAATGCGGCCCGCGGTCTGCAGCATGTGGCCCATGCTGTGCAAAGTTTGTCCAGCCCTGCTTTAATCTGGAAGTATGATTATTTGCAGATTTTAGGGTCTAAAAGTGGAGCAATTTTTTCATAGCTTTTACACCCTAAAACCAGGAAAATAAATCATACCACACAGAGATCTGCGGCTGCCCTGCACTTATTCACATCCCTGGGATGCAGCGCTGCAATTCTCCCTCCGTCCTCTAGGTGGTGCTGTAGATAGCTGCCTGTCATCATGACGACAAATGGCGATTTCTCCCAAGGGATCCAGAGCTTCCGAGAAATGGAAAACCAATGGCTGCCAGCATCTGGATCACGGAGGAGGTGAGGTGAAACACCCGCTGCACTGCACTTTTTCTCTATACCTCCTAGCAGCTACCCCGAGTCAGGCTAGGGATTACCGCTCCTGGCTTCTTTTTTCCACCCGAGCCTGACTCGGGGTTACCGCCAAGGAGGTTAAGCAACTGGCAAGGCAAATTTTCTAAATTGCTAAATCATGAGCCTAGGTCAAGGTGGACGGTCTGTAGAACATATTTAGTGACGCAATATTGTCATAATGTAACTCATCTTCCATTAACTCCAGGGGAGACCAATAACGCTGCACTGGTTGGAGGTCTTGTAGGAGGTGTGATTGTGGTTATAGCAGTCATCATTGGAGTCTACATCTACAGGAAGAAATCAGGTAAATGTTATTGTTATTGCGTGTTAGAATGATATACCGTATTTCTCAGACTATAAGACGTTCCTGACCATAAGACGCATCTAGGTTTAGAAGACAAAAAACAAGGGGAAAAAAATATACTAAACCTGGTGTGTCCAGGTACTGTTCTCCCCAATTATTATGTCCCCCTTATACCTCTTGTGTTCCCCTTTTACCTCTTCTGTCCCCTTGGTGTCCTCCTGAGTCCCCCATGTATCCACCTCTGCCCCCCCTGTGTCCTCCTGTGTCCACCTCTGTCCTACTTGCATCCTACTCTGTCTCCTTGTGTCCTCTTGTGTCCCCATGTGTTCACCTCTATCCCCTTTATGTTCTCCTCTGTTCCCCTTTGTGTCTCCCTGTGCCCTTGTTTATACTATGTGTCCTCCTTCATCTACCTATGTGTCCCGTTTGCCCTCTTCCGTCTCCCTTTGTGTCCCATTTGTCCCTTGTGTTCTCCTCCATCCCTCATTGTGCCCCGTTTTTCCTGATGTCCTCCTTTGTGCCCCTGGGTTCTCCTACATCCTCCTTTGTGTCCCCTGTTTGTCCCCTGGGTCCACCTCCACCTCCCTTTGTGTCCCCTATGTCCTTGTTTGTCCCCTGTGTCTTTCTCTGTCCCCCTCTGTGCCCCTTTGTCCTTGTGTCCTCCTCCATGCCTCCATGCATCCTCCTTTGTCCCTGTGTCCTCCTCTGCTCCCCTCATGCATAGATAAAATCAGTGACAGCGCATCTCTCACCTGATCCGCTGAAATCCGAGACCTCTCCTCTCCCACACTGCTGCTGATCACATCATTACATGCGACCAGCACTAGGAGAACACCTAGAGAGAGGAGAGGTCTCTGATTGCTGCAGGCACCGATGGATCATGTGAGAGTCACGCTGCCACTGATTTTATCTATGCATGAAGGGTGCAGAGAATGAGGCAATACAAAGGAGGACACGGGGGGAAGTACAGGAAGTCCCCGACATTGCGGTGGGTCGGTGGTTCATATCAGCAGGAGTCATAAGTTGGTGACTCCCTGTATTCAGACTATAGCCCTGAATGAGTCACGAACATAACAAAACACATAGGGCGGAGTCGGAGGTGTGCGCTGATGTCACAACAGGAAATGAGGGAATCAGAGGTAACTTGTGGCTCTGAGGTCCGCTTGCAGAGCTTTCCATGTACTATGTGATTCCCTGTAAGGAAGTTTTGTGAATAAATCTAGATATTTGTTTATTGGAGCTACAGTATCTCCTTGGCTGACCGGTTTTATGTGATATGCTCAAACTCAAGAGGCGCTTCTGGTGAGTGGAACCACAAAAGGGGGAGTCACGCTCTTTTTCTTCCCAAGGTGGTGGCACTACCCCCAGGAGTGCAGCACGGGGTGCAAGTTTCAGTGTTTTTTAAGCAATACTTGGCACTATGTGCATGTTTTATTGATTTTACAGGGTAATCTTCTGTAGTGAAGCATTGATGCGCAGTGATTTTTCTATTGACTGTATTCAGACTATAAGATGCAGTGACTTTTTCTCACCATTTTTGGGGGAGATAATGTGCATGTTATAAATTATAATCCATAAAATGAGATAAATAGACTTTGGTCCTTTTTTTCCCTTCATATCAGAAAGGAGTTATTTGCTAAGGAGGACAAGATAACTTTCCATATGCCTACTACATACCGATAATCAATGTTAATGTGTGGTTTTATTCTGTATTAAGTAGTGATGAGCACAGATTTTGCCTAATCATAATTTCACATCGTAATTTACAATTACAATGTAAAATTTTAATGCCACATTTTTGGGAAAATTCGTAATAAATGTTGCATGTAAACAATCCATCCATAATTTCACGTAATTACATGACATTTTGCGTAATTTTATGCCGACTTTGGTGTTTAAAGGGAACCTAAACTGAGAAGGATATGGATTTTTCCTTTTAAAATATTACCAGTTGCCTGACTCTCCTGCTGATCCTGTGTCTGTAATTCTTTTAGCCACAGTCCCTCAACAAGCATGCAGATCAGGTGCTCTGACTGAAGTCAGACTGGATTAGCTGCATAGGAAAAAAACACAAAGTCCTTGCGCTTTCACTATGAAGATATGACCCCTTCAGTAAATCCTTGGTTGCTACTGCAATATACACTGCGTACTGGACACCTCCACCAATGGGTACAAGAGCAATCTAGAGAAAACAGGAGCGCTCCATAGTGTATTACCAAAGAAAACAGTTTATTCGCATTAAAAGTTCTACTTACAAAAGTTTGGTTAAGAATCGCTTGTAAGCGGTAAGGCACATCCGCTGTAAGCCTGGGGTGATGGATCCACACGCGCTGTGGCCTGCAGCATGGTCTCCGATGGCCTGGGAGTTTCGTCTCTCTGGGCAGTGGGCGGAGCCTGAGCTTAGCGTGCTGATAGCGTCATTAAGATTTGACGAAGGCGCAGTGCGCCGAAACGCATACAGACGCTATCAGCATGCTAAGCTCAGGCTCTGCCCACTGCCCCGAGAGACGGAACTCCCAGGCCATCTGAGACCGCGCTGCAGGCCATAGCGCGTGTGGATCCATCGGGGGGATCTCTTTGGCTTACAGCGGATGTGCCTTACCACTTACAAGCGATTTTTAACCATACTTTTGTAAGTAGAACTTTTAATGTGAATAAACTGTTTTTTTTGGTAATACACTATGGAGCGCTCCTGTTTTCTCTAGATTGGATTAGCTGCATGCTTGTTTCAGGTGTGTGATTCAGCTACTACTGCAGCCAAAGATATCAGCAGGACTGCCAGGCAACTGGTATTGTTTAAAAGGAAACATCCATATCCCTCTCAGTTTAGGGAAATAGCAAAGCCCCATACATGCTATCTAATGAGAGGGATATGGATGTTTCCTTTTAAACAATACCAATACCAAAATTGCTGCGTATGTTAAAGAGAATCTGTACTGTAAAATTCTTACAATAAAAAGCATACCATTCTATTCATTATGTTCTCCTGGGCCCCTCTGTGCTATTTCTGCCACTCCCTGCTGCAATCCTGGCTTGTAATTGCCAGTTTTAGGCAGTGTTTACAAACAAACTAACCAGCTTGTGATAGGCTCACATAAGCAGAGTGTGTGAGTAATACAGAGCCTGCAGGGGGCCTGGAGAGGGTGTGTATCGCTTCTATCCAATCACAAGCAGCACAGCACATTCCAGCCTGAGTGCCTCAGCCCGACAGAGCCTGACAGAGGAAAGAAGATTAGATCATATAACAGAGATAATACAGCCACAGTGCAACTAGGAAAGGCTGCAGTAAGCCAGAGCACATTAGAACAGGTATAGGAATTTACAGTGGGTTGCAAAAGTATTCGGCCCCCTTGAAGTTTTCCACATTTTGTCATATTACTGCCACAAACATGAATCAATTTTATTGGAATTCCACATGAAAGACCAACACAAAGTGGTGTACATGTGAGAAGTGGAACGAAAAACATACATGATTCCAAACATTGTTTACAAATAAATAACTGCAAAGTGGTGTGTGCATAATTATTCGGGCCCCCTTTGATCTGAGTGCAGTCAGTTGCCTATAGACATTGCCTGATGAGTTCTAATGACCAAATAGAGTGCACCTGTGTGTAATCTAATGTCAGTACAAATATAGCTGCTCTGTGAGGGCCTCAGAGGTTGTCTAAGAGAATATTGAGAGCAACAACACCATGAAGTCCAAAGAACACACAAGACAGGCCAGGGATCAAGTTATTGAGAAATATAAGGCAGGCTTAGGCTACAAAAAGATTTCCAAAGCCTTGAACTTCCCACGGAGCACTGTTCAAGCGATCATTCAGAAATGGAAGGAGTATGGCACAACTGTAAACCTACCAAGACTGCAGCTACTTTGCTGGTGTGGGCTGACCTCTACGCACTGTCTGCAATCAATAAGTTTACTGTCCATGAATTTACCCTATTTCATGGAATAGAAGATTTTTTTTCACATCCAGTCTAGGTTTGCTAGGTGATTTATTGTTAAATCACATAACAGGTAAAAATTGTGCCAGAACCTATAGGCAGCAATGTTAATAGGTGTGGTTAGTGGCTATTAGCAGTAATTGTGGCACCAGAAGCTATTTGTAGCCACAGTGTGCTAGCCCCCAATATAGATAATCAGAGAGTGCGCAACAGAGCTGTTTACAACTCACCTGTCTAGGATCCAGCAGTCACACGCAACCCATCTTCATCTTCTCCTCTTAGGCATTCTGTCTCTATGGTGTTGCATATGCCGTCTGTCATCATGTGACAGCGCTCACACCATAAGGACAGAGCACCTAGGAAGAGCGGGTGAAGATGGGTTGTGTCTGTCCAGATCCTCGGCTGGTGAGTTTTACACCTCTCTGCTGTGCACTCTGCACATGGCCTCGCCCACCAGTTTCTCAGAGTGTGGCTGAGGGTTACTGCTTTGGGCAATTTTAATTAAAGGGATACTTCAGGCTGCAGAAAAAAAAGAGTTTCACTCGCCTGGGGCTTCTACCGGTCCTCAATGATCCCCCAGCTCCAAAAGCTCGGATCGCTTCCACGCCGCCGTCCTCCGCTGTCTGCAGCTCTGGTACCGGGTCCCGTCACTTTAGCCGGTCGCGGCCAGTCTGACGTAAGAGAAGTATGCTCTTTGCGTATCTCTCCAGCAGGTGCTGAAGAGATACATAGACGGAGCACTTCTCTTGCGCAGACTGGCCGCGACCGGCTAAAGTGACGGGACCCGGTACCAGAGCTGCAGACAGCGGAGGACAGCGGCATGTGAGCGATCCAAGCTTATGAAGCTGGAGGAAGCCCCAGGTATGTATAAAACTTTTTACTTTCAGGAGCTCTGGTACACTTTAAGTATCCCTTTAACTCCAGCATTACTACCAGGGAAGTTAAGATGCTTTCACACCTTCAATGACTACTGCCCATAGGGCAACAGTTCGAGGACCCAATTCTGTACAGATCAATGCGATCTTCCATTGCCTGGCAATTCATCTGCATTTCATAAGGACCACTAAACTGTCACCCTACTAATCAGATCTGATCACTAAAGACCCACAGACTGGGGATTGAGATCCGTTACATCATGTCCAAACAGTAATGAAATAAGTCATATGTGGTATAATTTTAATTGGAAAAGGCCAAAGCATGTAATGTGTTTTATAACAGTGGCACTTGCCATGTGAAAATTAAGAAGGATGAGTAATGAAAAAAAAATGCATTTTCTGGATTCACATTGTGTACAAATTTGCATATTGATGACACTAGCAGCCTTTCTCCAACAGGCTATCAGAAGCTTATGGTGACTGAGATAGAAGGTCCTGTGTGGAGAGATGGAGAGAAGACCACCCTGTCCTGTAAAGCTATTGGCTGCAGGAAGGATGTCCAGGTGACCTGGGTCATAGAGAGTAGAGGCGGCACACGTGTTGAGGTCTCTGAAGCTCCGCCCAGAGATGGAGAAGCTCCGCCCAGAGATGAGGAGGAAGCACAGCCACTAATGTCCAGGGAGTATGAGGTGACCAATGAGTGGACCAGAAATAATCATGATGTGACCACAAAGCTGACCTTCATTCCATCCATATCCAGAAATCTGGGGTCCACTGTGACCTGCAGGGTTATTCACAGGGAGAAACAGGAGGAGAGGACATATAAGCCCAAGTCCATTTATGGTAAGAAATATAACACTGTATATTTCACATTTGTGAGTTATATGGCACAATGTAGTAGCACAAATTAATTCTATTTATTTAAAATTAACCTGCCAAGCTGATTCATCAGAGCTGGATTTACCATAAGGCAGTGTAAGTACGTGCCTACAGGTGCCTGATAATGCAAAGGTGGCTCACTTTCCTCCCTGAGTGCCTCCCTTCCTCCTTCCATATGCAGAGTCCCAAGCTGAACGTAAATGAGAGGTTACTCACCCTACTCTCTGCATTCCACTGACCAGATCTCCCTTCAGTCAGGGGCACCTCTAGCTACTTACTACTGATGTTCTTCTAGCTACCTAATACTTGTGGGCCCCTCTAGCTAATTAATATTCAGGGTACTTCTGGCTATCTAATATTAAGGGACACTTGTAGCTACCTATGATGGGCAAGGGAAGTAAGGGAGGAGTGACAGCTAGGATAGCCAGCACAATTGCGGTGCAGTTTGGTGGGGTTGAAGGTTCATGGAGGGTGACGTCTAAGGTGCCAGGACCTCTGTGCCTTTAGGCTCCTGTAAGGTAAATCCATTCCTGAATTTTGTGGTTCTTAACCTGCTATACTTGTTCTGACCCTCTACTAGGCCTGTTCCTTATTTTCTGACCTTTCAGTAAGCCTGTACCCATATTTCAACCAAGTCTATTACTGATTATCATCTAACTCAATATCTGACCTTCTGCTAAAACTATCCATGGCCATCTGCTAAGTCAATACCTGACCTTCTACAGAGGTTATCAATGACCATGTGCTGAACCAATACCTGATCTTCTACTTAAACTATCTCTGACTTTCAGTTAAAGTTATTAATAACTAACTATTAAGAATTCCCTATCCCTCCTGTTAAACCTGTCCTGGCCTTATGTAAAGCCAAACATTGACCTTTTATGTATCCTATACCCCAATTTGAGAGTTACAATAGATTTTTTTAATTGACTATAACATATGAAAAATCTGACCAATGTAACACACACCTGTTTAAAATGTTTCACCAAATGTAAAATTTGACTGTTTGCACATATTTTAAATTTTACATTTTTTCGCCATAGGTCCCCTTTAACCCATGTAGATTTCAGCAAAGATCTAACCACGGAATTACTGAACCACTAATGTAGCACATCTCAATACAAACATTTCTGTACAGCCATTAATCCCTGTTAATCCTCCTCTAGCCAGCTCCATGGAGACTTTCCAACATACCAGCTACATTTTTATATCTGTAAAGTGTCCAAAATCAATCCAAAGTTGATCAAATGGCAGGTTGTAGACCGGAGATAAGCAACAGATTAATAGTGCTTGAAATATCTGGAGAAACGGGTATGTTCTAAACTATCTTAAGCCAATGAATATATTTATTTTATCTGTAATATATTGTTTTATTCTACAGCCACTCCCAAGCTCATTGAACCCTTGAAGTTTACACTGTTTGACCAAGGAAATGTACAGATCTCAGGTAGCTTCCAGAGGTTTCATCCACGAGAGATGGAGGTCAGCTGGACCTCTAAAAGGGGACAATCTGCAGACAAGATACAATCACAGGAGGAAGTGATGGGAAATGCTGATGGAACATTTAATCTGGAGAGTAACTGTACAGTGTCCGGAGAATTGTTCAAAGATCCCTCGTATAAAGTGATGGTGACATGGAGACATGAATCCATGGAGAAGCCACAATGCCGGGAGATTTCCGTAAGAGGTGAGAAATAATGCCGAAAAACTGATTACATTTTTTGTCAATTAAAATTTGGATCCCAGGGTGAGTCTATGACATTATGAAAGTAAAATAAAAAAGAGGAAAAATGCTCCTCACAAACACTTTTTCACTCCTTCTCCCCCATGCATGCTGGAATCTTCCTAGGAATTCAGGGCCCAGTAACCATGTCCCAGTCCCACCTCCCAAACAAAAACATCCCACATGTTTCATAATGTTTGGTGAGGGGCTTCCCCCACTTTTTTCTTTTAAAAAGCACCTTTGTGGGATCCCTACCACAGTGCTAAGTGTAACTACCTCTATTCATGTGGTGCTAGGCCCTGTGGGGTGACTTATGGTGGAATGTTATCTTTAGTAAAAATGGGGTCAACTCATGTTTAAGTTTTTACCCTTTCCAATCCTATTTATAGGTCATCCACATCTTCCCCAGCTCTTCTTTTATCACCTGTTTGTGTGTGTGTGGGGGGGGGGGCATGGATGCCTGCTGCAAGTTAAACAGTGAGGGGCTGTTGCCACATTCACATAGTGCTCATTGCACTAGTATAAGGAGAAAGTGACCATCAATCAAAGGGGGTGTGGCCAGCACAGGTGTGCAAGATGTAGTGCTGCGCCATGCAAAACGTGATTATGTGACTCAGTGTGGTGCCAGAAGAGATCGAAGTGTTGGGACTTAGTCCAGCACATGGTGGATCAAATGGGCCTGATGCTATGCTTGACTAGATCTGACAGCACCACAGGCAGGGCAGCTCAACTCTCAATGTCAGATGTGATACAACATCAGAAGCTGTACAGGGCCGTTTCTTGGGCAGTGCGGGCATGGCAGCCACCCTGGGTGCAGACTGGCAAGTAGAAGAAGTGGGGCACAGGCAGAAGGACATAACCTCTAGGGAGCTGGTGACGTGCGGTGCAGCCAAATGGAAGAATGGAATGGAAAGAAGATTACCAGCGCAATCACCTTCCTAGACTGGGCTGCCTGACTCTGACATCAAGTCGTCATCATCGCGCCACCACGGCATGATGACAATTTATGGCCTGTAGCAGTACTGCAGGCTGTGTGCGACACCCATGGAGGAGTCGGCTTTCCGGGCTCTCTTTGCCTGTGTGTTTTCCTGGTCTCTGCTTCCTCCTGGATGAGCTGCTGATCACTAGTAAGTAGGCAGATCTACTTGTGACCTGTGGCTGTGTGACTGTCCCCAAAGAGTAAGGGTTTGTGAGTCCACTGGGTGGGGGGGAAGGGGACACAATTTTTACACTCTCGCCCTGGGTGCAATAGAGCCTAGAAACTGCCCTGGTAGTGTAGAATGCTCCTAATATTTGACTACATCTGACAGTGGATTGGAATGGGTTAATGTGACTTCAATTGTCTACATGAGGTATAATGTGATTCCACTTGCCTATGTGAGGTGATATATGGTTTCACTTGTCTACTAGGGATGCTCATTCGGATTCCGCGGAAATGCAATTTCCGAAATTCCGATCGGAAATTGCATTTCCGCATCGGAATGCGGAAATCGGTAATGCAAGTATTTCCGCCGGAAATCGCGTAAATTCCACCAGACTTTAACATCGATTTTCTCAAAAACTATAAGGTCTTTTTGAAAACTGTTTTTTGCATCTTGTTCACAAGATTCGGCTTAATAAACCCTGAAAAGGTTTGGTGTTTCTAGGACTTAAGGGGGCTTTTCTATTAACTGCTAAAGTCGGCGGATTTTTACTGTAATGTAAAATGCAGAAAATCTGCATCTGCCTATTTTCTGCATTTTACATTACAGTAAAAATCCACCGACTTTAGCAGTTAATAGCAAAGCCCCCGTAAGACCTAGAAACACCACATTTTCAGGGTTTATTAAACAGAACCTTCTGAGCAAGATACAAAAGTTTTCAAAAAGACCTTATAGTTTTTGAGAAAATCGATGTTAAAGTCGGGTGGAATTTCCGCGATTTCCGGCGGAAATTCCGCCTTGGAATGCGGAAATTGGTAGCGGAAAGCGGAATCGGTAATCGGTACATGACGGAATGCGGAATTACCATGGAATCGGAATTTGGCATTCCGACCATCCCTATTGTCTACATGATGTGTGATATGACTCTAGTTGTCTACATGATGTGTAAGAAAATCCCACTTGACTACTGGAATATGTGCAGTTCAAGATGGTGTTCTTAATTTTTTTTTCTGTTTAGATTTGATAGACGGATGTCTTTTTCAACCAAACTAATGCTGGGAATACACCATGCGTTTTTTCGGCAGATAGATGGTTCGGTAGAAAATTTCCGACATTTCCGATCTTACTTTCAATAATTTTACTGCTCGATTTCTCATAGAAACAAAGTCCAGAGTCCGTTAGCACACCAATTTGTAAATTCCAAGGTGTTTTAGTCTTCACATCACAAGTCAACACAAAGATTGAAAATTGTTTTGGGGCCACGCATGGTCCCCTTCATCAGAAAGTGCAGACTATGGTCCCGAAACAATTGTCAATCTGTGTGTTGACTTGTGATGTGAAGAATAAAACACCTTGGAATTTACAAATTGGTGTGCTAACCAACCCTGGACTTTGTTGTTATGAATTGGGTGTGGCTTGACACTCAGATTATGCACCCAGATTATGCACCCATCTTTGATGTGTGGAAAAGTGTGCCACTCCTGACCTACCACTTTGATTTCTCATAGAAGTGAATGGAAATTGATAAGAAAGGATAAGAGAATAGAGCAGGAAATTGAGGGGAAAACAAATCTAAAATCGATCGAACAGAAAATCAACCAAAAAAACGCATTGTGTGTACCCAGCATAACTATGTAACTATGTAACATAAGGACTGATATGATTCCCTTTGTCTATATGAGCTCTGATGTTATTCCAATTATCTATATGAGGTCTTGTGTGACTTGTCTTCATACATTTTGATGTGATTCTCCTTTCTCCAGTATAATTATCATTGTTTGCCTGAGGACTGTTTACTTCTCACATGTCTATATGAGGCCTGATCTGATTTCATTTATATACACAGGTTTCATGTGTCTACACTTGTTGACTTTCATTTGCAGAACTTCCGTGGCGTCCAAAGCTGCAGAGCTTCCCAATAGACAGTGTCTTCCAGGATGACGAGGTTCTCCTGCAGTGCCGGGTATCAGACTTCTTCCCCGATGCTCTGACTGTAAGATGGTTTGAGAGGAAGCCAGGCAGTCAGGATTTGGTGGATGTTTCCAGGTCTGAGAAGTACACAATGCAGGATATCATCTCACAGAAGACAGAGAGGAACACCTTCTCCACTACAGCGACTTTATCTTACAAGAGATCCCAGCTGTCTGAGAAGGGAGTGGACTTTATCTGCAGAGTGGAACATCCCAGCCTGGAGGAGCCCATCCAGAACAGCATTTCACAGTACAAAGACACAGGTAATTATTTGTTATAATTTAGCATATAATGGAAGCTCTTCATCAATGCATGGACTAAAAATGTATGATGTTCAGTGATCCAACTACCCAAAGCATACAAAACAATGGCCTCAATTCACTAAGATCATGCTGGAGATAATAACATAGAGATGTCACGAACCTCCGATTTTCGGTTCGCGAACCGGGTTCGCAAACTTCCGCGGAAGGTTCGGTTTGCGGAAAAGTTCGCGAACCGCAATACACTTCAATGGGGAGGCGAACTTTTGAAAAATAGAAAAAATTATGCTGGCCACAAAAGTGATGGAAAAGATGTTTCAAGGGGTTTAACACCTGGACGGGGGCATGGCGGAGTGGGATACATGCCAAAAGTCCCGGGGAAAAATCTGGATGTGACGCAAAGCAGCGTTTTAAGGTCAGAAATCACATTGAATGCTAAATTGCAGGTCTAACGTGCTATAAAACATCTTGCATGTGTATACATCAATCAGGGAGTGTAATTAGAGTACTGCTTCACACTGACACACCAAACTCACTGTGTAACGCACCGCAAACAGCTCTTTGTGTAGTGACGGCCATGCTGGACTACTGCGCAACATGGCGAGATTGCTCTTCCTCACTCAGTGATGTCAGGTAATGTGTGACTTCCTTCTCAACTTTCCATGGCATTGTTAAAAAGCTTACGTTTTGTTTTTAAATTACATTTACTACTTGCTGTGTACTTGTTCAGTACCGCTACAATGAGAATCCTGTGGAGGCGAGCAAGTCTGCCATTGTGACCCCGGGTAATGGCCAGGGAATGAGGGGTTTGAATCCGGTGTGGAGCCTGAGCAACGGCTACCACTACACATCCAAGAAGGGCAGCGGGCAGGCATGCACGCCCGCCCGCCCAAAAGTAGTGACCAAAAATAACAATACAGGAGGCGGACTTTCGAGGCCCTGCTGTGTATTTGAAATGAATGTACTTTAAATCCTTGAACGAGAACCAGTTATGGCGGGCAAAGATGACACCACATTCCTTTCACGAGAATCATATGGAGGCGGGCAAGTCTGCCATTTGTGACCCCGGGTAATGGCTGGGGAATGAGGGATGGAATCCGGTGTGGAGCCTGAGAAACGGCTACCACTACACATCCAAGGAGGGCAGCAGGCAGGCATGCACGCCCGCCCCGAGGTAGTGACCAAAAATAACAATACAGGAGGCGGACTTTCGAGGCCCTGCTGTGTATTTGAAATGAATTAACTTTAAATCCTTTAACGGGAATCCGTTATGGAGGGCAAGTCTGCCATTGTCACTGCGGGGAATGAAGGTTGGATTCCAGCCCGAAGTGGGAGCCTGCTGAGACCCATGCTGTAGCTGCCCTGACCGTGCTTTGCAGACCAGGCATCTGTGGTCAGATGGACCCTTGAGCCAGCGGAAGACAAACCAAGTCGAAAGCATTTGCCAAGAATGTTTTACGGAGGGCAATTTTTGTTGGTATTTTTGTAAATTGTTTGAAAATGTAGATGGTTGTATTTTTAAATAGTTTGAAAGTTTAGATGGTTGTATTTTTAAATTGTTTGAAAGTTTAGATGGTTGTATTTTTAAATTGTTTGAAAGTTTAGATGGTTGTATTTTTAAATTGTTTAAGTGTAGCCATTCTTCCTCCCCCCAGCCACGAACAATACCATGGGAACGCGGAGCAGCAGAAGCCCCCTGTGACAGCTGCCGCGGTTGTTCTCCGCGGCTTGTCTTTTGAGGGGTGCTGCTTTTCCTCAGGTGTTCTTGCCATAGCTGTTTGTGCCTTCTCTCCAGGTGCCTTCGTAAAGCACTTGTCCCTACGTGACAGTTGGCCTTTCCACGGCTCAATTTTTGCTGGCAGAGACACTAGATGGCTTTGCTCCGATCTGAGACACACACGTTAAAAAATTTACAAACCGCTGAGCCCCCCTGGGCTAATGGCGCTACGGTGGCATCAGCAGCTGACGTTGAAGGACATGTTGGCTGTCTGGCCATAGTGGGCGATACATGGCGCCGGACACTGCCCCCAGCTGTTTCTGAGGACGAGCTCCCTCTTGTATTGCGTTCCGGAGTTGGAGCCTGAGAAACGACTACCACCACACATCCAGGCAAGGAGGGAGGCAAGCAGGCATGCACGCCCGCCCCGAGGTAGTGACCAAAAATAACAATACAGGACTCAGGAGGACCTTTTGTGGCCCTAATTGAAATGAATTAACTTTAAATCCTTTAACGGGAATCCGTTATGGAGGGCAAGTCTGCCATTGTCACCGCGGGGAATGAAGGTTGGATTGTGGCCCGAAGTGGGAGTCTGCTGAGACCCATGCTGTAGCTGCCCTGACCGTGCTTTGCAGACCAGGCATCTGTGGTCAGATGGACCCTTGAGCCAGCGGAAGACAAACCAAGTCGAAAGCATTTGCCAAGAATGTTTTATGGAGGGCAATTTTTGTTGGTATTTTTGTAAATTGTTTAAAAAATGTAGATGGTTGTATTTTTAAATAGTTTGAAAGAATGTTTTACGGAGGGCAAGTTTTTTTGCCCTTTTTTTAAATTGTTTGAAAATGATAGATGGTTGTATTTTTAAATTGTTTGAAAGTTTAGATGGTTGTATTTTTAAATTGTTTGCAAGTTTAGATGGTTGTATTTTTAAATTGTTTAAAAGTGTATCCATGCAAGTGCAAGTTATGCACTGACTGCCAGGTATAATGTGCAGTCACAGATGCAGTGAAAGGTATGCAGTGACTGCAAACAGCCGTTTGTGTAGTGACGGCCGTGCTGGACTGGTGCGCACCATGACGAGAGTGCAGGTGATGGTGGCTTTTCAGCCCATATGCTCGCCCGGCTGATGTAGCTGAATGACAGAACAGTGACTGTCCAGCTGATCAAATTTGGTCTGACCACAATGAAGCAACGACCTTATTATCTTTTGTGTGCCACCCCCACCCGAGACACTCAAATAGCCGGCGGTCATTGCTTCATTGTGATGCGCAAGCCCCTTCACCGCGGCAAGGTAATGATCACGAAGGGGGATGGGCACATGTACACGCACCAGAAAAATGAGTGTAGCGGCCGCTGCTTGCAGCGGCCTTAAAAATTCAGGAATCCGCCTAGAGTCCTGGACCCTGTTGGTGGTGACGGAGAAGGCAGTCAAGCGGCCTGCAGGCAGAGAAGCTGTGTGTGGGGACTGACTTAGTCTTCGGTCGTGCAGTAGCCCTCCGTGAACCATTCCCCATTCATTTTGATAAAGGTCAGGTACTGAACACTGTCGTGACTTAGGCGACTTCTCTTCTCAGTAACTATGCCTCCAGCTGCACTGAAGGTCCTTTCTGACAGGACGCTTGCGGCAGGGCAAGAGAGAAGTTGTATGGCAAATTGGGACAGCTCTGGCCACAGGTCAAGCCTGCGCAACCAGTAGTCCAAGGGTTCATCGTCGCTTTTCGCAGAGTCTACATCCACACTCAAGGCCAGGTAGTCAGCTACCTGCCGGTCCAGGTATTGGTGGAGGGTGGATCCGGAAGGACTATGGCGAGGAGTTGGACTAAAGAACGTCCGCATGTCCGACATCACCCTGAGATCGCTGGAGCGTCCTGTTCTTGCCTGCGTGGACTTGGGAGGAGGAGGGTTACTGCCAGTGGTACCTTGATTGCGTTGTGCAGCCACATCACCCTTAAATGAATTGTAAAGCATCATCGACAGCTTGTTCTGAAAGTGCTGCATCCTTTCCGCCTTCTGTTGAGTTGGTAACAGGTCCGCCACTTTGTGCCTGTACCGAGGGTCTAGTAGCGTGGCCACCCAGTACAGGTCATTCAACTTGAGTTTTTTGATACGGGGATCCCTCAACAGGCTGGACAACATGAGAGAGGATATCTGCACAAAGCTGGATGCAGACGTACTCTCCATCTCAAGAAAAAAGGGGTACGGGGAGCACATGATTGGTTACAAAATTGGTACAAATTTATTGAAAAAAAGATCTAGCATATAATGACATTCATTCAAACCCCCTTAAAAACAAGCAAGAGAACCTGGCCAAAAATTTACTGAAATGTATGGGGACCCTAGCAGTTCCAGCAGGAGTGCACTCCTATGTAAAAAATAGAACTGACATGTCAGCAAAAACATTTCTTCGGGCCCAATTTGTAATACAGCCAGGTAGTAGGCATATCCCAGAAGCTGCCTAAAGACCATCCGCCATAGAGTTCCTGTGCAGTTTTAACCACCCGTGTGCATAACCAGAAGCACGCCTCTGTGTATCAAAACACATACGCCCTCATTACAGACACATACAGCAGTGTCTAACCTCAACTCCTGTAAAGCATGGCTCCACAATGGTGGAGTAAACCCAACTCTCGTGTCCCAGATGGCCGGCAAGCGCCCACGCAGGCGAGACACCTCTATTTCCGTGGCGCATACAATGCGGAAAGCCGGCTCGTCAAAGTTGGAAGTGGTGGACGCGTTGGTGTGCGAGACAGGAGGAGGAAGAGAGGCGGAGGCGTCTGAAGAAGTCACGTGTTGAGTGATGAAACGCGTCACGTGAGCAGGCTATACCCGGAAGCGCACGCCAGCGCCAACGTCCCCCGTGCCTCCGCCTCTCTTCCTGCCTTTTCTCCAGGTGCCTTCGTAAGGCACTTGTCCCTACGTGAGAGTTGGCCTTTCCACGGCTCAATTTTTGCTGGCAGAGACAACAGATGACTTTGCTCCGATCTGAGACACACACGTTAAAACATTTCCAAACCGCTGAGCCCCCCTGGGGTGATGGCGCTACGGTGGCATCAGCAGCTGACGTTGAAGGGCATGTTGGCTGTCTGGCCATAGCTGGCGATACATAGTGCCGGACACTGCCCCCAGCTGTTTCTGAGGACGAGCTCCCTCTGCTTCTATCATGGAGTCGTCTCCTCCTAGTCCTCTCTGACTCCTCCTCTGAACTGTCCCCCTGGTCATCTCCTCTACCGGGAACATATGTGGTATCCGTATAATCGTCATCATAATCCTCCTGGCCAGCTGCATTGTCCTCAGACACCTCCTCAACTGCACCAACTTTCATCAGCCCCCTCCACACACGTTACGTCCATACTATCGCCACCTAACTCAGACGTAGGAGGTGGTGTACCTGCGCCTTCTTCTTGTTGTTGCAGTAGTGGCTGTGAATCGGTGATTTCACCACCACCACCAAATAACTCCTGCGAAGTGTCAAATGCAGCGGATGTGGTGCTTGTTGTAGCGCTGGTGGCTGCGGGAGATGAGGTGTTCTGTGTTAAATACTCAATCACCTCCTCACGATTTTGGGAAGCGATGGCACGTGCCTTCTTCTGAGCACTGTATTTTGGGGCAGGTCCGCACGAAATCACAGCAACACCACCTCGCACAGACCTGCCGGTGCCTGGTGGCCTTCCTCTGGGTCTGCCTCTACCTCTTCCTCTACCTGGTTTGTCCATTTTGTCCATCTCGGGGGGATGCTAGGTATATGCAGTGAGCTCGGTTCACTGAACAGTAAAGGTACTAGGATGCAGTGAGGTGGGTTCACTCAACACAACAGGTAGTAGGATGCAGTGAGCTGGGTTCACTGAACAGTAAAGGTACTAGGATGCGGTGAGGTGGGTTCACTCAACACAACAGGTAGTAGGTATATGCAGTGAGCTGGGTTCACTCAAAGTTATGTGCAGTGATGAGGTGGGTTAAGTAAACACAACAGGTAGTAGTAGGATGCAGTGAGCTGGGTTCACTCAACACAACAGGTAGTAGGTATATGCAGTGAGCTGGGTTCACTCAACACTACAGGTAGTTATGTGCAGTGATGAGGTGGGTTAAGTAAACACAACAGGTAGTAGTAGGATGCAGTGAGCTGGGTTCACTCAACACAACAGGTAATAGGTATATGCAGTGAGCTGGGTTCACTCAACACTACAGGTAGTTATGTGCAGTGATGAGGTGGGTTAAGTAAACACAACAGGTAGTAGGTATATGCAGTGAGCTGGGTTCACTCAACACTACAGGTAGTTATGTGCAGTGATGAGGTGGGTTAAGTAAACACAACAGGTAGTAGTAGAATGTAGTGAGGTCTGTTCACTCAACACAACAGGTAGTAGGTATATGCAGTGAGCTGGGTTCACTCAACACTACAGGTAGTTATGTGCAGTGATGAGGTGGGTTAAGTAAACACAACAGGTAGTAGTAGGATGCAGTGAGCTGGGTTCACTAATCACAACAGGTAGTAGGTATATGCAGTGAGCTGGGTTCACTCAACACTACAGGTAGTTATGTGCAGTGATGAGGTGGGTTAAGTAAACACAACAGGTAGTAGGTATATGCAGTGAGCTGGGTTCACTCAACACTACAGGTAGTTATGTGCAGTGATGAGGTGAGTTAAGTAAACACAACAGGTATTAGGTGTATGCAGTGAGCTGGGTTCACTCAACACTACAGGTAGGTATGTGCAGTGATGAGGTGGGTTAAGTAAACACAACAGGTAGTAGGTATATGCAGTGAGCTGGGTTCACTCAACACAACAGGTAGTTATGTGCAGTGATGAGGTGGATTAAGTAAACACAACAGGTAGTAATAGGATGCAGTGAGCTGGGTTCACTCAACACAACAGGTAGTAGGTATATGCAGTCAGCTGGGTTCACTCAACACAACAGGTAGTTATGTGCAGTGATGAGGTGGGTTAAGTAAACACAACAGGTGGTAGTAGTAGGATGCAGTGAGCTGGGTTCACTCAACACAACAGGTAGTAGGTATATGCAGTGAGCTGGGTTCACTCAACACTACAGGTAGTTATGTGCAGTGATGAGGTGGGTTAAGTCAACACAACAGGTATTAGGTGTATGCAGTGAGCTGGGTTCACTCAACACTACAGGTAGTTATGTGCAGTGATGAGGTGGGTTAAGTAAACACAACAGGTAGTAGGTATATGCAGTGAGCTGGGTTCACTCAACACTACAGGTAGTTATGTGCAGTGATGAGGTGGGTTAAGTAAACACAACAGGTAGTAATAGGATGCAGTGAGCTGGGTTCACTCAACACAACAGGTAGTAGGTATATGCAGTGAGCTGGGTTCACTCAACACTACAGGTAGTTATGTGCAGTGATGAGGTGGGTTAAGTAAACACAACAGGTAGTAGTAGGATGTAGTGAGGTGGGTTCACACAACACAACAGGTAGTACGTATATGCAGTGAGCTGGGTTCACTCAACACTACAGGTAGTTATGTGCAGTGATGAGGTGGGTTAAGTAAACACAACAGGTAGTAGTAGGATGCAGTGAGCTGGGTTCACTCAACACAACAGGTAGTAGGTATATGCAGTGAGCTGGGTTCACTCAACACTACAGGTAGTTATGTGCAGTGATGAGGTGGGTTAAGTAAACACAACAGGTAGTAGTAGGATGCAGTGAGCTGGGTTCACTCAACACAACAGGTATTAGGTATATGAAGTGAGCTGGGTTCACTCAACACTACAGGTAGTTATGTGCAGTGATGAGGTGGGTTAAGTAAACACAACAGGTAGTAGTAGGATGTAGTGAGGTGGGTTCACTCAACACAACAGGTAGTAGGTATATGCAGTGAGCTGGGTTCACTCAACACTACAGGTAGTTATGTGCAGTGATGAGGTGGGTTAAGTAAACACAACAGGTATTATGTGTATGCAGTGAGCTGGGTTCACTCAACACTACAGGTAGTTATGTGCAGTGATGAGGTGGGTTAAGTAAACACAACAGGTAGTAGGTATATGCAGTGAGCTGGGTTCATTCAACACTACAGGTAGTTATGTGCAGTGATGAGGTGGGTTAAGTAAACACAACAGGTATTAGGTGTATGCAGTGAGCTGGGTTCACTCAACACTACAGGTAGTTATGTGCAGTGATGAGGTGGGTTAAGTAAACACAACAGGTAGTAATAGGATGCAGTGAGCTGGGATCACTCAACACAACAGGTAGTAGGTATATGCAGTCAGCTGGGTTCACTCAACACAACAGGTAGTTATGTGCAGTGATGAGGTGGGTTAAGTAAACACAACAGGTAGTAGTAGGATGCAGTGAGCTGGGTTCACTCAACACAACAGGTAGTAGGTATATGCAGTGAGCTGGGTTCACTCAACACTACAGGTAGTTATGTGCAGTGATGAGGTGGGTTAAGTAAACACAACAGGTAGTAGTAGGATGCAGTGAGCTGGGTTCACTCAACACAACAGGTAGTAGGTATATGCAGTGAGCTGGGTTCACTCAACACTACAGGTAGTTATGTGCAGTGATGAGGTGGGTTAAGTCAACACAACAGGTATTAGGTGTATGCAGTGAGCTGGGTTCACTCAACACTACAGGTAGTTATGTGCAGTGATGAGGTGGGTTAAGTAAACACAACAGGTAGTAGTAGGATGCAGTGAGCTGGGTTCACTCAACACAACAGGTAGTAGGTATATGCAGTGAGCTGGGTTCACTCAACACTACAGGTACTTATGTGCAGTGATGAGGTGGGTTAAGTCAACACAACAGGTATTAGGTGTATGCAGTGAGCTGGGTTCACTCAACACTACAGGTAGTTATGCGCAGTGATGAGGTGGGTTAAGTAAACACAACAGGTAGTAATAGGATGCAGTGAGCTGGGTTCACTCAACACAACAGGTATTAGGTGTATGCAGTGAGCTGGGTTCACTCAACACTACAGGTAGGTATGTGCAGTGATACGGTGGGTTAAGTAAACACAACAGGTAGTCGGTATATGCAGTGAGCTGGGTTCACTCAACACTACAGGTAGTTATGTGCAGTGATGAGGTGGGTTAAGTAAACACAACAGGTAGTAGTAGGATGCAGTGAGCTGGGTTCACTCAACACAACAGGTAGTAGGTATATGAAGTGAGCTGGGTTCACTCAACACAACAGGTAGTTATGTGCAGTGATGAGGTGGGTTAAGTAAACACAACAGGTAGTAGTAGGATGCAGTGAGCTGGGTTCACTCAACACAACAGGTAGTAGGTATATGCAGTGAGCTGGGTTCACTCAACACTACAGGTAGTTATGTGCAGTGATGAGGTGGGTTAAGTAAACACAACAGGTACTGGGGTATATGCAGTACTGGGTAGTACAATGTGCAGCTCCCTGTCACACACACAGGCAGTCAGTCACTGAATGTGCTGGGCTGCTGACAGTGGCACACACACTATCAATTAGCAAGGCTGTGCATGCAACAAAAGTGTCAGTTTGACACACAGTAAAAAAAAAAAAAGTACAGGATGAGCTCTGACAAGAGCTAGGGTGCTATAAAAGCAATAACAATCAGCCAGGAGCAAACTAAGCAGCCAAGAACCTAACTAATCTGTCCCTAGAAGAACAAGTCTGCAGCAGCTGTCCCTTTCCTCTCACTAGCAGGCACACGAGTGAGTGTAATGGCCGCCGGAGCCTGCCTTATATAAGGGGGGTGGGGCTCCAGGGCTTACTGTAGCCTGAATGGCTACAATGTGCCTGCTGACTGTGATGCAGAGGGTCAAAGTTGACCCTCATAGTGCATTATGGGGCGAATCGAACTTCCGTAAAAGTTCACCTGGCGCAGGCGAATGCGAACCACCAAAGTTCACCTGGAACCGTTCGCCGGCGAACCGTTCGCTACACCTCTAATAATAAGGCAAGAGAAAACTTACCTCCACACAGTAAGAGAGTTATCCCATCCGTTCATTCCTTACGTTACCTCTTCTGTAGTTAATTTACCTCCTCTGTAGTTAAGTTACCTCCTCTGTAGTTATTTTCACACACAGTTAATGAACAGCCTGTCTTTAACTCTGGAGTTATTTTAAGGATTAAAGAGTTAACTTAAAGACAGAAGAGTTAACTTTAGGTTTGCCTGAGGTAAAATGTTTCCTGAATACTACATGCCTTATCACCATGGTAACAACTCTAGAAGAGTTATTAAAGACAGGAGATAAGCTTAGTGAATTGAGGCCATTGTCTACTACAATCACATTGATAAGGGTGTGTCTGCCTTCTTGGCAGGTTCAGCTGGAGCTGTTATCACACCGCAGAACAATGTGTAATGTCAGCGAAAGTCTATAAATTACAACCCCAGCCCAACCATATTCCTACCTAATAATAAATCTTATTCTTCTCCATGTCATAACAATCCGCTAAGACATACCTCATCACAGGGTAATGATGAACCACTTAACAACCAGCCACCGTACATACGGCATGCAGCTATCAGTGTTTAGCTACAGCTCCGTATATATACGGTAGCTGGCTGTCATGTCTGCATGCCCCGGGTCCCTCCTCCCCAACACCTATAGTACTATTTCCTCCCCCATATAGTATCGCTAAACCCAAAAATAAACCTTATAATGCAAAACACTGCTCCCTTTTATGGCTAAAAGTATTAGAGGCAGAGGATCAGCAGAGTAGCCAGGCAATCTGCATTGTTTGAACGAAAATAAAGATGGCAGCCTCCATATCCCTCTCACTTCAGCTGTCCTTTAACAATCCCTGCTGTACTTAAAGGACACCTGCAGTTGGAGGCATATGGAGGCTGGCAGATTTATTTCCTTTTAAACAATACCAGTTGCCTGGCTATCCTACATATCTTTCATGCATCAGTAGTAGTGTCTGAATCACACACCTGCAACTTGGAAAAAAAAACCCTATTAAATGAAGCCCATGGTGGGATAGATTACCTTCTCAGAAGTGTCCTGAAGCTGCTCTTTGTCCTCTTTAATGCAGAGCCTTCCAAACGTGCTTCCAAGTTGTGCAGATCGATTCTAAACTGTGCAGATGCAAGTTTCGAACTGCTTGTGTGCAGCGAAAGCATTTGTGGACAAGTGTTTGCTTTTGCTAAGCAGTTCAAAACTGTGCCTGTGCACTTCTAAATCATGCATCTCCACTTCTCCTGCATAAGTATTCAGCTGGAGGTTCCCATCATATACATTGAGGATCAGGAGGGTCCCCGAGGACAATGAGCAGCGTCAGGACATATATAAGAAGGTACTTTAGCTCACTGTGGACTCCATTTAATAGCTTATTCCCCAATTGAGGGTTACTTTAAAGAGGACCTCCAGACAAATGTACTAAATCCTGCAGTCATTCTGTAAGAACAAGTTATAGTTACCTGCAGTGTCTTGTCCCTTGAAGCCCGCCAGTGCCAAATCTCTGGTGCAGGAATCATCCTAAAACCTGAGTTGAAGCCACTCATAGCTAAAATAAACTGAGCTAAGATTACATGAACATGACTGCATTTTTTGGGGGGCCAATGTAATTTTGGTGCAGCGGAGTTTGGTTGCCCATACAGATGAATTAATCACCTGTGACCAGAGCCGGGCATTGTGCACAAACTCTTGGATCCTTGGTATGGAATCAGAGAGTATTGGATCCTAGGTGAAACTCTGGAGACTCTTAGATCCTTGGTGCCAGGTTAGAGGATCATGGACCCTTAGTGCTAGACTGGAGGCTCTTGGAACCTTAGTGCTAGACTGAAGGCTCTTGGATACTTAGTGCTAGACTGGAGGCTCTTGAAACCTTAGTGCTAGACTGTAGGCTCTTGGATACTTAGTGCTAGACTGGAGGCTCTTGGAACCTTAGTGGTAGACTGGAGGCTCTTGGATTATGAGTGCTAGACTGGAGGCTCTTGGAACCTTAGTGCTAGACTGGAGGCTCTTGGATACTTAGTGCTAGACTGGAGGCTCTTGGAACCTTAGTGCTAGACTGGAGGCTCTTGGATTATGAGTGCTAGACTGGAGGCTCTTGGAACCTTAGTGCTAGACTGGAGGCTCTTGGATACTTAGTGCTAGACTGGAGGCTCTTGGAACCTTAGTGCTAGACTGGAGGCTCTTGGAACCTTAGTGCTAGACTGGAGGCTCTTGGATACTTAGTGCTAGACTTTAGGCTCTTGGAACCTTAGTGCTAGACCGGAGGCTCTAGGATACTTAGTGCTAGACCGGAGGCTCTTGGATACTTAGTGCTAGACTGGAGGCTCTTGGAACCTTAGTGCTAGACTGGAGGCTCTTGGATACTTAGTGCTAGACTGGAGGCTCTTGAAACCTTAGTGTTAGACTGGAGGCTCTTGGATACTTAGTGCTAGACTTTAGGCTCTTGGAACCTTAGTGCTAGACTGGAGGCTCTTTGATACTTAGTGCTAGACTTTAGGCTCATGGAACCTTAGTGCTAGACTGGAGGCTCTTGGATACTTAGTGCTAGACTGGAGGCTCTTGGAACCTTAGTGCTAGACTGGAGGCTCTTGGAACCTTAGTGCTAGACTGGAGGCTCTTGGATACTTAGTGCTAGACTGGAGGCTCTTGGAACCTTAGTGCTTGACTGGAGGCTCTTGGAACCTTAGTGCTAGACTGGAGGCTCTTGGAATCTTAATGCTAGACTGGAGGCTCACTTATAGTGATTGTCATAATCAGCTAATTACGAGTATGCAAAATCACGCGTAAATGTTCGCAATTACGTGTAATTCAATTGACAATTGTATAATCATTACGCATTGAATTACGCATTGAATTTACGCGTAATGTACGCATCGTTTTGTGCCGAATTTGGTGGTGAATTGCAAAGCACCCAAACATGCTTTTGCTACCAAAATTGTTAAGGAGAATACAAGGGTGCAAGTAAAAACATTTTCTTCAAAAAGACTTTGTAGTTTTTGAAAAAAATTGATTTTAAATATACAAAGAAAAATGAGTTTAAAAAACATTTTTTTAGATTTTTAAATCGATTCGATTTTCAATTTTCTCAAAAACTACAAGATCTTTTTGAATAATTCTTTTTTTAGCTTGTACCCACTATTCTTCTTAACATATGTAGCAGTTTTGGTAGCAATAGCGTGTATGGGGGCTTTGCTGTTCACCGCCAAATTTGGCACAAAATGACGCGTTAATCCATGCGTAATTACGAATACTAACAATTAACTACGAAATTAATTACGCTTTTCCCCCGAAATTTTGCATTATCATTACAATGCATACAGGCGTAATTTCTGTTCATCACTACTCATTGATCTGCATGCTTGTTCAGGGTCTATGGCTAAAAGTATTAGTGCCAGAGGATAAGCAGGACTGCCAGGCAACTGGTGTAACTTGTGTAAAAAGAAATGAATATGGTGGCCTCCACATACTTCTCGCTTCAGTTATCGTTTAAATTCACTGCATGGAAAACTTGAACAGAACTGGCAAGACAAGGACAGATGTAGAAAAGCTCAAAATAACCAATCACAAAATTTGATCTGGACATCTGCTTCATCTTATCACCTTCTTCTCTAGTATTTCTTCCAGTGAATTTGCTCAATCTTCCCCAGTGAGTACTATCGCGGCAATGTGCAGCATTAAGCACAAAAAAAATAAATGTGCACTATGATCCCACTGGGATTCACATTACCTTCTAAAAACTAGAGAGCTTGATTTATTAACCACTTCACCACTGAGGGTTTTTTCCCCTTATGGACCAGAGCAATTTTCACCTTTCAGTGCTCCTCCCTTTCATTCGCCAATAACTTTTTCACTACTTATCTCCCCGAAATGAAGTATAGCTTGTTTTTTTCGCCATAAATTAGGCTTTCTTTGGTTAGTACATTTCGCTAAGAACTAATTTTTTCTAAAAGCATTTTAAGAGGAATAATGTGAAATAAAATTGAAAAAATTCATTATTTCTCAGATTTCAGCCATTATAGTTTTAAAATATTACATTCTACCGTAATTAAAACCCACGTATTTTATTTGCCCATTTGTCTTGTATATTAAAACATTTAAATTTTGCCCCTATCACAATGTATGGTGACAATATTTTATTTATTTATTTATCACTAATTACAAGCCCTTTTTTTGCAAAAAATAACAGTGATATACCCTCACGACATACATATTAAAAAAGTTGAGTCCCTTAGGTAACTATTTATGGTTTTTTATGTAATTTTGTTTTTAATAAATGTATTTTTTTTGTTGGGATGTGTATACTGTATAAGTGTAATTTTCCTATTTGGCCACTAGATGTCTAGATGCCACTAGACTTTATTTTGATGTATGTATCTTTTACTGCATACACGTGTACAGGAAGTAACGCGGGTATGCTTTCACTTTGTTTTGTCAATGAACGTGGCATCTCATTGATGCCGGTTTCATTGATCACGTAAGTAAGCAAGTAATAAAAAATGAAGATTTGACTAGTGTGATAAGTAGATAGAACATCTTTTGGATTTTTCTCACTGTCCATTGTTCCCGACTGTCTGTGAGAACATCCATCATCTCCTGACTAGACAAAAAACATATTTTTGCATTTTTTTCATGAACTGCATAAAATCAATGTACACTATGTGTTTGTTTGTTTTTTCTCTCTTTTAGAGAGCCTCAAATGATTTTTACTCTCTTTTAGAGCCTCCAAGGTTTACAATAAATAACATTAATGGACCCCAGATATGGTATAATGAAGAGAAGGTCACGTTGTATTGTTCAGCCTCATATTGTATGAAGAACACTCAGGTGGTGTGGCTGGTCGGAGGTGACACTGTGTGTGAAAAAGGTGCAGAAGATGTAAGGATGGACAACTGTCACCCCTCAGGATACGTGGCTCATAGAGAGATAACTGAGGACTCTGATACGGAGGGCCTGGTGGACATCACCTCCTCTCTCACCTTCACCCCTTCCATCTCCAAACACAAAAATGTCATTATCAAATTTAAGATTTCTTCTGATGAAAAAGCCAAGGAGAAGACCGTCCAACCCAAACATTTCTTTGGTAAGTTGGACCTAAACTCATCTGTTTATATCTAGTGTTTATAAGACTGAGAGGCGGAGTTAATAATAATAATTCCAACATTTGTAGAGTGCTTTTCCTCTGTCGGATTCAAAGCACTTGAAAGGGGGCACTAATTAGGCAGTAGCAGAGAGTCTTATTCAAGGACTTCTTACCAAACAGGTTCTGGCTTACTGAATAGGAAGAGTCGAGTTTCGAACCCTGGTCTCCCGTGTCAGAGGCAGAGGCTTACCTTAACCAGTACACTTTCCAGTTACATACTCAACTAAGAGGAGGGAAGGCTCTGGATCCCTTAGAGCCTTCCTGGTCCTATGTGAATCCCCTCATTTTTTTGCCAGCCCTCCATTTAAATCTCCTGGCACCGCGTCTTCAGGTCTCCTTGGAAGCACTTGGATCTTCGAGTATTATATTTGAGACCTGAGTACTTCCGTAGCTCTCAGTGGACACCCAAAGGTTTCCTCGACATTAAAGGTTGGACATTGGAACAAGCGCAAAGAGGACTGTGAAGGCTCTAAGGGATTCAGAGCCCTCCCTCTTCTTAGGCGAGTATGTAATTTTTTACTTATGTAAGTAACACATTACACAGAAAAAATTACCTTGTGCAGCAGATAAAAGCAAATGGTTGTTACTTTTTGGATGACCTTCATATAATTGAAAACAAAAGTCATGCAGGTCAGAGGCTTGTGTCAAAATAATGATGAGGCACTTTGCTGTCCCCTGAACCTCCCTAGGTGGCCGCCCATGTTCTGTTTCCACAAATCTAGCCTTGCTGTTGACCAGACAGGAATAGGAAAAATATGTAAAATGCCCTATTCCTTCTATGTTGTGAGTAAAGTCCACATTTTCCTAAACTGCACTGGCAAACAGAGGGGGCTATTCCGGGTGTCTGGAACCCCCCCCCCCCCCTGCACTGAGCTGTATATTCAGCCAGGGAAGCCCGCATAATATAAACAGCCTCATTCTCCCTCCCTTCTTACTTCTGGTGCCTCCCTCCAGCTAATGGAATGAGCAGGGGCGTAGCAATAGGGGGTGCAGCGGTAGCGACCGCATCGGGGCCCTTGGGCCAGAGGGGCCCCGAAGGGCCCTCCCTCAACTACAGTATTAATTCTCTATTGGTCCTGTGCTCATAATAATCACTTCTATATATACATTGAGTAGTGGTAAACATTAACAAGCTCTTCCCCATCCCCTTCTTGCACCTCTGACACTGTAGTTGCCATTGGCAGGTTTTGGTGCGCCGTATCAATTGTTATGTATAGAGTGCCTGGGGGGCCCCATTGTAAAACTCGCATCGGGGCCCACAGCTCCTTAGCTACGCCACTGGGAATGAGAGAGGAAGCCGAGCTTCCCCCACAAGAAGATGCAGCCTGCAGTGAGAGAATGTTGATTCTGGAGTCCCCCACTCTCCACAGCACAGAAGTGTCAGACATGATGCAATTAGAGTACAGGCAAGCTGGTAAATATGCACAGCATGATGCAGAGCTTGCCTGGACTCAGGGTCCGTGGGCAAACATCTGTCTGGTCTCTCCCCATTGTTATAATGACTGCATGTGTGGATAAGGTGTTAAACAAGTTGAAAAGTTTTTGACAGTCCCTAGACTCCAGGAGGGCTTTTTTCTGACTTGTGTGAGAGACTGGCAGGGACAGGAGTCCGATTACAGGCAAGTAGCCTGTCTGATGTGGGACTGCAATACAGATAAGTTCTCTGCTCCATCTCAGGCTATTCTCAATTTCTCCACTCCTCTCTCTGGGCTAGTGCAACGCCAAAATGACAATAGCAATCGCTAGCAATTTGTGAGTGCGATTTTCAGAGCGATTTTTGAATGAATCGCTCAAAAACATGCTACATGCAGTATACGTGCGATTTTGAAAAAGTCACAACGCTGCTGTGGGAACACCCACATAGGGTAACATTAGCCAAACGCTTTTCAAATCAATGTTGGTTTGAAAAACGCTCAGAAGCCCTCTTGTTGTGCACCAGCCCTCCCTCATTCACCTTTGTTTCCCTCTTTCCCTAGTGCTGGCTGGCTGTGTCTTCTTGTCATACAGGAAAGCTAAATAAAAGTGCAATCCTGGTGAGGCAAAATATTATTATTTAGTATTTATGTAGCGCCGACATCTTCCGCAGATGCATATATCCCTGCATCATATGGCTATCGCTTGCGCTATGTGACACTATGTGGCATATTCCACTGAATTGTCCAAACTAAGTCTATCTCCCGTTCCTCTCTCGTGGAGTTGTTCCAGCGCTGTCCCCTGTTCAAATTTGCTGCTTCCAGAAGCCCTCAGAAACACTCGTGTCCTTGAGTACTTCCAAAGATAGGCAGCTCCGTAATACGCCACCGCACTTTTGTGCATGGGCAGTATGGAGCCACCTGTATTCAGAAGCACTCGGGGACATAAGTGCTTCTGGACCTTTCAGGAATCCCCCCCTTAAAAATCCTGCGTTTGCCCCTGAACTGCAGGCATAGCATGATCAAAGGGGGTCTTTTTGACACGTTTAGTTTAGTTGCAGGCCTAGTCTGTATTATAGCTGCACTACCACAGGGACTACTACCGTGTTTCCCCTGAAGTAAGACCTACCCCGAAAGTAAAGCCTACCTTATATTTGAAGAATACTTGAAATATAAGACCTACTCCGAAATTAAGACCTAGCTGGGGGGGAGGGGGGGCTCTTTGTGTATGGGGAGATGTGTGGTCTCTTACTGCACCTCCCTTGTGACTGCGTCCCCCTCCATTCCAAGTAATTCCTCAGCTGGCAACGGCGGCATAGTAATCAATCTGTGAGGGGGCCCTTTGACCCTCACGCAGTATGCTAGGTCAGCTCTGCGCTGGCGCTCCCCTCTTAATAATAATCAATGTGCTCCTGGGACGCATCAGCCGGGCACACATGATGACAGGAAGGGAGCACCAGCGCAGAGCCAAACTAGCATACTGCGTGAGGGACAAAGGGCGCCCTCACAGATCGATTACTATGCCGCCGCTGCCACCTGAGGAATTACCGGTACTTGGAACGGAGGGGGACGCAGCCATAAGGGAGGTGCGGTAAGAGCCTCCAGATACACACAGCGTCTAGCCCCTCCCACCCCGAAAATAAGCCCTAGCACACATTTCCTCCCCAAAAAGAATATAAGACAGTGTCTTATATTCTGGGAAAGACGGTAGGTGTGGTAACCGGTGTATGGGTAAAGAGGATAAATATAATCAGGAACTGCTTGGCAGAAGCATAGCATAAACAGGGAATGATTTCTGGAAAGGCCACAAAGGCCAGGGTCTTCGGTGGATGCTACACAAAATGGTGGTTGGACATAGAAGAGGGGTTGTTGCAAATGGAGTGGGGGTGCTGCTAATGTAAATCAGCACATGGAAGAGGAGGGGGTGCCACCCACGGAAGCTGCTTACATGTAAAAAGGGCGCGAGGAAAAAAGAGCGCCAGATGTAGCCAATGAACATGATTTTGGTTATAAAAGTGCACCAGATATAGCTGATAAGCTTAAATTAAGTCTATAAAAGGATGCCAGATATACGGGTAAACGTGATTTTGTTTATAAAAGGGCACCAGATACAGCCAATAAAAGTAATTTAGTTTATAAAAGGGTACTGGATACAGCCAATAAATGTGATTTTGTTTACAAAAAGGGTGTCTGTTTCCATTTACAAGAGGCAATGGATGTAGCTGCTATTAGAATATAACCCTAACCTTAATCTCCCCTGGTTCATAACCTTTTAACTTCCCCCAGCGCCTAACCTTAACCCCCCATGGTGGTGCCTAACCTTAACCCCCCATGGTGGTGCCTAACCTTAACTCCCCATGGTGGTGCCTAACCTTAACCTCCCATGGTGGTGCCTAACCTTAACTCCCCCATGGTGGTGCCTAACCTTAACCTCCCATGGTGGTGCCTAACCTTAACCCCCCATGGTGGTGCCTAACCTTAACCCCCCATGGTGGTGCCTAACCTTAACTCCCCCATGGTGGTGCCTAACCTTAACCCCCCAAGGTGGTGCCTAACCTTAACTCCCCCATGGTGGTGCCTAACCTTAACTCCCCCATGGTGGTGCCTAACCTTAACTCCCCCATGGTGGTGCCTAACCTTAACCCCCCATGGTGGTGCCTAACCTTAACCCCCCATGGTGGTGCCTAACCTTAACCCCCCATGGTGGTGCCTAACCTTAACTCCCCCATGGTGGTGCCTAACCTTAACCCCCCAAGGTGGTGCCTAACCTTAACCCCCCAAGGTGGTGCCTAACCTTAACTCCCCCATGGTGGTGCCTAACCTTAACTCCCCCATGGTGGTGCCTAACCTTAACTCCCCCATGGTGGTGCCTAACCTTAACTCCCCCATGGTGGTGTCTAACCTTACCCCCCCCCCCCATGGTGGTGCCTAACCTTAACCTCCCATGGTGGTGCCTAACCTTAACTCCCCCATGGCGGTGCCTAACCTTAACCCCCCATGGTGGTGCCTAACCTTAACCCCCCATGGTGGTGCCTAACCTTAACCCCCCATGGTGGTGCCTAACCTTAACTCCCCCATGGTGGTGCCTAACCTTAACCCCCCATGGTGGTGCCTAACCTTATCTCCCCCATGGTGGTGCCTAACATTAACCCCCATGGTGGTGCCTAGCCCTAACCCCCCATGGTGGTGCCTAACCTTAACTCCCCCATGGTGGTGCCTAACCTTAACTCCCCCATGGTGGTGCCTAACCTTAACCTCCCATGGTGGTGCCTAACCTTAACCTCCCATGGTGGGGCCTAACCTTAACCTCCCCATGGTGATGCCTAACCTTAACCCCCCATGGTGGTGCCGTACCTTAACTCCCCCCATGGCGGTGCCTAACCTTAACCCCCATGGTGGGGCCTAACCTTAACCCCCCATGGTGGTGCCATACCTTAACTCCCCCCATGGCAGTGCCTAACCTTAACCTCCCCATGGTGGTGCGTAACCTTAACCCCCCATGGCGGTGCCTATGCCTAACCTTTAACCACAGTATTCAGTGGTATGGCTGTAGCTGCACTTTTTGAAAGATATAACTGGTATTTTTCTCTGTAATCGTTGAAGCTGCAATTAATGAGCAAGCTATAAAAGGTATTCACATTGATCTTTTCTAGGTGCAATATCAACAGTAAAGATATAACCGGTATTTAGCTTGATCCATTATAACCATGATAACCATTATTTTGTGTGGATTGTAGGAGCCATAAATAAAATTGAACAAATAACGAGGCCAAAATGTGGATGCAAATATAGCCATTATTATATTAAGGGCATATAGTATAAGCATAATTGAAATTAGGTACTTTATTGTAGCCGCAAACATTTCCATGATATAGGGGAAATAAAATAATGGGCAACCTTTTCACCACTTATAGTCGCTTATCGCAGCAAACGACGTTGAAGTCTATGGCGGTTCCCTTTTTACACAGATAGTTCTGTACATACATTCTGCCACTGTAATCTCTGTGCCTGATGCAAATGTTTCACCTTGCTTCATGAGAGAACCAGCCCTGGGTGCAAGCTTATATGGAGCAAAAAATGGTGAAGTTGCTACAGCAACCAGTTGGGTTTTTGTTTTTTGTTAGCTGTAACCTGAATTTTTCCCCTAGGCAACTGCTCAGTGTGTGAGTAAAGCTGCGCTGCAATGACAAGCACATTTGGTTTATGAAACCATTATCCTATCCACTCCTTTGCTTCCCTTCCAGCAAAGCCCAGAGTATCCAGTCCTATAAATCTATATCTTACCGATTCTGGAGAAGTGATCTGTTCCCTGGATATAGAAGGATTCTACCCCAGTGATGTCCTCATCAAATGGAATGACAGTGACACTACAGGTTCAACCAAACTATCTGAGAACACAGACGGCACCTACAGTGTTCACAGTGACTACAAACTCCCTGCAAGCTTCTTCCAGCAGGAGGACTCCACTGTGAGAGTGGGCTGGAAACATGAGTCCATGGAGAAGTGGGAGACCAGGCGGCTGTCTGTGCGGGATAAAGGTACAAACTTCTTACATCCAGAACCAGTTTATGAAGTATAAGATGGGGTGGGGGGGTCTTCACACTTTAAGGAAAACAACAAAGAAAAACAAACACGGGAGCCCAGAAAGCATAGTATGTTCAATAAATGTAGGATGAAATACAAATATATAAAAGGGATACTCACAAAGGCAGGTTGCCGGGGGGCAATTAACCACTTGATGACGATGAACTCAACTCCACTTGGGGTGTCCAACTTGGACTGGGGCAATCGCTTTCTTTGGAGGAAAAAAACTCTCACAATGGCAGTCACCATGTGAGGCCAGACCAAAACCCTCTTACAGTGCTTTTGAGGGGGTATAAGTCAATAAGTTTTTGAGTGAAGCCTCATTCCTTCTTTTTTACTTTTTATTTTTTATTTTACTTTTGTTTTTAACCTAGTTTTACAGTGGCTTGCAAAAGTATTCAGCCCCCTTGAAGTGTTCCACATTTTGTCACATTACTGCCACAATCATGAATCAATTTTATTGGAATTCCACGTGAAAGACCAATACAAAGTGGTATACACATGAGAAGTGGGATGAAAATCATACATGATTCCAAACATTTTTTACAAATCAATAACTGCAAAGTGAGGTGTGCGTAATTATTCAGCCCCCTTTGGTCTGAGTGCAGTCAGTTGCCCATAGACATTGCCTGATGAGTGCTAATGACTAAATAGAGAGCACCTGTGTGTAATCTAATGTCAGTACAAATACAGCTGCTCTGTGATGGCCTCAGAGGTTGTCTAAGAGAATATTGGGAGCAACAACACCATGAAGTCCAAAGAACACACCAGACAGGTCAGGGATAAAGTTATTGAAAAATTTAAAGCAGGCTTATGCTACAAAAAGATTTCCAAAGCCTTGAACATACCATGGAGCACTGTTCAAGCGATCATTCAGAAATGGAAGGAGTATGGCACAACTGTAAACCTACCAAGACAAGGCCGTCCACCTAAACTCACAAGCCAAACAAGGAGAGCGCTGATCAGAAATGCAGTCAAGAGGCCCATGGTGGCTCTGGACGAGCTGCAGAGATCTACAGCTTAGGTGGGGGAATCTGTCCATAGGACAACTATCAGTCGTGCAATGCAGGGATGCTCGGATACCCCTTTTTATTATTCGAGTTTGGTCGAATTCAAATAATAAATTATTCGCATTCGGTCGAATATTCGAGTCGAATATTTTTTACTATTCGATTCGACCTCGGACTTCGAGCTCACTATTCGAGTCGGTATTCGAGCTCATTATTCGAGCTGACTATTCGAATTGGCCTTAAATAGCTTCCAACACTTGTTTTGAGGGTGAATGATGCAAGAAACATCTTTTTTTCCAAGTAACAGCAAGTGATTATGTGGGGATGTTCCTTTAAAAAAAAAAAAAAGGTGGAAAGAGAAGTTGTGTCCAAAATTCTGTTCAGTACAGTGTATATACTTCTTCTTCTTCTTCATCTTCTATATCTTCTTCTTCTTCTTCTTCTTCTTCTTCTATATCTTCTTCTATATCTTCTTCTTCTTCTTCTTCTATATCTTCTTCTTCTATATCTTCTTCTTCTATATCTTCCTCTTCTTCTTCTTCTATATCTTCTTCTTCTTCTATATCGTCTTCTTCTTCTTCTTCTTCTTCATCTTCTTCTTCTTCATCATCATCTTCTTCTTCTTCATCATCTTCTTCTTCTTCATCTTCTTCTTCTTCATCTTCTTCTTCTTCATCTTCTTCTTCATCTTCTTCTTCTTCTTCATCTTCTTCTTCTTCATCTTCTTCATCTTCATCTTCTTCATCTTCTTCTTCTTCTTCTTCTTCATCTTCTTCATCTTCTTCTTCATCTTCTTCTTCTATATCTTTTTCTATATCTTCTTTTTCTATATCTTCTTCTTATTATTATTTTTCTATTTCGTCTTCTTCTTTTTCTATATCTTCTTCTTCTCCTTCTTCTTCTTCTTTTTCTATATCTTCTTCTTCTTCTATATCGTCTTCTTCTTCTTCACTTATTTCTCTTTTATTTTTATTTTTTTTAAAGAAATGCAGCTATTTTTGAGCGTAATAAATAGCTGGTGGCGCACTCATGTTGGAAGCGCCATTGTATGTGCTCCCTGGCAGTGGAAACACACAGACAGCAGGAGGTAAATTCAGCAGCAGCAGCAGGAGGAGGAGGATGATTGTGTGGCAGCAGGCTGTCAATGAGGCAGGCAGCGAGACATAATAGGCTGTGGTACCTAGCGGTGGTACCAGGCCGTAAATACACAGCATGAGGTTCCAGACAGCGGTCGTGAAGCCCACATCATGTCCAATACACAACTGGGACAACACAGTTTTCAACCCGGACACCTCTAAAAATAATATCACAAAGTATTAATAAAAAGTATATATATTTTTATTGTTTTTTTAAAGAAATGCAGCTATTTTTGAGCGTAACAAATAGCTGGTGGCGCATGGTGAAAGCGCCATTGTATGTGCTCCCTGGCAGTGGAAACACACAGACAGCAGGAGGTAAATTCAGCAGCAGGAGGAGGAGGATGAGTGTGTGGCAGCAGGCAGTCAATGAGGCAGGCAGCGTGACATAATAGCCCTGGTACCTAGCGGTGATACCAGGGCATAAATAAACACAGCAGGAGGTCCCAGACAGCGGTCGTGCAGCCCACATCATGTCCAATACACAACTGGGACAACACAGTTTTCAACCCGGGCACCTCAGAAAAATTAAACCTTTTTTTTTAATGTTTTTTTTGTTTTGTTTTTATAGCAAATTACACAGATATAGCTATTGTTTGACGTAATAGCTGGTGGCAGAGTGGCAGCAGAAGGTAAATCTGTGTACCCTGGCAGTGGGAAACACAGACAGACAGCAGCAGCAGCAGGAGGAATGGAGGAGTAGTGTGAGTGTGGCAGCAGGCAGGCAGCGTGACATAATAGCCCTGGTACCTAGTGGTGATACCAGGGCGTAAATAAACACAGCAGGAGGTCCCAGACAGCGGTCGTGCAGCCCACATCGTGTCCAATACACAACTGGGACAACACAGTTTTCAACCCGGGCACCTCAGAAAAATTAAACCTTTTTTTTTTTAAAGGTAAATACAAGCAGCAGGGGCAGCTATTGTTTGACGTAATAGCTGGTGGCAGAGTGGCAGCAGAAGGTAAATCTGTGTACCCTTGGCAGTGGGAAACACAGACAGACAGCAGCAGCAGCAGGAGGAATGGAGGAGTAGTGTGAGTGTGGCAGCAGGCAGGCAGCGTGACATAATAGCCCTGGTACCTAGCGGTGATACCAGGGCGTAAATAAACACAGCAGGAGGTCCTAGACAGCGGTCGTGCAGCCCACATCATGTCCAATACACAACTGGGACAACACAGTTTTCAACCCGGGCACCTCAGAAAAATTAAACCTTTTTTTTTTAAAGGTAAATACAGGCAGCAGGGGCAGCTATTGTTTGACGTAATAGCTGGTGGCAGAGTGGCAGCAGAAGGTACATCTGTGTACCCTGGCAGTGGGAAACACAGACAGACAGCAGCAGCAGCAGGAGGAATGGAGGAGTAGTGTGAGTGTGGCAGCAGGCAGGCAGCGTGACATAATAGCCCTGGTACCTAGCGGTGATACCAGGGCATAAATAAACACAGCAGGAGGTCCCAGACAGTGGTCGTGCAGCCCACATCGTGTCCAATACACAACTGGGATGACACAGTTTTCAACCCGGGCACCTCAGAAAAATTAAACCTTTTTTTTTTATGTTTTTAATTGTTTTGTTTTTATTGCAAATTACACAGATATAGCTATTGTTTGACGTAATAGCTGGTGGCAGAGTGGCAGCAGAAGGTAAATCTGTGTACCCTGGCAGTGGGAAACACAGACAGACAGCAGCAGCAGCAGGAGGAATGGAGGAGTAGTGTGAGTGTGGCAGCAGGCAGGCAGCGTGACATAATAGCCCTGGTACCTAGCGGTAATACCAGGGCGTAAATAAACACAGCAGGAGGTCCCAGACAGCGGTCGTGCAGCCCACATCGTGTCCAATACACAACTGGGATGACACAGTTTTCAACCCGGGCACCTCAGAAAAATTAAACCTTTTTTTTTTTTAAAGGTAAATACAGGCAGCAGGGGCAGCTATTGTTTGACGTACTAGCTGGTGGCAGAGTGGCAGCAGAAGGTAAATCTGTGTACCCTTGGCAGTGGAAAACACAGACAGACAGCAGCAGCAGCAGGAGGAATGGAGGAGTAGTGTGAGTGTGGCAGCAGGCAGGCAGCGTGACATAATAGCCCTGGTACCTAGCGGTGATACCAGGGCGTAAATCAACACAGCAGGAGGTCCCAGAGAGCAGTCGTGCAGCCCACATCGTGTCCAATACACAACTGGGACAACACAGTTTTCAACCCGGGCACCTCAGAAAAATTAAACCTTTTTTTTTTTTAAATGTTTTTTTTGTTTTGTTTTTATAGCAAATTACACAGATATAGCTATTGTTTGACGTAATAGCTGGTGGCAGAGTGGCAGCAGAAGGTAAATCTGTGTACCCTTGGCAGTGGAAAACACAGACAGACAGCAGCAGCAGCAGGAGGAATGGAGGAGTAGTGTGAGTGTGGCAGCAGGCAGGCTGCGTGACATAATAGCCCTGGTACCTAGCGGTGATACCAGGGCGTAAATAAACACAGCAGGAGGTCCCAGACAGCGGTCGTGCAGCCCACATCGTGTCCAATACACAACTGGGACAACACAGTTTTCAACCCGGGCACCTCAGAAAAATTAAACCTTTTTTTTTTAAAGGTAAATACAGGCAGCAGGGGCAGCTATTGTTTGACGTAATAGCTGGTGGCAGAGTGGCAGCAGAAGGTAAATCTGTGTACCCTTGGCAGTGGGAAACACAGACAGACAGCAGCAGCAGCAGGAGGAATGGAGGAGTAGTGTGAGTGTGGCAGCAGGCAGGCAGCGTGACATAATAGCCCTGGTACCTAGCGGTGATACCAGGGCGTAAATAAACACAGCAGGAGGTCCCAGACAGCAGTCGTGCAGCCCACATCGTGTCCAATACACAACTGGGACAACACAGTTTTAAACCCGGGCACCTCAGAAAAATTAAACCTTTTTATTTAAATGTTTTTTTTGTTTTGTTTTTATAGCAAATTACACAGATATAGCTATTGTTTGACGTAATAGCTGGTGGCAGAGTGGCAGCAGAAGGTAAATCTGTGTACCCTGGCAGTGGGAAACACAGACGGACAGCAGCAGCAGCAGGAGGAATGGATGAGTAGTGTGAGTGTGGCAGCAGGCAGGCAGCGTGACATAATAGCCCTGGTACCTAGCGGTGATACCAGGGCATAAATAAACACAGCAGGAGGTCCCAGACAGCGGTCGTGCAGCCCACATCGTGTCCAATACACAACTGGGACAACACAGTTTTCAACCCGGGCACCTCAGAAAAATTAAAGCTTTTTTTTTTTTTAAAGGTAAATACAGGCAGCAGAGGCAGCTATTGTTTGACGTAATAGCTGGTGGCAGAGTGGCAGCAGAAGGTAAATCTGTGTACCCTTGGCAGTAGGAAACACAGACAGACAGCAGCAGCAGCAGGAGGAATGGAGGAGTAGTGTGAGTGTGGCAGCAGGCAGGCAGCGTGACATAATAGCCCTGGTACCTAGCGGTGATACCAGGGCGTAAATAAACACAGCAGGAGGTCCCAGACAGCGGTCGTGCAGCCCACATCATGTCCAATACACAACTGGGACAACACAGTTTTCAACCCGGGCACCTCAGAAAAATTAAACCTTTTTTTTTTTTTTAAAGGTAAATACAGGCAGCAGGGGCAGCTATTGTTTGACGTAATAGCTGGTGGCAGAGTGGCAGCAGAAGGTAAATCTGTGTACCCTTGGCAGTGGGAAACACAGACAGACAGCAGAAGGGCAGTACACAGCAGCCCACTGTAGATGTAAAATGTGTGGCTGCAGGCGACGTAATAGTCAAAGTGAACCAGGCTGGCTTAGTGAGCAGGAGGTGAAGGGTGGTAAGGCACATTAACGATGGTTCTTCCGGCAGCCAGTTCATGTCCCCCTCTCGCCGACAACAGGGGCCAGGAACTCGCCTTCCACCCACGCCGTCAGTCTGTCCACAGACTTGTGAGACAGACGTGAGCGTTTCTCGGTGACCACGCCACCAGCTGCACTGAAGCAGCGCTCGGACAGCACGCTGGAAGGGGGACAGGACAGCACTTCCAGGGCGTACTGCGCCAGCTCGCTCCAGATCTCCAGATGCTTGACCCAATACTCCATGGGATCAACAGGGGCATCGCTGTCAATCCCGCTGTAGGACCCCATGTAATCAGCCACCATGCGGGTCAGGCGCTGGCTGTGACCGGAGGAGGATGCTGCTGCATGCACCTCCTGTCTAGTCACTGCTGCCGGAGCCTCTACAGTCCTGTAGAGCTCGTTGCTGAGAGACAGCAGGTCTGTGGGGCGCTTGCTGCTGGATGCAGGCACCTGCTGCTGCCTCTGTGCTGGCTGGACAGTGGGGGTGGAAGGCTGGGGGAAGGCTTCCTCCAAGCGCTCAACAAGGGCCTGCTGCAAGCTCCTTATTTGTTGCACTGGCTCTCCTCCTGCAGGCGGCAGGAACTGGCTCAACTTCCCCTTGAGGCGCGGGTCCAACATCATGCTGATCCAGATGTCCTCCCTCTGCTTCATCTGGATCACTCTGGGGTCCTTGCGCAGGCACGTCAGCATGTGCGCTGCCATTGGGAAGAGGCGGGCCACGTGTGCTGGCACATCAACGGCAGTGCTGTCCTCATCCTCCTCCTCTGCCTCCTCAGCCTCATCCTCTCTCCACCCCCGCACCAACTCAGCTGCGCTGTGCTGATCCCCCTCATCAGCAGCAAGGTCAGGGACCTCCACCAAGTCCTCCTCCTCCTCCCCCTCAGAGGTGGACTGTGCAGCTGCATGCCGCTCCTGCTGGTCCAAGGCTTCCGCTCCCTGTTCCAGCAAAGCATCGAGGGCCCTGTTCAGCAGACAAACCAGGGGCACCCACTCGCAGACCATAGCATGGTCCCTGCTCACCATGTTAGTGGCCTGCAGAAAGGGAGCCAGCACTAAGCACACCTGCTGCATGTGCCTCCAGTCATCATCGGGGACGATGGACGGGATGTTGCTGGTCTTGTCCCTTTTCTGAGCGGCGGACACAGTGGCCAGGGCAAGGTACTGGTTGACAGCGTGCTTCTGTTCAACCAGACGCTCCAACATCGCCAGGGTGGAGTTCCAGCGAGTTGGAACGTCAATGATCAGCCGATGGCGTGGCAGCTCCAGCTCCTTTTGCACGTCTTCCAGGCTCACACAGGCTGCAGCTGAGCGCCGGAAGTGACGCACAACATTCCTTGCCGTTTCCAGCAGTTCGCCCATCCCCTGGTAGGTGCGCAAGAACTTCTGCTCCACCAGGTTCAGCACATGGGCAAGACAGGGGATGTGGGTCAGGTTTCCCCTGTCAACTGCGGCAACCAGATTGGCCCCATTGTCGGCCACCACCTCTCCGACTCTGAGGCCTCTGGGGGTCAGCCAAATCCTCTCCTGCTCCTGGAGTTTGGCCAACACATGGGTTGCCGTCAGTTTGGTCTTCCCAAGGCTGACCAACTGCAGCAGCGCTTGGCAGTGGCGGGCCTTCACGCTGCTGCTGCGGCGGGGGTTTGGCCAGGTGTGCCGGAGGATGGCAGAGGATCGGAGGAACCTGCTGCAGTTCCCCTGACCCTGTGGGGTGGCACCACCCACTGTGTTGCTGCTGCTGCTGCTGTGCCCGCTGCTGCTCTCCCATCCTCACCCCCTTCCACCAAGCTGACCCAGTGGACAGTGAAGGACAGGTAGCGGCCTGTCCCGAAGCAGCTGCTCCAGGAGTCCATGGTGACGTGGACCCTTTCACCAACCGCGTGCTCCAGCCCTCGCTCCACATTGGCCATCACAAAGCGGTGCAGTGCAGGAATAGCCTTGCGGGCAAAGTGGTGTCTGCTGGGGAGCTGCCAGTCTGGGGCTGCACAAGCAAGCAGCGCACGCATGTCGCTCCCCTCCTGCACGAGCGTGTACGGCAGGAGTTGGGAGCACATGGCCCGTGCCAGCAAGCCGTTCAGCTGACGCACGCGACGGCTGCTGGGAGGCAGAGCCCTAACCACCCCCTGGAAGGACTCGCTCAAAAGGCTCTGGCGTGGCCTTTTGCTAGCACGGGAATCAGCGGACACAGCAGAGGAGGCCACTGAGGACTGGCTGCCAGAACAGGCCTCAGTGTCGGCGGCAGGAGTTGCAGATGGGGGAGGAGCAGTGCGTTTCCGCACTCCTGCTGGTGCTGCTGGAGGAGCAGGAGGGCAGGTGGCTGCTGTTGCTCTTGCTGCTACTGCTGCTGAAGGCTGTGCAGTGATGGGTGTGGTGCCACTGCCAGCACCAGATGCCTTCAGCCTCTGGAACTCCTCATGCTGGTGGAAATGTTTAGCAGCAAGGTGGTTGATGAGCGAGCTGGTGCTGAACTTTAAGGGGTCTGCACCTCTGCTCAACTTCCGCTGACAGTGGTTGCAAGTGGCGTACTTGCTGAAAACTGTGGGCATTGTGAAAAATCGCCAGATTGGTGACAAGAACAACCCCCTACGGCCTGGAGCCCCTGCTGCCTGTCTCCCTGTGGTGGTTGGGGGGGGGGCTTGGGTGCGGCTGGTGGTGGTACTGGCAGGTGCTGCTACTGCTGCTGCTGAGCCTGAGACACCAGCAGGCTGTGGGACCTGCCTACTGCTGCCAATGCTTGCAATGATGCGCCTCCTTGCAAGGCCCACAAGCGCATCCTCCTCCCCCTCCTCAGAGCTGCTGATGATGACATCCCCAGGTGCTGGTGGTGGCGGCACCCAGTCTTTGTCTGTCACCACGTCATCATCATCATCATCATCCTCCCCCTCCTGAAACATGTCCTGCTGGGATGATGACCCCCCAAACTCCTCTCCTGATGCATGGATGGACTGCTTGACTGTCGCCACAGTCTTGCTGTCCAATCCCTCATCCCCAAAGTGTCCATCAGCATCTCCTCCTCCACATCGCCAACAACAGCAGACAATACCCTGATGGTGCCTGGGGTAAAAATACTGCTGAGTGACAGGTCGCCAACTTGTGATGGTGAACTGGCCTCCTCCCCAGGCCCTGCTGGGCGGCTGCTGCGAACAGGGGTGGTGGTGGTGGTGAGGGTGGAGGCCTCGGATGCAGAGCTGATGGCGGGCTGCTCATCCTCCGTCATCAGTTGCACCACAGTGGCTGCATCCTTTTCCTCAATGGGACGTTTCCGACCCGGCTGGAGGAAAATAGGAGCAGGTACTACACGCTGCTGCTGCTGTGTCTCTGCAGCGTGAGTTGCTCCTGCTGGGCGGCGCCCAAGGCGTCCACGGCCAGTGGCTATAGGCGGAATGTTAGCCACTGACGCAGCTGCTGCTGCTGCGGAACTGTGCATGGTGGCGCGGCCGTGGCTTGCCACAATGCTGCTCCCTCTCCTCCTGATTCCCTTGCTGCCCTTCCCCTTGCCCAAACCGCGCTGGCTGCCACTTCCAGACATCTTAGATGTTTTAGGCGTAAACAAAAAAGTTTTTTAAAAGGGCGGGTGAAAAAGTGGGGTACTTTAATGGAGTGGGTTGGTGGGTGAGGTGACACTAATCACTAAGTGATTAGATCGCTAAGTGATTGCTAGTACAGTACTAATACAAAATACAATAATCGGTAATCAGTAAGTGTGAACAGTGAACAGTGAGTGTGTCCCCTAGTACACTAACTAGAAAATACAATAATCAGTAGTAATCAGATTAAGTAGAAGGAAATAGAGTGTGTGTACTGTACAGACAGTGCACGCACACACACGCGCAGGAGCTAGACTATGAACAGTGACTGAGTGTCCCACCCTAGTAGTAAGTAGTAACAGTAAGTACAACTAGAAATAACAATAATCAGTTGTAATCAGAAGGAAATAGAGTGTGTGTACTGTACAGACAGTGCACGCACACACACACGCAGGAGCTAGCCTATGAACAGTGACTGAGTGTCCCTAGTAGTAAGTAGTAACAGTAGTAAGTACAACTAGAAATTACAATAATCAGTAGTAATCAGAAGGAAATAGAGTGTGTACTGTGCACGCACACACACAGGAGCTAAACAGTGACAGTGAGTGTCCTAGTACAGTTACAGTATAATAACTACAAAATACAATCACTCAGTAGTAAAGGACAGCAGAAACACTGGTATAGATAAGATGAGAAATAAAGTAACAGAGGACAGGAGGACAGCTGCCCACACAGGCAAGGCCCCGAGGCCTAAAGCTGTGTAAGCTTGCCTGCAGCAGCTGCCTGTCTCTATGTAACACACAAGCTACTAACTAAAATACAATGTCTATCTAAATAACAACAATATAGGTGTGTATAGGAGGTGTATGTGAGCAAAAACGCTAGGTAATTGACCACTATAGAGCTCTTGCTAAGCCAAAGCACAAAGGAGCAGATCTCTCTCTGTACAAAGTCAGGCAAGGACGGAAAAACGGAACATGGCGGCCACTATTTATAGGGTAGGGGCTGGCCAGGGTCCCCCTCTGTGATTGGCTGCCGTCAGAGGGCCTGGGAGCCCTCTGATTGGCTCTAAGGACATCAATCTGGGCTATGACGCTATTCGAGCTCGGTATTCGAGCTCGAATAGCGCTGTTTGCTCGAATAGCTCGAATAGTGAGTGGGCTATTTGAGTTCACTCGAATAGCCCATTCGAATAGCTACAGCTATTCGAGCTCGGTATTCGAGCTCGAATAGCTGAAAAAGAGCTTGAATATTCGAGCTACTCGAATATTCGAGCTCTGCTGAGCACCACTGGTGCAATGCACAAAGTTGGCCTTTATGGAAGAGTAGCAAGAAGAAAGCCATTGTTAACAGAAAAGCATAAGAAGTCCAGTTTGCAGTTTGCCACAAGCCATGTGGGGGGCACAGTAAACATGTGGAAGAAGGTGCTCTGGTCAGATGAGACCAAAATGGAACTTTTTGGCCAAAATGCAAAACGCTATGTGTGGCAGAAAACTAACACTGCGCATCACTCTGAACACACCATCCCCACTGTCAAATATGGTGGTGGCAGCATCATGCTCTGGGGGTGCTTCTCTTCAGCAGGGACAGGGAAGCTAGTCAGAGTTGATGGGATGATGGATGGAGCCAAATACAGGGCAATCTTGAAAGAAAACCTCTTGGAGTCTGCAAAAGACTTGAGACTGGGGTAGAGGTTCACCTTCCAGCAGGACAAACGACCCTAAACATAAAGCCAGGGCAATAATGGAATGGGTTAAAACAAAACATATCCATGTGTTAGAATGGCCCAGTCAAAGTCCAGATCTAAATCCAATCAAGAATCTGTGGCAAGATCTGAAAACTGCTGTTCACAAACGCTGTCTAGCTAATCTGACTGAGCTGGAGCTGTTTTGCAAAGAAGAATGGGCAAGGATTTCAGTCTCTAGATGTGCAAAGCTGGTAGAGACATACCCTAAAAGACTGGCAGCTGTAATTGCAGCAAAAGGTGGTTCCATAAAGTATTGACTCAGGGGGCTGAATAATTACGCACACCCCACTTTGCAGTTATTTATTTGTGCACCATTTTGTATTGGTCTTTCACGTGGAATTCCAATAAAATTGATTCATGTTTGTGGCAGTAATGTGACAAAATGTGGAACACTTCAAGGGGGCTGAATACTTTTGCAAGCCACTGTAAAACTAGGTTAAAAACAAAAGTAACATTCAAAAGAAGGAATGAGGCTTCACTCAAAAATGACAATCACTTTGGACAAAGACATTTATTTAAGCACAGGCAACGCATTTCACAGGTACGAGCCCCCTTCCTCAGGCCAGTAACAGTGCCAATATGTATAATCCAGTAGACATAAGGCGCCTTATGTCTACTGACTTATACATATCCGCAATGTTACTGACCTAAGGAAGCGCCTCTTTACCCCTATTGTGCAGTGGTCAATTCTGGAATGACCTCATTCATGTTCACAACAAGGGGTGAGCTTCTGGATTCCACGGAATTCTGATTTCTGTCTTCCGCATTGAAAGTTGGTGGTATTAACTCTACTGTAAATGTTCCATTGGATTCAGAAACTGTCAATTCCGACCAGAGATGGATTAAGACGTAATGGGGCACTAGACAAGGTAGTATTAACACTAGTAAGGTATTTGGGTCCCGCTTTTGCTTAAGCTTAAGTGAAGAGATGTCAAAGAAGGTGGCAGGAGGGCCTCTTGACACAGACTAGGCCCCAAGCACCTGCCTAGGTTGCCTGGTGGATAATCCTTCTCTGATTTCCGGCCATCCCTTTTTACAGCAGTCATGCTGGTGAATCATCGTCAATTGGTTACTCTTGGGATTGATTCACTAAGACAACTTGGGATTGATTCACTAAGACAAATAGCATGCCTTATCAGAGTTAATATGCCTTATCACAGTTAACATGCCTTAGCAGAGTAGCATAGCAAGTGCTACGGACTAATGCCTGCTAATTGGCAATGACGAGAGCTCTCGTCCTGCCCTGAGTCCCTGCGGGTCCAATCACTTTAAAGGACATTATCCCCGCACTTTGATTGGCCCAATAGGCTGGCCAATCAAAGTGCGGGGATAATGTCCTTTAAAGAGACTCTGAAGTCTCCTGAAAACAATCTTTTTATTTTAAAAGTGTGCTTAACATCTTTGCCCTAACTAAACCGCTGTACTCCCGCCGCTGAAATCTAATCTAAATCCCCCCAAACTCGCCCTCCAAAATCCACGACTTTCTTGAGGATTTTGCTGCCCTAAGTGCTTCCGTGTGAGGCAGAGCTATGAGCTGCAGCTCTGCCTCACACGCGTCTGTCAGCGGCGGATCTCCGCCTCTCCCCCGCCCCTCTCAGTGGAAGACCGAGAGGGGCGGGGGAGAGGCGGCGATCCGGGCTGACAGACGCATGTGAGGCAGGGCTGCGGCTCAAAGCTCTGCCTCACATGGAAGCGCTGCCCAGATTGGCCACCGGCAAGTTTGGGGGGATTTAGTTAGTGTACAGCAGCAGGGATGCGGCGGTTTAGGTAGGGCAAAAATGTTAAGCACATTTTTTAAATAAAAAGATCGTTTTCAGGGGACTTCAGAGTCTCTTTAAAGGGATTAGACCCGCAGGGGCTCAGGGCAGGGCGAGTGGAGCTCTCGTCATTGCCAATTAGCAGGCATAAGTTTGTAGTGCTCACTATGCTACTCTGATAAGGCATGTCAACTCTGATAAGGCATGCCATTTGTCTTAGTAAATAAAGCCCATTGTCTTGCCATGTCAGATTCACGGTTTTGTATCCCAGACAGGACACCATCTGCATGGAGTTTATATGTCTCTGTTTCTGTGTTAATGACCTTCCTGAAACATATGCATACATTCCATAGGAAGAAATTTGCATTTGTGGTTACCCACAATGCGCTACCACTAAAAATGCAAATTATCCCTTTTCACCGTTGGTAAGCCAAGCAAGCATCCAGAACCGCTGGTACATAGCAAGCCTATAGCTTTAAGTTTTAGACAGCCATATCAAACCCACATGTAGACAGCCTGTTTCGGACTTTTGGTCCTCATCAGTACATGGCAGGGATTGATAAGGCTGTATGAGATAGGGCTTGGACGAGTACAACGAACAGAGTAACCAAGCAGCTCAGGGTGACCCAAACTACAAGGAATGTATAGGGGGATAAAAGGAACCAAAAAGCCCTCCTACTAAAAAAGCAAAGCTTGGTGTAATTTGGCTTCTTAAAGAGAATCTGTAACGACAAAACGTCCCCTGGGGGGTACTCACCTCGGATGGGGGAAGCCTCAGGATCCTAATGAGGCTTGCCACGCCGTCTGCCGTCCCTTGGGGGTCTCGCTGTAGCCCTCCGTACAGCGGTGAAGTAATATTTACCTTCCTGGCTCCTGCGCAGGCGCTCTGACGGCTGTTGGCTCCGAAGGAGGCGGAAATACCCGATCGCCGTCGGGTCCGCTCTACTGCGCAGGCGCAAGTCTCCGGCGCCTGCGCAGTAGAGCGGACCCGACTGAGATCGGGTATTTCCACCTCCTTCGGAGCGAAAGCAGCCACAGCGCCCCCGCTGGAGCCTGCAAAGGTAAATATTGAATTGAACAGTCGGGCCTGTCGCCGGCTGTTCGGAGGGCTGCAGCGAGACCTCCGTGGGACAGAGGACGGCGTGGGAAGCCTCATTAGGATCCTGAGGCTTCCCCCACCCGAGGTGAGTACCCCCCAGGGGACGTTTTTGATGTTACAGAGTCTCTTTAAAACAGAAGGCAATTACACCAAGCTTTGGCTTTTTTAGTAGGAGGGCTTTTTGGTTCCTTTTATCCCCCTATACATTCCTAGTAGTTTGGGTCACCCTGAGCTGCTTGGTTACTCTGTTCGTTATTCCATAGGAACTCAACCCTCAGCGGAAACTTTTCCAATGCTTCAATTTTATTTCATGCTTTATAGCGGTGTACACAGCATAACAAACCAGCACAACATTTCGGACGGGGTGCCCTTTTTCAAGTGCTTTAATTCCATCACAGGATTACAGCACATATAGAAACATTGAACCACGCCCCACCCTAACTAAGAGGGCAGGTCCATGCCTTTCTTAGAACATTTAACCCGTAGAACAGATATTCTCATAGGAAACACTTGAGACTGTAGTCCTCGTTTAAGCCTCCCGGTGACTGCGTGCCCAGCCTATCAATCCACCAGGCCTCTCACCTCAGGAGATCTTTTATATAATCCCTACCTTCTTGCCTCTGTACCACCTCCAGAACTTGCCACCTTAATTGGTTAACATTATGTCTCTTTTCGACAAAATGTCTGGCAAGTGGAGGGTCCTTTCTTTTATCAGCCTTTTCGGCATCCGTGACCTTCCGGGGTTTTTTAATGTTACTTTTATGTTCATTTAACCTTGTTTTAATGTACCTAGTGGTCTGTCCCACATAGGCCAGACCACAAGGGCACTTGATGAAATAAACAACCCCTTTTGTGTCACAGGTGGTGAAATCTCTGAGCACTATGCCTTCTCCTAATCAGAGATGATAAACATTCTGGCTTTTAATGATGTTGTTACAGTGCTGGCAATGAAGGCAGGGATAAGTACCTTTCTTAGGTGTGCCCAGGAACATCTGTGTAGTGCCCCTTGACCTACCTACATCTGCCCATACCAAATGGTCTCGGAGGGCCATACCCTTTTTATACACAAACCTGGGGGGAGATCTGCATACAGACGCCGGCTGGGGATCCGCCCCCACCATGGGCCAAAACCTATGGACCATGTCCCTTAAGATGGAAGATTCTTTGCAAAAGGTGGTGATGAAATTCACTCCGTCAACATCCTCGTCCCCCTTAGCCTTTTTGTACATTCTTAGTGTTTCTCTCTCCATTCCTCCCACCTCACTAGCCAATTGCTCACATCTCTTGCGATTATAGCCACATTTAACAAAAAAGCCCAATTCGCTGGCCAATCAAAGTGCAGGGATAATGCCATGTCAGATTCCCAGTTTTGTATCCCAGACAGGACACCATCTGCATGGAGTTTATATGTACTATCTGTTTCTATGTTAATGACATTCCTGAAACATACTAATGGGTACAATCCCCAAGAACTAACCCTAGCACTCCGGCAGGGACTTAAAGAGACTCAGAGACAAATGACCTAATGGTTTTATACATACCTGTGGCTTCCTCCAGCCCCATCCGCCTGGATCACTCCAACGCCGCCGTCCTCCGCCGCCTCTATCACCAGTACCGGGTCCTATAGAAGAAGTGGAGGACGGCGGCGTGGGAGTGATCCATGAGGATGGGGCTGGAGGAAGCCACAGGTATGTATAAAATCTTTTAAATTTTCCAGTCTCTGGAAGTCTCTGGTTTCCTTTAAGGAGTGGCACAGTAACAGGCTTGCACAGGTTGAGATTGAAAACATCTCACAAATGTTATTGCTAAGGCTATAATGATGAATGATTACCACTGTATATGGTTTTAATAATCATTAACAAGCTACTCCCTCTGCCTATACCTAGTCACACCTGGCAAGGTAGTTGTCCTGTATACAGTGTTGGGAGGGAGGGGGGCATCCAGTGTAACAATAGCCCTTAGGCCAAAGTCTGTTTAGCTATACTGCAGGACCTCTTGAGAAAGTGGGGAGCCACGATACACGCGGAGGAGGGGCAACGGGGGGGCATCCCACACTAGTCCATTGTCCTACATCAGGTAATTATGCGCTTTTATTAACTCTCATTCTCCTATTTTGTATGCTGTGGAGCGCTGACTGTTTAGCAACTCGGATATTGTTCATTCACTAGAGGTCTTGATCTGTGTATTGTCAGTTGCCAGTCCAGCATCACAGCTCATTGTGGTCTAGAGCTCAGTAATGCTTCACATTTATAACTATTGTGTAGTTTGAGGGGGACTTATTGTCTTTGATCGAACCTGTTGTAATTTGTTCACATTTATTCATGTATAACCATCTAGAGTGGTAACTCTATTATTGAGTGTTATGTTTTTGCCCCCCCCCCCCCCCCCCCCCCTGTTGCTACAGGAGTTTTAATTGTTTTTAGTTTTTTTGATGACCCTAATAAAATTATTGTTAATTTTGAACTGGTTGCTGTGTATTTCCATTCCTCCATACAGAAGCTCTTTTCGCTCTTATACAGTCAGTTGTTTTTATCTGTGGAGGCACTTATCATGGTGTTTGTGTATAGACTCATTGTAGTTGAGTGTGTCACTACATTTTTTTATGGATTCAGTTTCGATTTCATGCTCCTACCTTTCCCAGACTCAAATGAGCTAGCAAGACCAATCCCTTTAAGAGTTGTTCTCTCTGTTCTTCATTACTAATATAGCTGGGGCTTAAAGAGGAACTGCAGTGAAAATATTGTAATGAACAAAAGTGCTTAATTTTTAGAATAATTATGCATGAACAAATTAGTCAGTGTTTGCCCATTGTAAAGTCTTTCCTCTCCCGGATTTACATTCTGACATTTATCACATGGTGACATTCTTACTGCTGGCAGATGATATCAGTGGAAGGAGATGCTGCTTGCTTTTTGGGCAGTTGGAAAAAGCTGTCATTTCCCACAATGCAACAAGGCTCCCACAGTGCGATGTCAGCACCCTGGTCTTAACATCACACCGTGGGAGAGGTTACCCCATAATATCAGCTATACAGAGCCCCCTGATGATCCGTTTGAGAAAAGGTAAAGATTTCTCATGGGAAAGGGGGCATTAGCTACTGATTGAGATGAAGTTCAATCCTTGGTTATGGTTTCTCTTTAACTAGAACTTCCTGAGCATTCCAGTAAAACTTTGGAAGCCCCTGCCTTCCACCCCACCCCTGCCCATCTCCTCATAGCCACTAGTGGGCCAAGTGAAGTCCCTTCATCTCTTCATAGCACTGCCTTGCTCCGTACAGGTACTCCTGCATGTCACATGACAGAACACCTGGGAGCTGGGGTCACAGGGAGCCATTGTTGTGCCCATGACCTACAGTTCCATTTTCCTTCCCTAGTATATCCTATTCTCCCCACACATTAGGCAAGGAACTATTCTCCTCCAGTGTCATTTGTGGAACTTGTTACGTATGAAAGTTTATACTTTACAACCCATACTATTTTTTGTACAGCATGGTGTAACTTTGGCACTTTAAATTAAAGATAATATTAGCAATATCACTGGCTGTCCACGAAGTCTATGAGGATGATCCCATTTTCAGACCAGCTTTCTTATGATCTTATTGCTCTTCTAGGAGCTTTTTCACTTTGTTAGGGAAGCTCTGAGTTATAGATAAAGAGGAGCGGGTCCCTTCCAGGACTCTGCAAGTCATCTACAGTCCTTTATAGGCAAATTAGGCAATGAGATGTTCTTTCATTCTCTTTATTACATTGCATACAGAGTTCCCCTGGAAGCTGGAAGTGAAGGACATTGTGGTCCCCAATCTCCTTATTGGCAGCATGGCTACACTGAGGTGTGAGGTCTCCAATGTGTTTCCTGATGTCCTGACTGTGAAGTGGCTGAAGAAGGAGAAGGACAGTGAGGAGTTATTCCTGATCATCCATAGTGAGAAGTACAAAATATCAGAGCTCAGGCCAGAGAAGCAGAAGGACAACACCTTCACCTATAAGGCATCGCTGCAGTTCCAACCATCTATCAGCACAGAGGAAGGGGCGGAGTTTATCTGCAGGGTGGAGCATCCGCCTCTGGAGAAACCAGCAGAGAGGAGCACAGGACCGCTCACTGTAACAGGTGATTAAGCATTGCCAAAAATATCTAAGTATAAAAACTGCTAAACCTCCTCTTTTCAGGTATGTGCAGAAGATCATGGGTTATACAGTTAAGTCCATAAGTATTTGGACAGAGAGAACTTTTTTCTAATTTTGGTTCTGTTAGTACATTACCACAATGAACTTTAAATGAAACAACTCAAATGCAGCTGAAGTGGAGACTTTCAGCTTTAATTCAGTAGGTGGAACAAAATGATTGCATAAAAATGTAAGGCAACTAAAGCATTTTTACTCTCCACTGTACTAAAGCAAGGCCAAGAACACATATACTGTATTTTTTGGATTATAAGACACATAAGATGCACCTAAGTTTAGAGGACAAAAACCAGGGGAAAAATATATATACTAAACCTGGTGCATCCATGGTGAAGGGGCATCTTGTAGATCATGCCCCCTTTGTACCTCATGCCTCCTTGTATCTCTTGTGTCCCCCTGTGTCCTCCTCTGCATGGGCACAGTACAGGGAGTCCCCGACATTGCAGCGGGTTGGACGCTTGTGCTGACAGGCGTTCACAATTCAGGAACTCCCTACATTTGGACTATAAGACGCAGTGACTTTTTCCCCACTTTTGTGGGAGAAAAAGTGAGTCTAGTCCAAAAAATACAGTAAATGATTTCTTCCTGCTAGGCATGTTATCTATGGAGATTCATACTGATATGGCACAGGCATTTGGTGATGGCTCCTGGTATACTTGCCTATAGTGAAGTGGTACAGGGAGTTCCACTGTGGGAGAGAATCCTTCAGGGTGCCCTTTACCCTCCAGCACAGAGCAAGATGACAACAATGTTGTGACTTCAGCAGGTCAAGCTGCCATGGCTTCCTTCCATTGGGCTGCAATACTATTGAAGCATTTACCCTTCTTTACTGATCTTGCACCCAGTGACAGCCATTTGTTCTAAAAAAAGAAAGGTTTCTGCAGTTGAAATGAAACTGAGGCTGACCTTGCTGACCCGGGTTGAAACACTGGTAACCAGTAGAAGGAGGCATCTAAAAGAATATAAAATATATAAGAACTGTTAGGTAAGAGGGAAGGTGTTGGCATACTTTCTTTTTTGAAGACAAGGTTCGATAAAGTACAGATGGACTAACAAGTCCTGGCCAATAATAATAATAAATGAAGTTATATATATAGGTATGTCCCTTTCAGCCCTCATAAGATGCTAATCTTGATATGGGCATATAGGGCTTTTGGGGACAACTTGATTTACAATGTATTCAGAGATGCTAAGAAGAGTTTTGAGTCAGATCATCTAATTATTAAAACATAAAACATATTTAACCCTTTGCCGACTGCTCCACGCCAATGGCATGAAGTCCTGGGACGGGGTTTTGCAGGAGATCACGTGGGCCGATGCACACGCATCTCCGCTTGAATGACAGAGCTCTGCCATCAGTCTTGAATCGCCGATCGCCGCTAGGAGACTGTTAGACGGCAAAACACTGCCTATTTACAATGTACAGCACTGTGATCTATGGCAGCGCTGTACTGGGGACAGCCGTCACTCGGCTGTCCCCTGGGGAGACTCATAGAGCGATCTCCTCTCATAGGGTGATATGTAGAAGCTTTCCAGAGGTGCCAATAGAATCAAAGTCACTTAAAAGAGCTTAAAACCGATGGGGCAGTGGTGGGCCTATCCCATCCATGCAGACAAAGCAAACAAAGGAAGGACTGTGGCATTAACAGTCAAACAACAATTTATTTATACTCCACAGTAAAAAATAGGCAACGCGTTTCATGGGCTCAATCCCGCTTCATCAGGCCAATCAAAAAGGAGCACACAGCTGATGTGCTACTACTGTGGAGCATAAATAAATACTTTAGAGGCGCTCAGTGTGGTTTTGATGCTGATAAGCTGTGTGCTCCTTTTTGATTGGCCTGATGAAGCAGGATTGAGCCCGTGAAACGCGTTGCCTATTTTTACTGTGGAGTATAAATAAATTGTTGTTTGACTGTTGATGCCACAGTCCTTCCTTTGTTTGCTTTGTCTGCATGGATGGGATAGGCCCACCACTGCCCCATCGGTTTTAAGCTCGTTTAAGTGACTTTGATTCTATTGGCGCCTCTGGAAAGCTTCTACATATTGCTAAGTCCACCCTTGGTGGAGGATTGTACCCATCTTTTTCCCATCTACAGAGAGTGACTTTTAATCCTGAGTGGGGTCAGGTTAACCTCCCCACCTGCCTTCACAGTGGTTGCCTAATGGTAACCCTGGTTTGTGAATATCTAATTGTTATATTACTCATTATTAATAATCATCTATACAATATCACTCTATTGGGCTCTTGGTGTCCCCCCTCCCTTTATCTCATAGGGTGATGCCTATGAGAGAGAATCGCTAGGATTGGCTGGCAGGGGGTGGAAGGGAGGGCCGGCAGTGATCAGAGCCCACCAACAGAAAGCTCTGTTGGTGGGCAGAAAAGGGGGGAAGATCACTTGTGTGCTGAGTTCTACAGCCCTGCAGCAAGCCCTTAAAGCCCAGATGACAAAATCATCATAATTGGAAGCAAGAGGTGTGTTACTTGCCTATAAAATGTAACCAACAGGTTTTCCCTAACAGTTTCCTGGCAGAACCACGTGAAATGGAGGCTTCAGCGTGCGTCTAAATATTATTCATTAGAAGGAATGTCAACACCTACCTTCTTTTATAAACATTTGCGCCTCCTTCTAGTTACAAACATGCCTGTAATTCCTGTTAGACACATATTTATTGTTTCTGTGCCTTTTTTTAGCAGGTGTGCAAAGATTCTGGTACAGATTAGAGACGGCTTGTGACTGCTAGCACACAATGGGGGTTGATTCACTAACACAAGTGACAGGCAGCCCATTAGGACAATCAAAGTGCGGGGATCACGTCCTTTAACCATTTATGCCGCCTGGACGTGATCCTCACGTCCAGGCGGCTGCTGCGTGCTTCGGCGTGCTCCCGCAGGCAAGCCCACGCGCCCCATGCCACCCCCCCCCCCCCGGTAGCCCGGAGATCAGTGAATGGGCACATGGTTCCCATTCACTGATCTAAAACCAACGGTCTATCATCAGAGGCCGCGGTCTTTCTGAAAAAAAAAAGTTTTCTGTCCTCTTCTCGCCAAAAAAAAAAACTCAATGTGGTCATCTTGTAGCCAAATAGTAAAACTACATCTACATGCATTTTTCAATACATAAAACACACACTATTACATTTAAAATTAACTGTTTATTTCCCACACCAAAAATTACCCAAATCAAATTTTTAATGGAAAAAAAAATGTACAATTAAAACAAAAACAAAAAATAGCTAATAACAAATAGCTACCTAAGGGTCTGAACTTTTTAAATATACATGTAAAGAAGGTATTTTACGAAAAAAAAAAAATTGTAAGCTTGTTAATAGTGATGGACGCAAAAATTAAAGAATGCACCTTTATTTCCAAATAAAATATTGGCACCATACATTGTGATAGGGACTTAATTTAAATGGTGTAATAACCGGGACAAATGGGCAAATAAAATACATAGGTTTTAATTATGGAGGCATGTATTATTTTAAAGCTATAATGGCCAAAAACTGTGAAATAATGATTGAGTTCCATTTTTTTCTTAATATTCTTGTGAAAATGCATTTAGAAAAAAACAATTGTTAGCAAAATGTACCACCCAAAGAAAGCCTAATTGGTGTCGAAAAAACAAGATATAGATCAATTGATTGTGATAAGTAGTGATACAGTTATTAACGAATGAATGGGAGGAGAAAATTGCTTGGATGCATAAGGTGAAAAATCCCTGCAGGCTGAATCTTCCTACTGGGATGAATGGAGCTGGTGTATGTTAGTAGCACCCGCTATGCTGTGCATGGCGAATGCTACTCTGACTAAATTTAAGAAGGCACGCTACCTTCCACTAGCTCGAGTAGCGTGCATTAAGGCGCAACAAGATTAAATAGCATGCGTAACAGGAGGTTACGCACGCTATACGTGTTAGTGAATCAACCCCACTGTATCTGCTTGTAGAGAATACAAAGCTGCTTGAGACTACTGGCTTAGATTGGAGGACCATCTGTGAATCATGGCAGAGACTGACTGCTGATGGAAACTGGGGGCTACACTGTGACTGGTGACAAACTGGGGTCAGCTGTGATTGCTAGCAGAGACTGGGGACAACCTGTTTGTAAATTGGTGTTCAGTACATATGTATTATTTTTGTATAATATTTGTATTTTTCTAGCTGCTGTGCAGAAATTCGTTGTTGGGGAGATTCGGGGACCCCACAAGTGGATACATGGGGAGAAGGTCACCCTGTACTGCTCAGTGTCAGATTGCTCTGAGGACACCCATGTGATCTGGATGGTGGAATCCACAGATGGGATGATAGCAGAGATATCCAACACTGGAGAAGAACAGATATCTAAACATATAGAGAAGAGTGATAAAGAAGGGCTATTCAGCTTGACCACAGAGCTGACATTGGTACCGTCTGTGTCCAAACACCTCGGGGTGACTATCACCTGTAAAATCACCTCTAATGGGGAAACCAAAGTCAAGAAATTCCAGCCTAAATCTTTACATGGTGAATAATTTCTTATTAAAATTGTTATGTACAGTAATTATTATTCGTATTGATTTTGTAGTTTTAGTTAAAAAAGTTTATACCATTAATGTTATGTTTACACATTTTCAGTAGGGATGAGGGAGAATGCCTCTGTCAGTCTCGCAAGAACTTCTTTAAAATTCAGGTGGTTCTGCAAATTCTCTCAAACAAGCATTTTTATTTCAATTTAAAGCGGCGCTATAGGAAAATTTAGGCCATTGGGATAGCTGTAGTAGCATGTTGGCAATAGGAAGAGCAACACAAATTAGGTAACATTTCTGTTTAAAAAGGTTAGCTACTGTAGATAAGATATTGTTATTGATTTATTTTGCAGCACATGTATGGGTCCTGTCTGTCAGTAACTGGCAAGTGACATGCTCTTTCCCTTCTGCTCAGGCCGTGAATGATAACAGCTGATATCTCTCCTTTCCATGTTCTGAGGACAAAGCCTGTCCTTGTAATGCATACTCAGTCAGCAGCAAGTACTGTTATGTTATGTGCTGTAGAAGGTTTTAAGTAAATAAACAGGAAGCTGCCTCAACACACATGCTCAACAAAATTCTTTTAAATGTACATGTCATGTACATTAGGGATGCAGATAGCGGCGCAGCCGCTGCTTCCACATCTAGCAGCACGGCAGCTCCCACTGCGGCGTCTCCGGGCCTCCCAACGATAACAGGGAGGTCTGCTTTGATAGGGGATGTTTGCAAGTGTCAGGCTTGCGCGCGCGCGGAGTGCCACTGTTCTTATGGTCTGAGAAAACGTGTCAGCTGACCTGGTGGTCAGCTGACAGCTGCCTGTCCGATGCAGCACTCTGATTGGTTGTGGTGCTGGGGCGGCGCCGTTTGAATCACCCACAGTATATTAGGATCTGCTTGTCATTTGCTCTTTGTCTGTTGTTGCGAAAACTTCACAGTGATAGCTCTCAGACCTTAGTCAGATCCTGGTGTGTTGAACCGGCAGGACCCTGGGGATTCACACATAGCTTAGGATTATTACTGCTTCTATTGTATTGATATTTCTGTGTATGACCTTTTGCCTGAACCTCTGATTACTCTCTGCCTCCTAATTCTGTACCTTACCAATCTGATCTGTTGCCGACTCTCTGCCTGAATACCGACCCTGATTTCTACCTTACGATTCTGTACCTTTGCCAATCTGATCTGTTGCCAAACTTTGCCTGTTTACCGACTCCGAATTCTGTTTGACGATTCTGTACCTCTGATTGACCAATCTGTTACCGACTTTGCCTGTACGACCATTCTCTGTTAAAGTGATAGCCCCAGCCATTAAGGCCTATCACTTAGGAGTACTCCTGTTTACTACTGTGCACCAAACTACACATGTGATCACACTTTAAATAAAATACTGACTATTGTGCTGTTAGCGCGTGTTCCGATCATCAGATACGTCACTGATCGTTACATAACAACAGACCCAAATCAATATGGAGGCCTTATGTGCACAGGTTCAGGCTTTAACTGCAGCTGTCGAGCAACTTAACACTACTGTCACGTCACAACAGGCGCAGTTAAATCTCCTGTCTGAGGCTGTTAACAACTTACAGCCACCTGCATTATCCATGCCTCCCCCCGTGGGGTGGAACCTAAGAAGGCACTCCCAGAAAAATGTTCAGGTCATAGATCAGATTTCAGAAATTTCAAAAACAGATGTATGTCATATTTTGAGATGAGACCCCAATCATCAGGCACTGAAGTTCAGAGGGTGACTTTAATTAAGACCCTGTTGCATGGGGATTCTCAAACCTGGGCCTATAATCTGCCTGATGGTCACGAGGCTTTATCATCTGTACAGGCATTTTTAACGGCCATGGCAGTCATTTATGATGACCCTGACATTGCCGCTACAGCAGAGAGAAAGCTGAAAAGCCTTCGTCAGGGTCAGGGTACAGTAGAGGATTATGCTTTGGAGTTTAGAAAGTGGGCGGTCTCTTCTAGGTGGGAGCGTTATTAGACCGCTTTCTCACTGGACTGTCAGACTTAGTGTTGGGCGAACATCTAGATGTTCGGGTTCGGGCCGAACAGGCCGAACATGGCCGCGATGTTCGGGTGTTCGACCCGAACTCCGAACATAATGGAAGTCAATGGGGACCCGAACTTTTGTGGTTTGTAAAGCCTCCTTACATGCTACATACCCCAAATTTACAGGGTATGTGCACCTTGGGAGTGGGTACAAGAGGAAAAAAAATTTAGCAAAAAGAGCTTATAGTTTTTGAGAAAATCGATTTTAAAGTTTCAAAGGGAAAACTGTCTTTTAAATGCGGGAAATGTCTGTTTTCTTTGCACAGGTAACATGCTTTTTGTCGGCATGCAGTCATAAATGTAATACATATAAGAGGTTCCAGGAAAAGGGACCGGTAATGCTAACCCAGCAGCAGCACACGTGATGGAACAGGAGGAGGGTGGCGCAGGAGGAGAAGGCCACGCTTTGAGACACAACAACCCAGGCCTTGCATGAGGACAAGAAGCGTGCGGATAGCATGCTTTGTACCACCATGCAGTCATAAATGTAATAAAGATAAGTGGTTCAATAAACAGGGACAACGCGGCAACGCTAACCCAGCAGCAGCACACGTGATGGAACAGGAGGAGGCGCAGGAGGAGAAGGCCACGCTTTGTGAGACACAACAACCCAGGCCTTGCATGAGGACAAAAAGCGTGCGGATAGCATGCTTTGTACCGCCATGTAGTCATAAATGTAATAAAGATAAGAGGTTCAATAAACAGGGACCACGCGGCAACGCTAACCCAGCAGCAGCAGCAGCAGCAGCACACGTGATGGAACAGGAGGAGGCGCAGGAGGAGAAGGCCACGCTTTGTGAGACACAACAACCCAGGCCTTGCATGAGGACAAAAAGCGTGCGGATAGCATGCTTTGTACCGCCATGTAGTCATAAATGTAATAAAGATAAGAGGTTCCATAAACAGGGACCGGCAACGGTAACCCAGCAGCAGCAGCAGCAGCAGCAGCAGCACACGTGATGGAACAGGAGGAGGCGCAGGAGGAGAAGGCCACGCTTTGTGAGACACAACAACCCAGGCCTTGCATGAGGACAAAAAGCGTGCGGATAGCATGCTTTGTACCGCCATGTAGTCATAAATGTAATAAAGATAAGAGGTTCCATAAACAGGGACCGGCAACGGTAACCCAGCAGCAGCAGCAGCAGCACACGTGATGGAACAGGAGGAGGCGCAGGAGGAGAAGGCCACGCTTTGTGAGACACAACAACCCAGGCCTTGCATGAGGACAAAAAGCGTGCGGATATAGCAGCAATGCTTTTTGCCGCCATGCAGTCATAAATGTAATACAGATGAGAGGTTCAATAAACAGGGACCGGAAACGCTAAACCATCCCAGATGTTCATCGGTCATGTTACTTGGTTGGGGTCCAGGAGTGTTGCGTAGTCGTTTCCAATCCAGGATTGATTCATTTTAATTTGAGTCAGACGGTCTGCATTTTCTGTGGAGAGGCGGATACGCCGATCTGTGATGATGCCTCCGGCAGCACTGAAACAGCGTTCCGACATAACGCTGGCTGCCGGGCAAGCCAGCACCTCTATTGCGTACATTGCCAGTTCGTGCCAGGTGTCTAGCTTCATGCCCGGTTTCAGGTCCAGCGGTGCCAGCCACAAATCCGTCTGTTCCTTTATTCCCCTCCAAATTTCCTCCCCTGTGTGCTGCTTATCCCCAAGGCAGATCAGCTTCAGCAACGCTTGCTGACGCATGCCAACAGCTGTGCTGCACTGCTTCCACGATCCTACTGCTGCTGGTGCTGGGTTAGCATTTCCGGATGAGGTACAGCTTTGAGATGCGTTGGAGGAGAAGGAGTCAGAGAGGTAGGTGCTGCTGTTGTTATCCAGCTGTTTGCGGCGTGGGCAACACCCGCGCCGTAGCAGGTGAGGAATCGCTGCCAGGCTCCACAAGGTTCACCCAGTGCGCGGTAAGGGAGATGTATCGACCCTGGCCGAACGCACTCGTCCAGGTGTCAGTGGTGAGGTGAACCTTGCAGGCAACGGCATTCTTCAAGCTTCGGGTTATTTAGCTGACCACGTGCTCATGCAACTCAGGCACTGCAGAGCGCGCAAAGTGGTAGCGGCTGGGAACCACGTAACGTGGGATGGCCACTGACATCATGCCCTTGAAGCTGTTTGTCTCCACCACTCGATATGGCAGCATTTCGCAGGCCAGAAGCTTGGCTATGCTGGCTGGCTGTTACTGCCACGGCCCGGGGGTCATTTGCTGGCAATTTCCTCTTGTGCTCAAACATCTCAGAGACAGACAACTCAACCGTAGCACTGCACACCGAAGGGCTGTTGGTTGTTGTGTTTGATGAACACTGGGAGACCTCAAGAGCACTAGTCCGGAAAGTGACAGTGTCAGCATCGTCTGATGTTTGTGAATGTTGTGAACCACGCAATGGCTGGGCTACTGCTGCTGCTGAGGCGGGTCTGGTGGTGAGTCTGGTGAACCCAAGGGAGGCAGTGTTGCTGGTGGTACCCTGTCCTGCCGCGTTTGCCCACAGAGTGGGATGTTTGGATAGAATGTGGCGGCTCATGCTGGTGGTGGAGAGGTTGTTAATACTTTTCCCCCTGCTCAGGCGGGTCTTGCACACCTTGCAAATCGCCATGGTAACATCCTCAGTGCAGTCTTCAAAGAAAGCCCAGACTTTAACTGGCTGAGGACTCGGACCTCGTGCGTGATGTGCTGGTGCTGCTTAACCCACTGCTGGACGCTTGAGAGGTCATCCAAGTAATTATCTGGTCCTGTTCTTTTGGATCTGTGAGGGTTGTTGTCCTGGACAACATGGGCAGTATTGAGTGGGTTTTCTTGGGTGCTCCCCTGTGGCCTGTACGTGAACCGTCAGGGGAAACACCTCTTCCCTTGCCCCTCCCTCTTTCACCGGATTTCTTCCTCATTTCACTTATCCTTAAAGTACACGCTGACTGGCAGCAGTACAGTGGCAGTACAGAAATGCTATACAGTGGTGGGTAAACGGTGTACCACTCTTGTCAGCAGTGACACAGAGCACAATGCTATACAGTGGCGGGTGAGCGGTGTACTACTGTTCCCAGCAGACACAGAGTGGAAGTAAACACAATGCTATATAGTGTGGCTGAGCCGTGTACACAGAGTGGCATTAAACACAATGCTATATAGTCTGCTATATAGTCACCCCGAACAGGGTGATGTTCTGCAGAACCCGAACAGTGGCAAACACTGTTTGCCCAACACTACTGGGAGGGAACGCAGATTTTAGTACCTAAACACACGATACAACATGTTTTCCGGGGTCGGACTCTGAGGCACATACAGATGGTCCCGATCATCATCCTCATCATACAACTCTTCTCCTGAGTCTGACCCACCCACCACCTCTGCCACCCCAACATCCCCAGACACAGACCCCTCATCGTCCTCAACATTAACTTGGGATGCTGGCCTGAGCCAGACCTCCTCCTCCACATCAGGCCCCATCATCTCCTCAATGGCAGCCCTCATTAATCGCTCTGGCGACGGACTGATGGACACAACGTTCTCCTCCGGGGAGGGCTGCTGCTGACCACTGGCTGCTGGGGTGGATGTTATAGCTTGCGTGGGGCGTTGGCTGTTGCTGTTGTTGGGAGTGCTGCTCACAGCGGAGGTCTCTGGGGAACTCATGTTGAGCTCATATAGTGGTTGACGGTGAGTGGAGTATTACTGATCCCAGCAATATACACACTGACTGGCAGAGTACGCAATGCTATATAGTGTGGCTGAGCGGTGTACACAGAGTGGCAGTAAACACAATGCTATATAGTCTGGCTGAGCGAGCGGTGTACTACTGTTCCCAGCAGAATCAGAGTGGCAGTAAACAATGGTATATAGTCTGGCTGAGCGGTGTACACAGAGTGTCAGTAAACAATGGTATATAGTCTGGCTGAGCGAGCGGTGTACTACTGTTCCCAGCAGAATCAGAGTGGCAGTAAACAATGGTATATAGTCTGGCTGAGCGGTGTACACAGAGTGTCAGTAAACAATGGTATATAGTCTGGCTGAGCGGTGTACACACAATGCTATATAGTCTGCTATATAGTGTCAGTAAACAATGGTATATAGTCTGGCTGAGCGAGCGGTGTACTACTGTTCCCAGCAGAATCAGAGTGGCAGTAAACAATGGTATATAGTCTGGCTGAGCGGTGTACACAGAGTGTCAGTAAACAATGGTATATAGTCTGGCTGAGCGAGCGGTGTACTACTGTTCCCAGCAGAATCAGAGTGGCAGTAAACAATGGTATATAGTCTGGCTGAGCGGTGTACACAGAGTGTCAGTAAACAATGGTATATAGTCTGGCTGAGCGGTGTACACACAATGCTATATAGTCTGCTATATAGTGTCAGTAAACAATGGTATATAGTCTGGCTGAGCGAGCGGTGTACTACTGTTCCCAGCAGAATCAGAGTGGCAGTAAACAATGGTATATAGTCTGGCTGAGCGGTGTACACAGAGTTTCAGTAAACAATGGTATATAGTCTGGCTGAGCGGTGTACACAGAGTGTCAGTAAACAATGGTATATAGTCTGGCTGAGCGGTGTACACAGAGTGGCAGTAAACACAATGCTATATAGTCTGGCTGAGCGAGCGGTGTACTACTGTTCCCAGCAGAATCAGAGTGGCAGTAAACAATGGTATATAGTCTGGCTGAGCGGTGTACACAGAGTGTCAGTAAACAATGGTATATAGTCTGGCTGAGCGGTGTACACAGAGTGTCAGTAAACAATGGTATATAGTCTGGCTGAGCGGTGTACACAGAGTGGCAGTAAACACAATGCTATATACTCTGGCTGAGCGAGCGGTGTACTACTGTTCCCAGCAGACACAGAACAGTAAACAGAATGCTATATAGTGTGGCTGAGCGAGCGGTGTACCACTATTCCCAGCAGACACAGAACAGTAAACAGAATGCTATATAGTGTGGCTGAGCGAGCGGTGTACCACTATTCCCAGCAGACACAGAACAGTAAACAGAATGCTATATAGTGTGGCTGAGCGAGCGGTGTACCACTATTCCCAGCAGACACAGAACAGTGAACAGAATGCTATATAGTGTGGCTGAGCGAGCGGTGTACCACTATTCCCAGCAGACACAGAACAGTGAACAGAATGCTATATAGTGTGGCTGAGCGAGCGGTGTACCACTATTCCCAGCAGACACAGAACAGTGAACAGAATGCTATATAGTGTGGATGAGCGAGCGGTGTACCACTATTCCCAGCAGACACAGAACAGTAAACAGAATGCTATATAGTGTGGCTGAGCGAGCGGTGTACCACTATTCCCAGCAGACACAGAACAGTGAACAGAATGCTATATAGTGTGGCTGAGCGAGCGGTGTACCACTATTCCCAGCAGACACAGAACAGTGAACAGAATTCTATATAGTGTGGCTGAGCGAGCGGTGTACCACTATTCCCAGCAGACACAGAACAGTAAACAGAATGCTATATAGTGTGGCTGAGCGAGCGGTGTACCACTATTCCCAGCAGACACAGAACAGTAAACAGAATGCTATATAGTGTGGCTGAGCGAGCGGTGTACCACTATTCCAAGCAGACACAGAACAGTGAACAGAATGCTATATAGTGTGGCTGAGCGAGCGGTGTACCACTATTCCCAGCAGACACAGAGTGGCAGTAAACAGAATGCTATATAGTGTGGCTGAGCGAGGTACACAGAGTGGCAGTAAACAGAATGCTATATAGTGTGGCTGAGCAAGCGGTGTACTACTATTCCCAGCAGACACAGAGTGGCAGTAAACAGAATGCTATATAGTGTGGCTGAGCGAGGTACACAGAGTGGCAGTAAACAGAATGCTATATAGTGTGGCTGAGCAAGCGGTGTACTACTGTTCCCAGCAGTGACACAATGACAGGGGGGACCCTGGCTAGCGTGGCTGGAGCGCGAACTACCCTGCCTGCCTACCCAAAGCTAAACCCACAGACAAATGGCGGAGATATGACGTGGTTCGGGTATTTATTTACCCGAACCACGTGACCGTTCGGCCAATCAGAGCGCGTTCGGGTCCGAACCACGTGACCCGTTCGGCCAATCACAGCGCTAGCCGAACGTTCGGGGAACGTTCGGCCATGCGCTCTTAGTTCGGCCATATGGCCGAACGGTTTGGCCGAGCACCGTAAGGTGTTCGGCCGAACTCGAACATCACCCGAACAGGGTGATGTTCTGCAGAACCCGAACAGTGGCGAACACTGTTCGCCCAACACTAGTCAGACTCAGTGGCTGATGTCATGGTCAGTCATCCTGAGCTAAAATCTTTAGAGGAGGCCATCACATTGGCCATAAAAATTGATCACAGAATCCGCTACCATAAACAGGGCAGATCACATTCTTCTCCTAAGGTTGTTTTTCCCACTCCCTCGGTCACGGCTAGTTCTGATGAACCAATGCAGATCGGTCATTCCAAATTGTCCGAGACTGAGAAATCTAAGAGAAGGAAAGAGGGCCTATGCTTATACTGTGGGGAGAAGGGGCATCTTGTCCAAAATTGTAGCAAGAAGTCGGAAAACTTCTCCGCCTAGGTGTAGTTGGAGGTGCTACCCTGGGCGAACTTGTTTTACCTCCTAAAAATACCACTTAGGAGTACTCCTGTTTACTACTGTGCACCAAGCTACACGTGTGATCACACTTTAAATGAAATACTGACTATTGTGCTGTTAGAGCGTGTTCCGATCATCAGATACGTCACATCGTTACAGTACAATTATCAAACAATTTTTGTTGTTGAAACAACCAAAAAAGTTGTTTGCTATTGTTCAAACAACTGATAAGACGCAGCTCAAGTCAATCCAGACTGGGCTGGCCAACAGGGAAATCTGCATGACCCCGCCCCCCAGGAAGTACGTAATGGCAATTGTCCCAATCTGTGCATGTGAGCTGCACCAATTACACAACAATGTATAAAAATTGTTTGCCTTGCCATTGACTCCCATGGAGTCATGCGTCATTTGGAATCATGCTCACAAACGCACAGCAGCTTCTGTGTGGGGTGGGCCACTTCCTTTGCATCGTGTGGGGTGAACCACTTGCTGTTGCTTGTCTCATAGACAGTAATGGCCTCTGTAACAAGCTGCAGCAGGGATGTGGCGGGGGAGAGTACTGTGACTTGTCGTGACACTGTGAGTGTGAAAGAGGCCTTAAAAGTTCAAGCACACCAGCACTGAAAGGGATATGGAGGCTGACATTTTAGGTTTTGTTCCCTTTTAACACCAAAATGTTTAATATCTGTTATTAGGAAGACTACACGTCCTGGAACCTGTGCATATGAAGCTGGATGATGGTGGGGATGTCCTCTGCACTCTGAGCCTCCAGAACTTTTACCCCAAACAAGTGAAGGTCACCTGGACATCAGGAGGAGAGAAGCTGACGTCCACAGAGGAGTATACAGAGAACAGTGATAAGACATATAATGGTCAGAGTCACTGTACTGTCCCGGGAAAGCTCCTATTAGATCCCAGCTTTACTCTGAGAGTGACTTGTGACCATGACTCTCTAGAGACACCTCTATCACAGGTCCTGACATGGAGAGATCCAGGTGAGAAACAAAAATGTATTTTTCCTAACTAATTTGTTGCATTTGTGTTTTTTCAATATTTTCCCTTCTTCCAGGGAGAAAAATACAGTATCATATTTCTTTTATTAAAAACGCATGTCAAAGCACAGTAAAATGCTCTTCTTCTGTGTCTCTTTTGAAATAAATTTTGTGTAATTCAGGTGGTATCACAGAAATATTCTGCAAGTTGTGTGTTTCAAAAAAAACACACATTGGAAAATGCAGAAATATGTGTTATTTTATGTGGTCCATTGTCTTTCAATAAGTTGCAAAAACGCATCTGTTTCCTGCATCGCATTCGCAGGCAATTCTGCTAGGTGTGCTGCTAGCCTTTCAAGGTTTGAGCCAATGAACATTTAAGGGAAAAATATCCTTCCTGACTTCAGGTGGCAGTCATCAGTCATATAAAATCCCTGGATCAACTGTGCTGGGAATTACTTTGCTTTAAATGTGAATATAGAATTTGTCATAACTACTTCTTGTAGTAAAATATTCTACAGTATTCTACAGTTTAACAACTCTTACTGTAAAGAACCCTTTCCTAAATAAACAGCAAAACCTTTTTTCCTCCATATGCAGATCATGTCACCCAGTCCTTTGTACAAGCCTAGAAACAAAAAAACTCGCCTGCCAATCTTTTGTATTGCCTTCTGATGTATTTATACATGTTAATCAGGTCACCCCTGTCACCCCTTAGCCGTCTTCTTTCCAAGCTAAATAAACCCAGTTTGTCCAACCTTTCTATCCCTGTGATTAATTTAGTTGCCTGTCTTTGTATCGGTTCTAGTATGTTAATGTCCTTCCTATAGTGTGGGGCTCAACACTATATTACATACTCCAGATGTGGCCTCACAAGTGATTTCTACAGAGGGAGTAATATACTAGACTCTCATGATTTTATTTCCTGTTTTATGAATTCCAGAATGTATTTGCTTTAGCAGCTGCTGCTTGGCATTGAATAAGGCTGTTTAACTTGTTTTCAAACAGTATTCCCAGGTCCTTATCCAAGTCTGATGTTCTCAGCTGTAAGCCATTTTGTTGCTCTACCATGGACACCACCAAGGTGCATGACGTTAAATTTTGCTTTTGTAAAATCTCACTATCGTAGTGTATATAATTATACATACTTTTGTATCATCTGCAAAGATGGCTACATTACTCTGTATTCCATCTGCTAGATCATTAATGGTTAGATTAAAAGGGATTGGACCAAGTACTGACCCTTGTGGGACCTCACTGGTGTTAAAATATATCTCATATATCGGTTAGAGTCAGCTTGGCTGCCCTTTACCTTTCAAAGTGTGCACAGCACCTGTAGGATACCTCCAGGACAGAGAGCTTAAGATAGTGATGTTTACTAAGTTTAAACCAAACTGTAACCGCACTTACAGCGTGTAAAACATGCAAGGCATGAACTCTGCCGCACATTTCTATAGTCAGGTGGCCTGCTGCATGTCATACCATCTCACTTATCAGTTGTTGAAACTCAAAATTCTGCAGAATATGGAGGCTCATACCTAATTGTCACGTTCCTGCCCAATTCATCATTTCTGCAATCCAAAACACATTTAACTTGTTACTCCATCCACATCCTCCCACATCCTCCTGCCTCATCTGAAGGCTTTGCCAGGTACTTCACTGAGACAGTTGACAAAATATGATGTGACATCATAGTGCAACTATTCACTCCAGCCAATATTCTTCTTCCTGACTCTTCTATGACAGATTTCATCATTTCAATCACTTCTCTAAGAAATGACTCTCCTCTCTGCACTCCAAATCCCACCTCACCACCAAAGCCTTGAATCCAATTCCTTTCCATCTCATTCCTCACCTCAGCCGTCCTATGCCTTTATCTCTGCACTGACGTCTCTTAACATAACTCATGATTCATTTCTGACCCAAACTGCTGAGCTTAAAGGAATACTGTAGGGGGTCGGGGGAAAATGAGTTGAACTTACCCGGGGCTTCTAATGGAAGTCCTGTGCCCACGCAGCCACTCCCCAATGCTCCGGCCCCGCCTCTGGTTCACTTCTGGAATTTCAGACTTTAATGTCTGAAAACCACTGCATCTGCATTGCCGTGTCCTCGCTCCCACTGATGTCACCAGGAGCGTACTGCGCAGGCACAGACCATACTTGGATTGCGCCGTGCTCTCCTGGAGACGTCAGCAGGAGCGAGGACACGGCAATGCAGACGCAGTGGTTTTCAGACATTAAAGTCTGAAATTCCAGAAGTGAACAGGAGACGGGGCCAGAGCATCGGCGAGTGGCTGTGCGGGCACATGATGTCTGCGGGGGACCATTAGAAGCCCCGGGTAAGTTCAACTCATTTCCCCCCGACCCCCCTACAATATTCCTTTAACCAATGCTGCTATTCCATTGTCTTTAGTGGGCAACAGTTTTGGTGATTTATTCTGTTCGAAACCAGGTACATCTGGCTAAAAAGTCCCCCCACCACACAGACACTGTTAAGTGTTGGGTTTCAGCTATACGTGCCCAAACCAGCAGTGACATCCACCTGCTTCATTACAGTCACAGAAGATTGAGAGATGCAGATGTACAGCTCATATACTCTGTTCATACTATACTTTTCAGAAAAGAACTTTAGATAAATATGTATAACTTGTTGCTGAATATTTTGTGTACAGTTTATTGATAATAATTATTATCTTTGATAAAGGATTAGCCTGGAGTCCGGAGATTGAGGCAGTCCCCATATCTCGTGTACTAATGGACAGATGGACCACCGTGCAGTACAACATCTCCCGCTACTTCCCTGATGCTGTGACTGTGAGCTGGTACAGGAGGGAGAGTGGGGGCCGGGAATGTGTTCCTCTACCGGATAATAAGGAGAAGTACCAGATAGAAGACCTCACACAACAGAGGCAGCAGGATCACACCTATTCCTGTACAGCCAGACTGAGGTTCAAACCAGCCCTGAAAGACCAAGAGTCAGAGATCATCTGCAGAGTGGCCCATCCCAGCCTGGAGGCACTGATAGAGAAGAGCTCAGGACCACTACATGTCCAGGGTGAGTGGAGGATGATCCATATATATACAGCATTATGTCTTCAAATGAAAATGTGATGTGGGTTATTTCGGCAATACACTCTTGGTTCACATTTATGAACTTGTTATTTCTTTTCAGCTAAGCCCAAGGTCAGGAAAGCAGTGGATCCACCTCTGGGCAAAGGAAAGCTGAAATGTTCTCTGCTGCTGGAGAACTTCTACCCCAAACATATCCAAATTGAATGGCATTGTGGGACAGGGGAGCAGCTGACACAAACCTGCCAATCACAGGAGACATGTAGACCTAATATGGATAAGACATTCAGTGTTACAAGTGTATGCCGAGTTCCAGAGAATCTCTTGCACAGTCCGGACTCCAGAGTGCGAGTGACCTGGAGACACGAGTCCATGGATGACCTTGAATACAGGGAGGTCTCTATAGGAGATAAAGGTAAGAGGTACAGGTCCACTATTTCATACTGTTACACTCTGACTACAGTATTGTAAGTACAACAAAGTAAGTCTTCATCCACACTTCACATTTTCCACAACCAAATCAATTAATCCTGATATTTCCATGCAGAGTATGTACAGGTGTCTCCCAATGTTGTGGAACATAAAAAAAAATAACATCAAAATAGAAAAGGGGGTTTAAATGGAGTTGAGTGCAAATATTAAAGCAGAGCTTTCAGTTCACAATGCTTTAGAGCAAAACCTCATTCTATAAATATAAATGTTGCCATGAACAGTTGTGATCAACAATAAAGATAAATGCCTAAATAACGTAATGTGACCAAATGCTGAGATGGTGGGAAGGGGCCCTTATTATCAGCACCAATATTGTCCATTCCACACTGGAGCCACCCAATCAAATAAAAAAATAAATATGGCACCTTTGTTTTGAGCAGGAATAGTATTGTTCCTAACATGCTGCATATCTGAGAGCGATAGACACAAACTGCAAAGAATCATCAATGAGGCAGAAAAGATCATTGGTTCACACCTACCATCCCTTGACCTCCTCCACACCGCCAGGATGAGGAAGAGGGCCAACAGGATTTCCTGTGACTCTTCTCACCCTGGCAGCTGCTTCTTTGAGCCTCTCCCGCTGGGTTGGCGCTACCGAACCATACGATCCAGAACCAGCAGACGTCGGAACACCTTCTTCCCTCAGGCAGTTCTTTTGTTAAACGCCAAACCCCACTGAACCCCCACCACCTAAACTGTAAAGCTTCTACCTACCTACTCCTCATGCTCAGAGGTCTTTCTTCTCTTCCGTATAGGTAGCAGTAACTATTGCAGAAATGTTAAGGTGCTGTTGTTAAGGTGTTCATTTGTCCACACAGAAATGTTAAATGTTTTGCTGTTAAGGTTAACGCTTGTCTATGTTCTAAAATTGTAGCATGGACTGTAATGTATCATGTACAGTACTCCGCCAATGTGGAGTGCTTCTTCTTTACCTAAGCCATGTGTACCAAAAGCAATTTCGGGTACTGCTCGGCCGTACTTGGCGAATAAACTACTTATCTCTTATCTGTGTATACTGTCATCAGCTACTATACTGCCTTTCTGATCGTTTGATGTGGCATCTTCTGTGACTTTTATCATTGCAGCAATAGAGCAGCAGCAACCAATTATGGAGGATGATAAGATGGATCACAAACATTCTCCTGTAGCTTCAGCATCAAAGTCTCACCAGCCATCTTCACAGGGTGAGTATGATGCGATGAGCCACCAACATCATCCCCAGAACCTTACTTTCCTTTAAAGCGGGATTGTCAGCCACAAAATCAAATTCCATTTACCCCATGCTCTGTGTTTATTATGCAGTCTGCAACCTGACTCTGCATTGCAAACATTCCAATATAATCATAAATGTTTCTACTGTAATAAATCTTATCTCAGTCAGCCTGGCTCTATTTGGTACGTTGGCAACAAGAGGGAAGCTTGTCATCACCCCTCCCACATTCCTGCTCCTCACTGATTGGCTGAGGGCAGTTCAGTGTGACAGGAGACTGAGAAGGGAAAACCTGCTGAAATACTAACTATGCGGTGCTCACATGTGTTTACAAAACAAGCTAGATATGACAGTGCAGTTTGTAGGAGAAAAAAGGGTAAGGGAGGAAATGACATCAGGATTGGCTTCAGCAAGAAGAAGTAAAAATGAAAAATACCAGGAACAGTTTTTTCTTTATTTACAATATAAAAATCAAAACATGGAAAGGAAATACATCTGTTTTGTAAGTAGAACAAGTATTTATCGACTTATATACGTGTTTTTTTCCTGCGATAGTATGGCTGTCTCTGCTGCTTTAAATGAAAAACTTCAGGTACTCTTTAATTCAGAACAAGAAAGAAACACATCTTTATGTACGTTGATAGGTCTCTAATCAATTGCAATACATTTTCGTTGTAGTAAAGAACCATATACAGGATCTTCTAAAAAAATTAGCATATTGTGATAAAGTTCATTATTTTCTGTGATGTACTGATAAACATTAGACTTTCATATATTTTAGATTCAAATACACACAACTGAAGTAGTTCAAGCCTTTTATTGTTTTAATATTGATGATTTTGGCATACAGCTCATGAAAACCCAAATTTCCTATCTCAAAAAATTAGCATATTTCATCCGACCAATAAAAGAAAGGTGTTTTTAAAACAAAAAAAGTCGACCTTCAAATAATTATGTTCAGTTATGCACTCAATACTTGGTCGGGAATCCTTTTGCAGAAATGACTGCTTCAATGTGGCGTGGCATGGAGGCAATCAGCCTGTGGCACTGCTCAGGTGTTATGGAGGCCCAGGATGCTTAGATAGCGGCCTTAAGCTCATCCAGAGTGTTGGGTCTTGCGTCTCTCAACTTTCTCTTCACAATATCCCACAGATTCTCTATGGGGTTCTGGTCAGGAGAGTTGGCAGGCCAATTGAGCACAGTAATACCATGGTCAGTAAACCATTTACCAGTGGTTTTGGCACAGTGAGCAGGTGCCAGGTTGTGCTGAAGAATGAAATCTTCATCTCCATAAAGCTTTTTAGCAGATGGAAGCATGAATTGCTCCAAAATCCCCTGATAGCCAGCTGCATTGACCCTGCCCTTGATAAAACACAGTGAACCACCACCAGCAGCTGACATGGCACCCCAGACCATCACTGACTGTGGGTACTTGACACTGAACTTCAGGCATTTTGGCATTTCCCTGTCCCCGAGTCCCCAGTCTTCCTTCAGACTCTGACACCTTGATTTCCGAATGACATGTAAAAGTTGCTTTCATTCAATTTGGACCACTGAGCAACAGTCCAGTGATGCTTCTCTGTAGCCCAGGACAGGCGCTTCTGCCGCTGTTTCTGGGTCAAAAGTGGGTTCATGCTTCCATCTGCTGAAAAGCTTTATGGAGATGAAGATTTCATTTTTCAGCACGACCTGGCACCTGCTCACAGTGCCAAAACCACTGGTAAATGGTTTACTGACCATGGTATTACTGTGCTCAATTGGCCTGCCAACTCTCCTGACCTGAACCCCATAGAGAATCTGTGGGATATTGTGAAGAGAAAGTTGAGAGACGCAAGACCCAACACTCTGGATGAGCTTAAGGCTGCTATCGAAGCATCCTGGGCCTCCATAACACCTGAGCAGTGCCACAGGCTGATTGCCTCCATGCCACGCCGCATTGAAGCAGTCATTTCTCAAAAGGATTCCCGACCAAGTACTGAGTGCATCACTGAACATAATTATTTGAAGGTTGACTTTTTTTGTTTTAAAAACACTTTTCTTTTATTGGTCGGATGAAATATGCTAATTTTTTGAGATAGGAAATTTGGGTTTTCATGAGCTGTATGCCAATATCATCAATATTAAAACAATAAAAGGCTTGAACTACTTCAGTTGTGTGTATTTGAATCTAAAATATATGAAAAGTCTAATGTTTATCAGTACATTACAGAAAATAATGAACTTTATCACAATATGCTAATTTTTTGAGAAGATCCTGTACCTGAATAAATATATCATTGATTTGTCCTCAAGATATCACTTCTTCTGCTCTTACAGTGGGATGCGAAAGTTTGGGCAACCTTGTAAATCATCATGATTTTCCTGTATAAATCGTTGGTTGTTATGATAAAAAATGTCAGTTAAATATATCATATAGGAGACACACACAGTGATATTTGAGAAGTGAAATGAAGTTTATTGGATTTACAGAAAGTGTGCAATAATTGTTTAAATAAAATTAGGCAGGTGCATAGATTTGGGCACCACAAAAAAGAAATGAAATCAATATTTAGTAGATCCTCCTTTTGCAGAAATTACAGCCTCTAAACACTTCCTGTAGGTTCGATTGAGAGTCTGGATTCAGGTTGAAGGTATTTTGGACCATTCCTCTTTACAAAACATCTCTCGTTCATTCAGGTTTGATGGCTTCCGAGCGTGGACAGCTCTCTTTAACTCACACCACAGATTTTCAATTATATTTAGTTCTGGGGACTGAGATGGCCATTCCAGAAAGTTGTACTTGATCCTCTGCATGAATGCCTTACTTAGTGGATTTTGAGCAGTGTTTAGGGTCGTGTTCTTGTTGAAAGATCCAACCCCGGCGCAGCTTCAGCTTTGTTACTGATTCCTGGTCATTGGTCTCCAGAATCTGCTGATACAGAGTGGAATCCATGCGTCCCTCAGCTTTGACAAGATTCCTAGTCCCTGCCCTAGCCACACAGCCCCACAGCATGATGGAACCAACACCGTATTTTACAGTAGGTAGCAGCAATCAAATACCGAGGTGGAGGAGCACTCTTCTAAAAGGAGGACCTGCAGTGTGCCCAAGCCTCAGACCCCAGTATCCTTGGGGTCTATATGAAGCGTTGTGGAAAAAAGCTGGCACCACACAAAAGTAGCAAAAATAAAAAGATTAGCTCTTTATTTGTCCGTCATTAAAATGACAACATTGTCAAAAAAGGAGGCTTTTAGCGGCGACAGCCCGCTGTTTCAAGCAGCTTGAAACGGGGGGCTGTCGCCGCTAAAAGCCTACTTTTTTGACAATGTTGTCATTTTAATGACGAACAAATAAAGAGCTAATCTTTTTATTTTTGCTACTTTTGTGTGGTGCCAACCTTTTTCCACAACAGTAGGTAGCAGGTATTTTTCTTGGAATGCTGTGTTCTTTTTTCTCCATGCATATAGCTCCTTGTTATGCCCAAATAACGCAATGTTTGTTTCATCAGTCTACAGCACCTTATTCCAAAATGAAGCTGGCTTGTCCAAATGTGCTTTAGCATACCTTAAAGGGATACTGTAGGGGGGTCGGGGGAAAATGAGTTGAACTTACCTGAGGCTTCTAATGGTCCCCCACAGACATCCTGTGCCCGCGCAGCCACTCACCGATGCTCCGGCCCTGCCTCCAGTTCACTTCTGGAATTTCAGACTTTAAAGTCTGAAAACCACTGCGCCTGCGTTGCCATGTCCTCGCTCCCGCTGATGTCACCAGGAGCATACTGCACAGGACCAGTATGGTCTGTGCCTGCGCAGTATGCTCCTGGTGACATTAGCTGGAGTGAGGACACGGCAACGCAGGCGCAGTGGTTTTCTGACTTTAAAGTCTGAAATTCCAGAAGTGACCCGGAGGCGGGGCAGGAGCATCGGTGAGTGGCTGCGCGAGTACAGGATGTCTGTTGGGGACCATTAGAAGCCATGGGTAAGTTCAACTCATTTTCCTCCAACCCCCCTACAGTATCCCTTTAAGCGTACCTCTGTTTGTGCTGTGGGCGGAGAAAAGGCTTTCTCTGTATCACCTCGCATACAGCATCTCCTTGTATAAAGTGCACCGAATGGTTGAACAATGCACAGTGACTCCATCTGCAGCAAGATGATGTTGTAGGTCTTTGGTGCTGGTCTGTGGGTTTACTCTGACTGTTCTCACCATTTGTCGCTTCTGTCTAACCAAGATTTTTCTTGGTCTGCCACTTCGAGCCTTAACTTGAACTGAGCCTGTGGTCTTCCATTTCCTCAATATGTTCCTCACTGTGGAAACAGACAGCTGAAATCTCTGAGACAGCTTTCTGTATCCTTCCCCTAAAACATGATGGTAAATAATCTTACAATTGAACCCCCTAAAATACACTCTCATAATTGGATTCACCTGTGTATGTAGGTCAGGGGTCACTGAGCTTACAAGCCAATTTGAGTTCCAATAATTACCGGTAGTTCTAAAACAGTGCCCACATTTATGCACCTGCCTAATTCTATTTAAATAATTATTGCACACTTTCTGTAAATTCAATAAACTTCATTTCACTTCTCAAATATTACTGTGTGTGTCTCCTATATGATATATTTAACTGACATTTTGTATCGAAACAACCAAAGATTTATACAGGAAAATAATGACGATTAACAAGGCTACCCAAACTTTTGCATTCCACTGTAAATGATGCCAACCAGTACAAAGGGACTAAATAGTATGTACAGACATCCGGTAGGCCATGTGTTTGCTTAAAGTGTACCAAAGATCAAAAGAAGTAAAGATTTGATACTTACCTTGGGCTTCCTCCAGACCCATAAGCTTGTCTGAGTCCCTCGCCGTCCTCCTGCGGCCTGCCGTTCAGCTGCGTTCAGCTTTTTTTCTTTTTTTTTTTTTATTCATTGAAGAAATCTGATCAAATTCCCTGTTTTTATTTGATAAAAGAATATCGAGAGCGTTGGATGTATTTGATCAATTTTTTTTTTTTACTCTAAAAAATTTGTATTAAGAAGGTTTTAACAAAACATAATCGTTACATTGAGAAGTAACAATATAACAAACAAAACATTATTAATTCCCGGTAGGTGTTACAAGGGATAAATGTTAGCATAAAAATAACCATCAAGAATTGTATATACTACAAATAATGAATAGAACTACTTATCAACATACAACAGAAAGGTAAATCAATAAAGTGTAGAGAGAAACAGAATTGAACTTACAATAAAGGATAGATAATATTAAAGGTTCGTGATCCCACCCATTGTTTCTACTATACAATGGAATACTGGAGCGACTCTTGGAGAGTCCAGTTAGATAGAAGTGTATGCGAGTGTTAGTTGAACAGAGATTCCTGTTTATTTATCCTGAGAGTGGATAGTGGCCTATACTCATATATCCTGGCATTTAGTATCTGTCCATAATTCCTTTTATGTTTTTCCATAATCTGATGATAACCAGGGGGTCCAAATAGATAAAAAGATTGAAATATCCCCTTTTTTTAATGGTGTAGGGTAGATTGTCAATTACTTGATGTACAGACCTAAGCATTTTTTTCTGAGTTTTCAGTCATTTTTTTTTACATAATTGGGGAATCATTGAACATAGGTGTGTAGTACATTGGTCAGATTGTTGAAATCTTACAATCTGTCAAAAAATTGATTGCAATTCTTGAATTGAAAAAAAATATTTAAATAATTGTATGGTGTGTGGCCACTTTTAGGCTTAAGTATTAAAACGGTATGTGTGAGGTGGGGGTAGTTTGCTGAGAATAGGTTGGAAGGAATTGCTTGCTCTGCCTTCCTAACAATTTCAACCAAGCCAAGGAGGATGGGTCAGAAAGGGTTAGGAAAATTAGGTTGCCCTCTGCATACAATTGGTATATTGTGAGCAGAAAAATATCCTAGAAAGAATAATCAGATATGGTTTGATGTGGCATCTCGTGTTACTTTTGTCATTGCAGAAATAGAGCAGCAGCAGCCAGCTATGAAGAATAAAGCGGTGGATTCCAAAAATTCTCCTGTAGCATCAGGATCAAGGTCACACTCTCCACCTTCACAGGGTGAGTATAGTATGAGGGGCCACCAACCTGATTCCCAGTATCAGAACCTCACCTTTCTTTAGAAAAAAAAAGAGTTCTGGTACTCTTTAATTCCAGACAAGTAAGAAACACTTTTTATGTACAGTATGTTGAAACGTCTTAAAACTTTTAGCAGTTTATTTACAGGCTTGCAAGTGCTTTAGGACAATTTATTTTAGCACTTTTTTATTTCTTACTAGTTGATGGCCCGGCATTGCTGGGATATGTTTTTGGCTGGTGTTTTACTAACCCTAACATACAATTACTCAATTACTCAATGACCAAGTTTGTGAGCTTTGCAGTCTTTGGCATCAATAATTTGCATTGAAATGAAACAAATCTGATTGGCTGTTTGTGGCTCCACCCCCTTTTCTGATTTTGAACCCCAGTCACCCAATGACCAACTGTACCAGGTTTGAGGCTTGTGCCTTTAACAGTGAAAGAATGGCAGCAATTGAATATTCCCCTTGAAAATCAATAGGTGCATTTTTATTGGCGTATGTAGGTTCCACCCACTTTTATGAATATTAATCCCAGTCACCCAGTGACCAACTGTGCAAAGCTTGAGAACCCTGCCATTAACAGTGTAAGAATGGCTGCAGTTTACATTTTCCCAGGGTAATTTGTATTTGTCTCAACCCACTTTTTGGTTATGGGTATTAAACGTATCCTATATGTTATTCCAGGTAATGTACTATGCGTATGCCAAATTTCATTCAAATCCATTCAGCCATTGTTGCGTGATTGAGTAACAAACATACAAACATCCGAACATCCAAACTTTCCCATTTATAATATTAGTGAGATTTGTTACATTTCCCTGCTACTAATTAGTACTGCTGTAATATGTATTTATGGCCACTTGTCACTAGGGGAAGTGTTAGCAGAGAGACATCACAGCATTCCAAGAATTTACAGCACAACGAGTTCTGCCGACTGAGGTCAAAAGACAAAATCAAACAAGAAAACTCTACTGAAGTTGCTAATGCGTTAAAGGGGAACTGAAGTAAGAGGTATACAGAGGCTGTCATATTTATTTCCTTTTAATCACTACCAGTTGCCTGGCAACCCTGCTGGTCTATTTCTCTGCAGTAGTATCTGAATAACACCAGAAACAAGCATGCAGCTAGTCTTATCAGATCTGACAATAATGTCAGAAACACCTGATCTGCTGCATGCTTGTTTAGGGGCTATGGCTGATAGTATTAGAGGCAGAGGATCATCAGGGCTGCCAGGCAACTGGTATTGCTTAGATGGAAATAAATATGGCAGCCTCCATATCCCTCTCACTTCAGTTGTCCTTTAACCTCCTCAGCGGTATGGACGACTATACACGTCCATCACCGCCGGAGGTCGCCGCTCAGGCCCTGCTGGGCCGATTTGAGCGAAATAAAAAGCAGCACACGCAGCCGGCACTTTGCCAGCCTCGTGTGCTGCCTGATCGCCGCCGCTCCGCGGCGATCCGCCGCGAGCAGCGGCGAAAGAGGGTCCCCCCAGCCGCCCGAGCCCTGCGCAGCCGGAACAAAAGTTCCGGCCAGTGCTAAGGGCTGGATCGGAGGCGGCTGACGTCAGGACGTCGGCTGACGTCCATGACGTCACTCTGCTCGTCGCTATGGCGACGATGTAAGCAAAACAAGGAAGGCTGCTCATTGCGGCCTTCCTTGTTTATTCTGGTCGCCGGAGGCGATCAGAATGACGCTTCCGGAGCGCCCTCTAGTGGGCTTTCATGCAGCCAACTTTCAGTTGGCTGCATGAAACAGTTTTTTTTTAATTAAAAAAAAACCCTCCCGCAGCCGCCCTGGCGATCTTAATAGACCGCCAGGGAGGTTAAAAGAAGCTATATACCCGTATCTGTCCACAAGATCTCAGTTCTCTTGCTCTTAAAGGATACTGCAGCCGAAAGGCTGCTGAGAGATAAAAACTGCAATGTGTAGGGAAAGAAAAGTACATACTCACCGCTCCCCTCGCTCCCTGCCGTCGGGTCCCGCTCGTCAGCCACAGCTCCCGGTACTGGCCGACTCTCCTGACCCCTGACCCGGACATACTGCGCCGCGCATGCGCAGTATGTCCTGTAATCTTCGCTTCTGGCATCGCATCATGACGCCAGAAGTACGGACACTCCCCCGCCTCCTGCGTGTGCGCTCCAGCGGCTCCACTATAAAGCTTTAAAGTGGAGCCGCTGGAGCGCACACGCAGGAGGCGGGGGAGTGTCCGTACTTCTGGCGTCATGATGCGACGCCAGAAGCGAAGATTACAGGACATACTGCGCATGCACGGCGCAGTATGTCCGGGTCAGGGGTCAGGAGAGTCGGCCAGTACCGGGAGCTGTGGCTGACGAGCGGGACCCGACGGCAGGGAGCGAGGGGAGCGGTGAGTATGTACTTTTCTTTCCCTACACATTGCAGTTTTTATCTCTCAGCAGCCTTTCGGCTGCAGTATCTTTTAAGTTAAATGATGCCATCAGGTTCAAAGACTGTTGTATATAGGCAACCGGCAGGCCATGTACTGCTTCATGCTAAGAATGGGGTGGGTCTTTCAGGCTGGTGTGTGTGTGTGTGTGTGTGTGTGTGTGTGTGTGTGTGTGTGTGTGTGTGTGTGTGTGTGTGTGTGTGCGTGTGCGTGTGCGTGTGCGTGTGTGTGTGTGTGTGTGTGTGTGTGTGTGTGTAGTGTGTGTAGTGTGTGTAGTGTGTGTACAGTGTGTGTACAGTGTGTGTGTGTGTGTGTGTGTGTGTGTTTCCATTTTACTCCATCTTGCTGAGGTCATTAGTACAGAATTGTATTTTTTTATTTTATTTTAATAGATTAATTTCTTTACTTATAGTGTTGTTATTGTTATTAATCTATAACACTGAACAGGTTACATTGACAAATTACACAGTGCCATTATTTGGCCATTTAGCATACACACATTAAAAGCATGAAAACTGTTACATGTCTATGTTCCAGCATTGTGCAGCACATTGATATATAGTTCTAAAGTTTATCCTAAGGGCTCGTTCACACTTAAACAGCAATCGCGTGATTCCCGCTCAGCACAAAACGCTAGCGGTTTTTAAAAACACTAGCCCATGTAAGCCTATGGCAGTGTTCTCACTGCCGTGTTTGCGGTTAGCGTTAACTGCAAATGCATGACATGCAGCGTTTTGCCGGAGATTTGCGATTAGCTTACATAGCACCGCTAATCGCGATCGCTCCCAAAATGCTGCAGTGTCCAGTGATTTTTCCATGTTAATCGCAGAAAAATCACTCCCGCAAGTCTTGCGGTTTTAGGTGTGAATGGGGCCTTAGAGTTATGTCTTTACATTTAGCTGAATAATATCATGTGACCAAATGCTGAGCTAATATCAAAGGAGATCTTATTGTCAGACCCCATCAAAATTGTCCATCACACAATGGAGTTACCCATTAACCCATTCGCGTTCTGTCGTTTTCACGTGAGAAATGTTCACCTCCCATTCATTAGCCTATAACTTTATCACTACTTATCACAATGAACTGATCTATATCTTGTTTTTTCCGCCACCAATTAGGCTTTCTTTGGGGGGTACATTTTGCTAAGAGCCACTTTACTGTAAATGCATTTTAACAAAAAGAATAAGAAAAAAAATTGAAAAATTCATTATTTCTCAGTTTTCAGCCATTATAGTATTAAAATAATACATGCCTCCATAATTAAAACTCACGTATTGTATTTGCCCATATGTCCCGGTTATTACACCGTTAAAATTATGTCCCTATCACAATGTATGGCAACAATATTTTAATTGGAAATAAAGGTGCATTTTTTCTATTTTGCATCTTTCACTATTTACAAGTTTAAAATAAAGAAATATAGAAATATTTCATCTTTACATTGATATTTAAAAAGTTTAGACCCTTAGGTAAAAATTTACATGTTTTTTTTTTTTATTGTAATGTTTTTTTTTTTATAGTAAACAATTTATTTGGGTAGTTTTGGGAGGGCGGGAGGTAAACAATAGATTTATAATGTAAATGTGTGTTCATTTTTATTTTTTTTTCCTTACAGGTGTAGTATTACTTTTTGGCCACAAGATGGTGGCCATGAGTTTGTTTACATGACGTCACTCTAAGCGTAACACACGCTTAGAGTGACTCATCGGGGAGGGAACAGCCAGAAAAACCACAGCTTTCAAGAGAAGCTGTCGCTTTTTCAGCGGGGGAGAGGAATCAGTGATCGGGCACCATAGCCCGATACATTGATTCCTTGGCTACCGAATCCGCGGCCGGGAGTGCGCGTGCACGCGCGCGATCGGCCGCGAGAGCGCGCGGTAGCGCGCATGGTTCCTGGACGTAGTTTCTACGACCAGGAACCAAAATAGGTTAAAGATGACCTGTAGTAAAAATAACATAATAAATAAAATTGCACCTTTTTAACAATATTGATTTATAGATTATTTAGTCAGAGTTTGCCTATTGTAAAATCTTTCCTCTCCCTGATTTACTTCATGAAATGTATCACTGGTGGTGACATCCTAAGTCCTGCCAGGTGATCTACTGAGAGTTCTATGCACAGAGGGTGATATTGCTTGCTTGGTAGTTGGAAAGAGCCGTTATTTCCCACAATGGCTATCATTCATGAACAGGCTGTCGGTAAAGAGAATTAGTGCGGGAAAACACCGCTGGCGGATTTTTAGACTTCTGGGTGGGCATTCATAAAAATGTATCCATGTGCGGAAGCAGTGCGGAGATTCCCCGAGCTAAGCTGGCGGTAGGCAGGCGGTAGGCTTGCGGAGACACGGAAGCTGCCGAGTTGATACATTTCTCCGTGTTCCGCTCTGCTGCAGCTGCCTGGGAGGTCTGTGTGTCTCCATTCACTTACATTGGTATCGCCACATCAGAGGGAGCGGTACTTCCCGACCTCACACCGCTTGCGGGGATCTTTATAAATGAACATTTTGCTACATTTGTTCAGATAATCACCGCACAAGGCGGTGATTTATCACTCTGCTCGGTAGTGTCATTTTTCCATGCAGAAGGAGCCTTTATGAATGCTGACTTTGCTGAGTGGTCGGTAAAGTCAGCTGTTTTAAGCATTTCCGCATGCGGAAATGCTTTATGAATGATAGCCAATGTAATGAGGTTCATAGACAGGAAACTGTCAGGACCATGATCATGAGATCACACTGTGGGAGAGGTTTCAACACAATATCAGCCATACAGAGCCCCTGAAGCTCTATTTGAGAAAAGGAAAAGATTTCTCATGGGAAAGGGGGTATCAGCTACTGACTGGGAGGAAGTTCAATCCTTGGTTAATGTTCATCTTTAAAGAGACTCCGTAACAAAAAATGCATCCTGTTTTTTATCATCCTACAAGTTCCAAAAGCTATTCTAATGTGTTCTGGCTTACTGCAGCACTTTCTGCTATCACAGTCTCTGTAATAAATCAATGTATCTTTCCCTTGTCAGACTTGTCGGCCTGTGTCTGGAAGGCTGCCAAGTTCTTCAGTGTTGTGGTTCTGCTATGAATTTCCCCTTCCAGGCCCCTCTATGCACACTGCCTGTGTATTATTTAGATTAGAGCAGCTTCTCTCTTCTCTCTTATCTTTTACAAGCTGGATAAATCGTCCTCTGAGCTGGCTGGGCTTTCACATACTGAGGATTACAGACAAGGGCAAAGCTGTTTGCAAGAAGAAAAGAGCAGCCTGACACTTCGGTGCATGAGAGCAGAAGGGGGAAAGAAACACACAATGATCTCTTGAGATACAAAAGGAAGGGTGTATACAGCCTGCTTGTGTATGGATGTATTTTCTATGTGTGGACATACTGTACATCGCATCCATCTGAAAATGGCGCCTGTGAATAATGGCGCACAGTGTTGCCGCTAATCCGTTTGCCGCTTATCGCTATTTAACGTTAAAGCCTTATCGTTATTTAGCGTTAAAGCCTTATCGTTATTTAGCGTTAACACACAGGACCCTCTCTGTACCTATCCCTAACCCCTAACCCCCCCCCCCGGTGGTGCCTAACCCTAACCACCCCCTTGGTAGTGCCTAACCCTAAGACCCCCCTGGTGGTGCCTAACCCTAAGACCCCCCCCCCAGTGGTGCCTAACCCTGACAGTGTTACATTAAATACATTCACCGTTTTGCAGTTAAATAGTTTGGCTTATGTTGGGCGCTATTGATAAATAACGTTAGTGTGTGCCACTATTGATAAATAACGTTAGTGTGTGCCACTATTGATAAATAACGTTAGTGTGTGCCACTATTGATAAATAACGTTAGTGTGTGCCGTTTTTCTTCTTTTTTCCCTGCGCGCCATTATTATGTAGTACTAACGATAAATAGCGATAAGCGTATCTTTTTAATGCGGCGCCATTCTTATGCATAGGCACTGTGCGCCATTTTTCACTGATCTCACTGTACATCAACCTACTTCCTGTTTTGGTGGCCATTTTGTTTGTTTATAAACAAACTTTTTAAAACTGTTTTTAACCACTTTTAATGCGGCGAGGAGCGGCGAAATTGTGACAGAGGGTAATAGGAGATGTCTCCTAACGCACTGGTATGTTTACTTTTGTGTGATTTTAACAATACAGATTCTCTTTAAAACTAATAAACAAATATGGCATCTTAATTTTGAGCAGGAAAAGTATTATTCCTAGCATACTGCATATCTCTGCATACTAACATCAGCTCCTCTACTGTCTTTATGATCATTTTATTAAACAAATTGTGTGACTTTTGTCATTGCAGCAATAGAGCAGCAGCAACCAATTGTGGAGGATAATAAGATTGGCAACCAAGACTCTCCTGTAGCTTCAGCATCAACGTGTCCCCATCCACCTTCACAGGGTGAGTATAATATGATGGGCCACCAACATCCACCTGATGATTCATAAACCGGAAAAAGTGGACCAGCACCCATGAATCACATTGTCCTTTTTAAAGGAACCTAAACCTGAGACCAGTAAAATAAAAATGAAAAATTATATACACCTGGGGTTTCCTCCAGCCCCTTCAGGCTGATCACTCCCTCTCTGTCCTCCCGGCCACATGCATCTTCCTTTTTTTCATATAATTTAATTGTATTGTTACAAAAGATCTCAATTCATCCAGCAAAAATACCAAGGCATAATATTCAAGAAAATAAACTATAACAATAATAATAATAATAATAAAAAATACCCCAATAAAACCTCCTTCCCTTTACCAAATCCTTCGATCAAAAACTTTCCCCACCAGAATCTAGAATTTCTTTGTGTTTTTCAGAATCCATAAACTCAATCAATCCCATCCATTTAGGACAAAAGCTTTCCCATCTATCCAATTGCAAAGCAATTTGTTCTTCTGCATTTTTTATTACAATCACCTCATTTTTTAACCCAATCACATAAAGGAGGAGGATCCGGGAATCTCCAATTAACTGGAATTAAACTTTTGGCTGCAATAAGCAGTCGAGGCAGCACAGATTTTTTTATATCTACCTATAGACATGGAAATGTTGTGCAAAAGCATCTCTAACGGGTCACTTTTAATCTGATGAATAACTACCCTATTAATATAAAAAAAAGTCTTTAACTATGAACAATCCCAAAATATATGCAATAACGTGCCCCTTCAACCACAACCCCTCCAACATTTATCATCAGCTCCTGAATACATCAAGGCCAATTTAACCACTTCCCGACCGCCTAACGCACAGGGGCGGCCGGGAAGTGGAGCCCGCAAGGACCAGCTCACCCACAGAAGCGGCGGTCCTTGTAAGGGCATGGGCGGAGCGATCGCGTCATCCATGACGCGATCCTCCGCCGGCGCCTGTCTCCGCTCACCCGCCGCAACATCCCGCCGGCCATACGGAAGCGCTGGCGGGATGTCAACCCGACGATCGCCGCGTACAAAGTGTATAATACACTTTGTAATGTTTACAAAGTGTATTATACAGGCTGCCTCCTGCCCTGGTGGTCCCAGTGTCCGAGGGACCACCAGGGCAGGCTGCAGCCACCCTATGTCGCACCCAAGCACACTGATCCCCCCCCCCCTGCCCCAGATCGCCCACAGCACCCCTCAGACCCCCCCTGCCCACCCCCCAGACCCCTGTTTGCACCCAATCACCCCCCTAATCACCCATCACTCCCTGTCAGTATCTGTCAACGCTATTTTTTTTATCCCCTCCCCCTGCCCCCAGCCCCTCCTGATCACCCCCCCCACCCCTCCGATTCTCCCCAGACCCCCCCCCCCCCTGTGTACTGTATGAATCTATCCCCCCTGATCACCTGTCAATCACCTGTCAATCACCTGTCAATCACCCATAAATCACCCCCTGTCACTGCCACCCATCAATCAGCCCCTAACCTGCCCCTTGCGGGCAATCTGATCACCCACCCACACCAATAGATCACCCGCAGATCAGACATCAGATCACCACCCAAACGCAGTGTTTACATCTATTCTCTCCTCTAAACACCCACTAATTACCCATCAATCACCCCCTATCACCACCTGTCACTGTTACCCATCAGATCAGACCCTAATCTGCCCCTTGCGGGCACCCAATCACCCGCCTACACGCTCAGATTGCCCTCAGACCCCCCTTATCAATTCGCCAGGGCATTATTTACATCTGTCCTTCCCTGTAATAACCCACTGATCACCTGTCAATCACCCCCTGTCACTGCCACCCATCAATCAGCCCCTAACCTGCCCCTTGCAGGTAATCTGATCACCCACCCACATCAATAGATCGCCCGCAGATCCGACATCAGATCACCACCCAAGCGCAGTGTTTACATCTATTCTCTACTCTAAACACCCACTAATTACCCATCAATCACCCCCTATCACGACCTGTCACTGTTACCCATCAGATCAGACCCTAATCTGCCCCTTGCGGGCACCCAATCACCCGCCTACACGCTCAGATTGCCCTCAGACCCCCCCTTATCAATTCGCCAGGGCATTATTTACATCTGTCCTTCCCTGTAATAACCCACTGATCACCTGTCAATCACCTGTCAATCACCCATCAATCACCCCCTGTCACTGCCACCCATCAATCACCCCCTGTCACTGCCACCCATCAATCAGCCCCTAACCTGCCCCTTGCGGGCAATCTGATCACCCACCCACACCAATAGATCGCCCGCAGATCCGACATCAGATCACCTCCCAAGTGCAGTGTTTACATCTGTTCTCTCCTCCAAACACCCACTAATTACCCAGCAATCACCCCCTGTCACTGCTACCCATCAGATTAGACCCCTATCTGCCCCTAGGGCACTCAATCACCCGCCCATACCCTCAGAACGCCCTCAGACCCCAGCCTTGATCACCTCGCCAGTGCATTGCTTGCATCTATTCCCCCCTCTAATCACACCTTGCGACACCCATCAATCACCTCCCGTCACACCCTAGCACACCTACCCATCAGATCAGGCCCTAATTTGCCCCGTGTGGGCTCCTGATCACTCGGCCAAACCCTCAGATCCCCCTCAGACCCCCTTCCGATCACCTCCCCAGTGCATTGATTGCATCTATTTTCCCCTCTAACCACACCCTGACACACCCATCAATCACCTCCTGTCACCCCCTAGCACTCCTATCCATCAGATCAGGCCCAATACAACCTGTCATCTAAAAGGCCACCCTGCTTATGACTGGTTCCACAAAATTCGCCCCCTCATAGACCACCTGTCATCAAAATTTTCAGATGCTTATACCCCTGAACAGTCATTTTGAGACATTTGGTTTCCAGACTACTCATGGTTTTGGGCCCGTAAAATGCCAGGGCGGTATAGGAACCCCACAAGTGACCCCATTTTAGAAAAAAAGACACCCCAAGGTATACTGTTAGGTGTATGACGAGTTCATAGAAGATTTTATTTTTTGTCAAAAGTTAGCGGAAATTGATTTTTATTGTTCTTTTTCACAAAGTGTCATTTTTCACTAACTTGTGACAAAAAATAAAATCTTCGGATGTCTTCTTTCTAAAATGGGGTCACTTGTGGGGTTCCTATACTGCCCTGGCATTTTAGGGGCCCTAAACCGTGAGGAGTAGTCTTGAAACAAAAATGACCTGTGAAATCCTAAAGGTACTCATTGGACTTTGGGCCCCTTAGCGCAGTTAGGGTGCAAAAAAGTGCCACACATGTGGTATCGCCGTACTCGGGAGAAGTAGTACAATGTGTTTTGGGGTGCATTTTTACACATACCCATGCTGGGTGGGAGAAATATCTCTGTAAATGGACAATTGTGTGTAAAAAGAATCAAGATTGTCATTTACAGAGATATTTCTCCCACCCAGCATGGGTATGTGTAAAAATACACCCCAAAACACATTATACTACTTCTCCTGAGTACGGCGATACCACATGTGTGGCACTTTTTTGCACCCTAACTGTGCTAAGGGGCCCAAAGTCCAATGAGTACCTTTAGGATTTCACAGGTCATCTTGCGGAATTTGATTTCCAGACTACTCCTCACGGTTTAGGGCCCCTAAAATGCCAGGGCAGTATAGGAACCCCACAAATGACCACATTTTAGAAATAAGACACCCCAAGGTATTCTGTTAGGACTATGGTGAGTTCATAGAAGATTTTATTTTTTGTCACAAGTTAGCAGAAAGTGACACTTTGTGAAAAAAAAAACAATACAAATCAATTTCCGCTAACTTGTGACAAAAAATAAAATCTTCTATGAACTCACCATACTCCTAACGGAATACCTTGGGGGGGGAGGGGGGTGTCTTCTTTCTAAAATGGGGTCATTTGCAGGGTTCCTATACTGCCCTGGCATTTTAGGGGCCCTAAACCGTGAGGAGTAGTCTGGAAATCAAATTCCGCAAGATGACCTGTGAAATCCTAAAGGTACTCATTGGACTTTGGGCTCCTTAGCACAGTTAGGGTGCAAAAAAGTGCCACACATGTGGTATCGCCGTACTCGGGAGAAGTAGTACAATGTGTTTTGGGGTGTATTTTTACACATACCCATGCTGGGTGGGAGAAATCTCTCTGTAAACGGACAATTGTGTGTAAAAAAAATCAAACAATTGTCATTTACAGAGATATTTCTCCCACCCAGCATGGGTATGTGTAAAAATACACCTCAAAACACATTGTACTACTTCTCCTGAGTACGGCAATACCACATGTGTGGCACTTTTTTGCAGCCTAACTGCGCTAAGGGGTCCAAAGTCCAATGAGCACCTTTAGGCTTTACAGGGGTGCTTACAATTAGGCACCCCCCAAAATGCCAGGACAGTAAACACACCCCACAAATGACCCCATTTTGGAAAGTAGACACTTCAGGGTATTCAGAGAGGGGCATGGTGAGTCCGTGGCAGATTTCATTTTTTTTTGTCGCAAGTTAGAAGAAATGGAAACTTTTTTTTTTGTCACAAAGTTTCAATTTCCGCTTACTTGTGACAAAAAATAATATCTTCTATGAACTCACTATGCCTCTCAGTGAATACTTTGGGATGTCTTCTTTCCAAAATGGGGTCATTTGGGGGGTATTTATACTATCCTGGAATTCTAGCCCCTCATGAAACATGACAGGTGGTCAGAAAAGTCATAGATGCTACAAAATGAGAAAATTCACTTTTTGCACCATAGTTTGTAAATGCTATAACTTTTACCCAAACCAATAAATATAGGCTGAATGGGTTTTTTTTCATCAAAAACATGTTTGTCCACATTTTTCGCGCTGCATGTATACAGAAATTTTACTTTATTTGAAAAATGTCAGCACAGAAAGTTAAAAAAATAATTTTTTTGCCAAAATTCATGTCTTTTTTGATGAATATAATAAAAAGTAAAAATCGCAGCAGCAATCAAATAGCACCAAAAGAAAGCTTTATTAGTGACAAGAAAAGGAGCCAAAATTCATTTAGGTGGTAGGTTGTATGAGCGAGCAATAAACCGTGAAAGCTGCAGTGGTCTGAATGGGAAAAAAGTGCCTGGTCCTTGAGGGGGTTAAAGCCCACGGTCCTCAAGTGGTTAACACGGGTCCTACACCATCTAGTCAAAATTTTAAAATGATTTTCCTTCACCTTCCAGCTCGCTGAGGTCACATGGGACAAAGTACAAATCTTAGCTCTTTGCTCACCTGGATCCTCTGCTAGATACCCTGTTAACTCCGCGCATTGGGGTGTACTGCACATGCGTGGCCCGGCCATGTGTGCATGCCCCATCGCACTACCATCGCTGAGAGTGTTCTGCGCTTGAGCAGTACTACTGCGAAGGCACAGAACACTTCCAGGTGCAGAAGTGTGACGAGGGAGCCGGCGGCCGGATGGAATTACTGGCCCGCCTAGCAGACAGGCCAAGCTGACAAAAAGGCACATATCAACACCACACTAGATTTACATTTTCCATGCCTAGGACAACTTTCTTGTAGCTTTCCTTCCATGAAGTGCCTTTCTTCCATGTGAAACCTCCATATAAAGCAGCCTCCCTCTTTCCTGTGCAGCTTGCTTTGGCAGCAGCTTCCCACTTCCTTGTGTATCTCTCCATTTGCAGATTCCTCTGCTATAAGCAGAATCCTCTCTTCTATGTGCAGCAGCCCTTCTGCCATGCTCAGCTGCCCAAGACCCAGGCCTCGAGAACTCTCCAGTAATCTGGCCCTGATAGCAGCATGTTGCGTGTTGTGCAGCTCATTGCTATGTAGTACTTTGTTGCCTAATTAAGGACTATTTTTAAACAGTCACTAGGGTAACAAGATCTACTGACCTTGCACTCTGCTGAATAATGTAATGTAGCAGAAAGCGAAGGGGTTACATTTTTGTCATATACCACTAACATTGCCCATCACCCTTGTCTAAAATAAATAAATTAAAATAAAACTCATCCTGCTGTGCAGGAATTATACTGTTCAGAAAATGATGCATATCTGTGCATACTGTCATCAGTACTTACTGTCTCTCTGATCATTCCATGTGGCATCTTCTCTGACTTTTGTTGTTGCAGCAATAGAACCGCAACAACCAATTACAGAGGATGAGGACATGGATACCGCACCTCCTCCTGATGTTCCATCTCCAGAGTCCCAACAGCTCCCACCACAACATGTGTATAATATGATGGGCCACCAACATCCTCCTAATGTTCCAGCTCAAGAGATCAACCAACTATCACCACAGGATGTGTATAATAGGATGGGCCAGCAACATCCTCCTAATGTTCCAGCTCCAGAGTTCCACCAACTCCCATCACAGGATGTGCATAATATGATGGGCCACCAACATCCTCCTGATGTTCCAGCTCCAGAGTCCTACCAACTGTCCCCACAGGATGTGTATAATATGATGGGCCACCAACATCCTCATAATGTACCAGAGTTCCGCCAACTTCCACCACAGGTGTATAATATGATGGGCCACCAACATCTTCCTAATGTTCCAGCTCCAGAGTCCCACCAACTCCCACCACAGGATGTGCATAATATGATGGGCCTCCAACATCCTCCTGATGTTCCAGCTCCAGAGTCCCACCAACTGTCCCCACAGGATGTGTATAATATGATGGGCCACCAACATCCACCTGATGTTCCAGCTCCAGAGTTCCACCAACTCCCACCACAGGAAGTGTATAATATGATGGGCCACCAACACCCTCCTAATGTTCCAGCTCCAGAGTCCCACCAACTGTCCCCACAGGATATGCATAATATGATGGGCCACCAACATCCTCATGATATTCCAGCTCCAGAGTTCCACCAACTCCCACCACAGGAAGTGTATAATATGATGAGCCACCAACATCCTCCTAATGTTCCAGCTCCAGAGTTCCACCAACTCCCACCACAGGATGTGTATAATATGATGGGCCACCAAAATCCTCCTAATGTTCCAGCTCCAGAGTTCCACCAACTCCCACCACAGGATGTGCATAATATGATGGGCAACCAACCTCCTCCTAATGTTCCAGCTACAGAGTCCCACCAGCTCCCACCACAGGATGAGTATAATATGATGGGCAACCAACATCCTCATGATATTCCAGCAGTAGAGCATCACCTGAGCACTCTAGATTATTTCAATAATACAGTGAAGCATGAACAAGTTCCTGCACTTCCTACTGTGCACAAGAAGAAGGAGGAGTCAGCTGACAGTATAAATAATGTAGATATGTTAGAAGAACCCTTCTTATGTGAACAAGTGTCAAGCGTGGGTGGATTGAGCCACATGTGTGAAACAAGGTCAGTTGACAGAGTTTTACCCTCAAGCTACCCAGAGCAAAGAAAGCGCTCACGTGGAGAATCTCCTTCCTTAACAAATAAACGCAGACGTCCAGATTCAGACAATACTAAAACACAATCCACATCCTCATCTTTTGACACACAGTCATCAGATTCCTCATCTGACCAAGAAATGGTATCCTAAAGTAACCTAGCATTACATATGTGTCTATGGGCTGGTTCACACTGGCACTTACAGTATATGCTTATAATAGACCCGCCAAAATGGATCTTTTTCCATTCCGTTCCCATTCAGTTGGTTCCATTCCATTTCCCCATATCCTTCCCACAGACCCCCATCCCCAAAGTCGATTTTTCTGGCCAGAACGGTCTGTTTTTTTAGCCAGTGTGTTTAACAGGATCTGTTTCTCATTGAGCCCAATGCAGTGTTTCAGCCTCCGTTTCTGTTTTGCTGGGCTTCTGCTGTCTGGAAAAATCACTGCAGCACCAAACTTGGGGGTGCTGGGGGAGGGAGAGGTCAGTTTATGTGCTGAGGGAGGTCACTATGGGTGCTTCTGGGAACAAGAAGGAGGGAGAGGTCACTGTGGGTGCTGCTGGGAACAAGAAGGGTGCCATTGGGGAAGAGAGAGGTCACTGTGGGTGCTGGAGGGTGCAGGATCACTGCAGTGCTAATGCTGGGGTGGGTGTAGGGTTAAGGGAGAGGTCACTGTGAATGCTTGGGAGGAAGAGGTCTCTGCTGTAAGGGAGACACCATCTTACCCGCTCCCACACAGCTGCAGGGATGGGAATCATTTGTGTGCTGAGTTGTAATGGTCCTTAGCAAACCTTTAAAGCTGCAGAGTCCTGAATTGTAAAAAATAGCCTTGTCGCTTGGGGGAGGGGGGGGGGGGGGGGGGTAGGAAACTTGTGGTCTTTAAGTGGTTAATGACCAACTGTAGCAGGTTTGAGGCTTCTGCTCTGCTATTAACAGTGTAAGAATGGCAACAGTTTAAATATTTCCCTTGAAAATCATTAGGTGAATTTTAATTGGCCGGTGTAGGCTCCACCCACTCTTCTAAATATTCATTCGAATCACCCAGTGGCAAACTGTGTCAAGTTTGAGAACCCTGCCATTCACAGTGTTAGAATGGCTGCAGTTTATATTTTCCCAGTGAAATTTGTTTTTGGCTCCACCCACTTTTTCTAACCTTGACACACAGTCACTCAATGACCTAGTCTGTGAGCTTTCGGGTTCCTGGCATCAAAAATGTGCGAATGGAAGCAGTTTATCCACCAATGAAATCTGATTGGCTGTTTGTGGCTCTGCCCCTTTAGTGAATTTAAACCCCAGTCACCCAATGACTGACTGTAGCAAGTTTAAAGCCTCTGCCATTAACAGTGTAAGAATGGCTGCAGTTTCAATATTCCCCTTGAAAATCAATAAGTGAATTTTGATTGGCTGTTGTAGGCTTCACCCACTTTCCTGAATATCAATCCCAGTCATCCAGTGACCGACTGTGACAAGTTTGAAAACCCTGCGATTAACAGTTTAGGAATGGCATTTGAAAATGAATGGCTGAAATTTGATTGGCCGTTTAATGCTCCACCCACTTTTCCTGGCTTTGTAACCTCGGTCACCAAGTAACCAACTGTGCCAAGTGTGGGGACTCTGGCTTGATTACTGTGAGAATGGAAGCCTTTTACATTTTTTCCATTGACATGAATGAGTGAAATCTTATTGGCTGTTTGTAGCTCCGCCCAGGTGTGCGGGGGGGGGGGGCGAGACCCCCAGAACATATCATCCCAGGTAGTAAGGGATCTGTACACCAATTTTCATTCATATCAGTCAAGGCGTTTTCGAGTGATCGCAACACATACACACACACACACGCACACATGCACGCACTCGATTTTATATACAGTGCTGCCAATAATTATTCATACCCCTGGGAAATTTTGACTTAAAGTTACTTTTATTCAACCAGAAACTAATTTTTTGACGGGAAATGACATAGATGTCTCCCAAAAGATAATAAGACGATGTACAAGAGGCATTACTGTGGGGAAAAAAACAACATTTCTCACTTTTTATTTACATTTGAGCAAAAAGTGTCCAGTCCAAAATTATTCATACCCTTGGCCTTCACAAACTGTCACAGACTGTGGGAAAATCCAAAGTTCTATACCTTTCCAAATAGTCCAATTACCCTGCATTACCCTTCCAAAGCATCCTAATTACCCTGATTAATTGGGAATAGCTGTTTTAATCAACTCAACAGATAAAAAACAGCAGCTCTCTGCAGTTGGTTTGTGGACAGTCATGGCTAAGACAAAGGAGCTCAGTGAGGACCAGTGGCTGCGCAGTGTGGCTGCTCACAAGTCAGGAACAGGCCATTTCTAAATGTTTTCAAGTTCCAGTGACTACAGTGCAAAGTATTATTAAAAAATACAAGACGCCCCGCGCTGTGGGAAATGTCAGAGGATGTGGTCGGAAGCCAAAAGTGACACCTGTGCTGGCCAGGAGGATTGTGAGAGAGGTGAAAAAGAATCCAAGGATCACCACCAAGGCCATCCTGGTGAATCTGGGCTCTGCTGGTGGCAATGTCTCAAGGCAGACAATCCAAGGGACACTGCACACTGCTGGGTTCCACTGATGCAGACCAAGGAGGATGCCACTTCTCCAGATAAGGCACACAAAATTTCGCTTGACGTTTGCAAATGCTCATAAGGACAAAAAAGAAGTTTTCTGGTCTTCTGTGTTATGGTCAGATGAAACAGAAATTTAATTGTTTGGTCACAATGATGTTTCCTTCATTTTGCGTAAAAAAAGGAGAAGCCTTCAACCCAAAGAACACTATATCCACAGTCAAACATGGTGCTAGGAACCTAATGCTTTGGGGTGTTTTTCAGCCAATGGATCCAGGGAACCTAATCACAGTAAACGGCACCATGAAAAAGAGCGATACATGAGGATTCTCAATGACAACATCAGGCAGTCTGCAGAGAAACTTGGCCTTGGGTACCAGTGGACATTTTCAGCATAACAATGACCCAAAAACAAACAGTGGTGAAGAACTGATTAGCAGACAACAACATTAATGTTAAAGAGACTCTGTAACAACAAAAACCTCCCCTGGGGGGTACTCACCTCGGGTGGGGGAAGCCTCCGGATCCTAATGAGGCTTCCCACGCCATCCTCTGTCCCACGGGGGTCTCGCTGCAGCCCTCCGAACAGACGGCGGCAGAGCCGACTGCAGCTTCAATATTTACCTTTGCTGGCTCCAGCGGGGGCGCTGTGGCGACTTTCGGCACGGAAATAGACGGAAATACCCGATCTCCGTCGGGTCCGCTCTACTGCGCAGGCGCCGGAAACTTGCGCCTGCGCAGTAGAGCAGACCCGACGGTGATCGGGTATTTCCGCCTACTTCGGCGCCGACAGCCATCAGAGCGCCTGCGCAGGAGCCAGGAAGGTAAATATTGCGTCACGGCTGTACGGAGGGCTACAGCGAGACCCCCGAGGGACGCAGGACGGTGTGGGAAGCCTCATTAGGATCCTGAGGCTTCCCCCACCCGAGGTGAGTACCCCCCAGGGGCCGTTTTGTTGTTACAGTTCCTCTTTAACGTTTTGGAATGGCCCAGTCAGAGTCCTGACTTGAATCCAATCTAGAATCTGTGGAGGGAGCTAAAGATCAGGGTGATGGCAAGAAGACCCTCCTACCTGAAAGATTTTAAACTCATTGCTAAAAATGAATGGGTAAAAATACCCGTGGAGACATGCAAAAAGCTGGTCTGCAATTATAGGAAGCGTTTGATTGCTGTAATAGCCAATACAGGTTTTTCTATTGATTATTGAGAAGGGTATAAATAATTTTGGACTGGACACTTTTTGCTTAAATGTACACGAAATAAAAGATACAATTTTTTTTTTCCCACAACAATGCCTCTTGTACATCATCTTATTATCTTTTGGGAGACACCTATGTCATTTCCTGTCACAAAATTACTTTCTGGTTGAATAAAAGTCACTTTAAATCAAATTTTGCCAGAGGTATGGATAATTATGGGCAACACTGTATCTGAATATATACATGTTTTTCACCAGTGAAAATATACAAGACTCTAAACTTTATTCCCAGTCTCTAAACTTTAAATAAGAGCTTATATTGGAATTGTAATAAAAAGAAAGAGTAATGCTGATAGAAACTTCACCATTTGTTAATGAATATTTTGTAGTCTTTATGAATAGAAGTGTGTGGGGGAAGGAGGGGTGTGTGAGTGGAGGTGTGGAAGGGGTGTGGCTTAAAGATGGCCCCTTTTCCTATCCCCAAAACGTTAGGATGTATGCTTTGTGTAATGCAGGGAGGAAGAGGCTGTTGATAAATAAACCATTACAGGTAAAGTCCATCATTTCAGTAACAGTCGTGGAGTTCTGGATCCCCACAGGCATTGCATATTTACTGGTTCCCAGTAGGTAGCAAACTGGCTGTACATAGAGATGGCCTGAACGGTTCGCACGGGATTTTATTCACGTGAACTTCGGTGGTTCGGGTTCGCGGTGAACCGTGAACTATATGCGAATTCGACCCACCTCCTATACTACATCATTAGGGTCAACCCTCTACATCACAGTCAGCAGACACAGGGTAGCCAATCAGGCTACACTCCCTCCTGGAGCCCCACCCCCCCTTATATAAGGCAGGCAGCGTCAGCCTTTTCACTCACTCGTGTGGCTGCAGTAATTAGAGAAGGGAGAGAACCTGCTGTAGACATAGGGAAAGCTTAGTTGGGCTCTTGTAGGCTTGTTAGCTTGCTCTTTGCTGATACTTATTTCTAAAAAGCACCCCTCAACAGCTCTTTTGAGAGCTAATGTTGTTCTTGTGTCCCACAGACACTTGTGTTGCATATATACAGCCCTGTCGGTCAGTCACAGCTGGCCCTTGGCAATTCCTACTGTGCCACTGCCAGGCCCAGCACTTTCAGTGACTACCTGTGTGTGTGACAGCTGCACATTTGTAATACCAATCACTGCATACCTACCTGTTCAGTGCACCTACCTACGTGAGCGCAAGCAGTGTTATATACCACCAGTCACTGCACCTGTTCATGGTACCTGTGTGTGTGTGGCAGCTGCACATTTGTAATACCAATCACTGCATACCTGTTCAGGGTACCTGTGTGTGTGTGACAGCTGCACATTTGTAATACCAGTCACAGCATACCTGTTCACTGCACCTGTGTGACCGCACACTGTTTTATATACCAGTCCGTGCATACCTGTTCACTGCACCTGTTTAACCGCACATTGTTGTACCAGCAGTCACTGCAACCTGTTCACTGCACCTGTGTAACCGCACATTGTATTAGTCAAGTCAGTGCATACCTTTGACTTCATCCCCCCCCCCTCAATATGGACAAAACAAGAGTCAGAGGCAGGCCACCTGGCAGGTCTGTTCGAGGTCGTGCTGTCGTGATTTTGTGCGACCCTCGACCAAAGTACAGTGTTCAGAAGATGGCACGTGCCATCAACCCCCAATATTGTCAGGACGTAGTTGACTATTTAACACAGAACACCTCATCTTCCTCAGTTTCCGCATGGAAGCGTGACATATCTTCCTCCTCCTGCTCTGATTCTGGCACCCAACTTAACACTCCGTCGGCAGCCATCACCAAAGTGCCATCATCCCAGGGCTCAGCGGTGTGGACATTTTTTTGCGTGTCTGCCTCAGATGAGAGCGATGCCATCTGTACTCTCTGCCACCGAAAATTGAGCCGTGGAAAGACCAAGACCCGCGTAGGGACAACTACCCAGGGCTGGATTACCGACCAGGCAACAAAAGCAGTCGCTTGGGGCCCCATTCAGAGTCAAAGGGGCCCCATCAGCACATAAACCAGCCCTCGCCATCCTGTCAGCGGTGGCTGGATGGTATAATGGTTAAAGTGACTCGGAGCATTGCAGTAACTATGAAAAGATGCATATCATTTTAAAGCTCTCTTTCTCCTCTTTCCAATTATATATAAACCGCCGCCCTATGCCTTTTAGTTTTTGCAATTTTCACGATCGAAATCGCGGCCATGGCAATTTCAATCGCGAAAATAGCGAAAACTAAAAGGCATAGGGTGGCAGTTTATCTATAATTGGAAAGAGGAGAAAGAGAGCTTCAAAATGCTATGCATCTTTCCATAGTTACATTGTATTACAGAGGACGACTTTTCTCCAAAGTCGGCAGCTCGATTCAGCACAATGCAATGAAATATAAGGAACCCAGGGGGATATAATTACAAACATCATGCTGGTAGGTGTGAGGATGTAATTAATTAGTTGTGGGTATGCTTAAAGGCATACCCACAGGCACTGCTCGGAGTCCCTTTAAGGGCTCTGCCTCTGACACAGGAGACCAGGGTTCGATCTCGGCTCTGCCTGTTCAGTAAGCCAGCACCTATTCAGTAGGAGACCTTAGGTAAGTCTCTCTAACACTGCTACTGCCTATAGGGCTCGACCTAGTGGCTGCAGCTCTGGCGCTTTGAGTCCGCCAGGAGAAAAGCGCGATATAAATGTTATTTGTCTTGTCTTGTCAAATGATGCTGTGCGCTGCTGATTGTCTTCAGAGCCAGGCTCTCCTCCTAAGCCCCCCTCCTGCTACTGTGTGCTTTGCCGCTGCCCACTCCTCCCTCCCTTCCCACAGAGAACCACAGCTGCAGCAAGAATGATAGTAGCAGATGGCAAACGCTCACTCACCTATCCATGATCCAAGCGATAGAGATCCCGTCATCTGAAACCCATCTGTCTCTTCTACAGTGCAGCCGCTCGCTCTGAACTTCCTGATTCTCAGATCAGACAGGAAGTAGGAAGTAGTAATAGTAGTAGTAACAGAGGGGCAGCACTCTAGAGGAGACAGATGGTCTCCGGATGACGGGACCTCTATTGCTTGGATCGCAATAGGTGAATGTGAGTCATCTGGTGCTGTCATTCTCCCCCGCTGCGGCTGCCTTCTCTGCTGGACTATCGTATTCACTGGGATGGAGCTGCATGGTGGCTATCTAGTTTGGGAGGAAATCGGTTGTTCGGTGGTGGGGGTCGTTATGTAATTCTGTCTGGGGAACGGCTTTCGGTTTGGCGGTGTCTAGAGCTTTCTGCTATTGCCAGGCTGGAGATGCAGGGGGAAAGTGCTGCTGCTGTGATATCTGGCACCCTCTTCACAGGGGTGCCCCAGCCCCTGAGTGCAAATGTCCCAGCCATTCATCTCTCACTCTGCTATTCCCTGCATTGTGCACCCACAGAGGAAAGCGGGCTGTTGCCCATAGCAACTAGTAGCTCGGCTGCCCCGGTGTGTGCGACATGTTGCTGTGCAGCTGCATCTTCTGATTCTATTACGACATGATGGGGGGGCCCAAATCAGTTACTTTGCTTAGGGCCCCATTTAGCCTTAATCCGGCTCTGCATCAGTCCAGCACGGCCGTCACTACACAAACAGCTTTTTGTGGTGTGTTAGACAGTGAATTTGGTGTGTCAGTGTGAAGCACTACACTAATTACACTCCCTAATTGATACACATGCAAGATGTTTGAAAGCACTTTAGGCCTGCAATTTAGCATTCAATGTGATTTCTGCCCTTAAAACGCTGCTCTGCGTCAAATCCAGATTTTTCCCCGGGACTTTTGGCGTGTATCCCACTCCGCCATGCCCCCCTCCTGGTGTTAGACCCCTTGAAACATCTTTTCCATCACTTTTGTGGCCAGCATAAATGTTTCTAGTTTTCAAAGTTTGCGAAAGTTCATGCGAACTTTTGCGGAAGTTCGCGTTCGAGGTTCGCGAACCGCAAATTGGAGGTTCGAGCCATCTCTAGCTATACACAGATGAGCTTCTGCTGAGCTGAAACAAGCACAAAGCAGCTTGCATTGCCAGATGATGTGTACCTCACACATTGTAGACTAACAGGGCCGGTTCTCTCATGAAGCAAGGTGAAACACTTGCATCATGCACAGAGATTACAGGGGCGGCATGTTTGTACTGTGTTTACACACACAACATGCAGTCAGAGTAGCAGGAGAAGCAAGAAGAGAGCGAGGTGAAGAGGTCATCATTGGGGAAAAGCAGCTTGTTGTGCTGTGTGAGGAGTCAGACAGTGAGTTAGGAGGAGCGAGGCAGGAGAGCATCATTGGGGAGAAGCAGCTTGTTGTGCTGTGTGAGGAGTCTGACAGTGAGTGAGGAGGGGGGAGGTGGGAGAGCAGCATTGGGGAAAAGCAGCTTGTTGTGCTGTGTAAGGAGTCTGACAGTGAGTGAGGAGGGGAAGGCAGGAGAGCATCATTGGGGAAAAGCAGTTTATTGTGCTGTGTGAGGAGTCTGACAGTGAGTGAGGAGGGGGGAGGCAGGAGAGCACTATTGGGGAAAAGCAGCTTGTTGTGCTGTGTAAGGAGTCTGACAGTGAGTGAGGAGGGGGGAGGCAGGAGAGCATCATTGGGGAAAAGCAGCTTGTTGTGGTGTGTGAGGAGTCTGAAAGTGAGTGAGAGGGGGGAGGCAGGAGAGCAGCAGTGTTTCATCTGACTTGCACAGCAGAAGGGAGGAGGTGGAACTGCTGTCCTGACTGAGGAGGAATGGAGGAAGACCGACTGGCTGTGGGTGAGCAGTTTGTTTGTCACAGACTTCCAGCCAACCAGTGTGCTATTGTGTTGAATGCATGTCATGTGAGGACAGTGAATAAACCGGCCTTGTACACTAAAGGTGGCCACACACACATGTGGCTCGATTCACAAAAGCTTATAACTGCTATCACAGCTGGTATCACGCTATCTGCCGCGCGCGATGGTTTGCGCGAGTAAAGGATCACTCCGCGTGATAAACAAACGTTTGCGCGCGATGATGCGTGCGTGGCAGATCGCATGATAACTGGTGTGATAGCAGTTATCACCCTTTTGTGAATCGAGCCCCTAGATTGCCACCCAATGTGGTAAACAGATCAATCGCTCTCTGATCGGAATCCCTCCATACACTGCTGCACATAGAATTTTTTTTCATAGATTTTACCACAAAATACATTGAAAATCTATCATACACTTATCAGCCACACATTTATAGATTTTTTGCACCAATATCCAGCAAATTTGATCGTTTGATTCAATGTGCTAGAAATCAATGCTGCAAACTGTTCCTGTTTGACCAATTTTGAGAATATATCAGTCAAGTTGATTAATCCAGCAGGACAGAATATCAGTGCCATTTGATTTGACAAGTGACAAACATCAGAAACGCAGATTTCCGATTCCACAGAAATTCCAATTTCTGCCAATGCTGATTACCAATTCCGCGGATTTCCGAGTTATAATGAGTCTTTTTGTGGGACAAACTAGGCTTTCTTTGGGCAGTACTTTTTGATAAGGATTATTTTATGAATAAATACATCTTACAGGGAAGAAGAAGAAAAAAATAGCGAAAAAATCATCATTTCCCAGCTTTCAGCTACTGTAGTTTAAAAAAAAAAAGTGCTATTCTAAATAAACCCACACATTTGATTTGCCCAGTTGTCACGGTTATTACAACGTTTAAATTGTGTCCCTAGCACAATGTATGGCTATAATATTGTATTTGGAAATAAAAATGTATTTTTCCGTGTAGTGTTTTTTTTTTTTTTTTTTTAACTATACCAGTGATCTGCAAACTTGGCTCTCCAGCTGTTAAGGAACTACAAGTCCCACAATGCATTTGCCTTTGCCTTTATGAATCATGACTGTGGCTGTCAGACTCCTGCAATGAATTGTGGCACTTGTACTTCCTTAACATCTGGAGAGCCAAGTTTGCAGATCACTGAACTATACCAATAATTACAAGCCTTTATTTACAAAAGCAACAGTAATATACCCTCATGACATACATATTAAAAAACTCCCTAAGGTTAGTATTTATGTAGTTATTTTTTAAATATGTAATTCTTTTTACAAGTGTATTATTTTGGTACTTATCGGGTGGGGGGGGGGGGGAGGGGTTAAAAAAGAAATGTATTAAATTTTTCCATGTAAAAGTGTATTATGGTGTATTTGGGTGTATTTTACTTTTTAGCAACAAGATGGCACTACACTAAGTTTCTGAGTACTGTTAATAGTAGACGGGAGCTAGTGTGTGTTATGCTGGGAACACACGTTTCATTTTTGCGGTAGAATCGTTCCGATAGATGCCTTTGATTGCTAAATTCCGTTGTGTCCGATTCTCCGCTCGATTGTTTTCCGCTCGATTTTTCATAGAAGTGAATGGAAAAAAGGATACGAAAAATGAGCAGAAGATAAGAGAATTGAGCAGAGAATCAAATGGTACATCGATCGCACGGAGAATCGACCGCAAAAAAGGTATCGTGTGTTCCCAGCAAAACAGTTTGCTTTTGGTTTTGTGAATGAGAGGCTGTGTGTCACTGCCGCAGGCTCTCATTCGTCACAGGCATGGTGATCAGGTTTGGGAACAGCTGTTTCCCATACCCTGATCACAGAAAGGCAGGATTTCGGTGAATGTGAAACAGCTTGGCGATCATGAGCGTCGGTGGTAAGTAAAGAATCTATATATATAATAGAGTAAGTGCCTCAACCTTCAAGCAAGAAGAAGAAGTAGCGCCCTGCCCCCAGGGCTGGTCCAAGCAAGAAGAAGGGGCGGGTCCAAGCAAGAAGAAGAAGTAGTGTCATATCAAACCAAGGCAAAGAGGGATAATTTGCATATTCAGTAGCAGTGCATTGTGGGTAACCACAAATGTTCACTTATAGCTGAATTATTGCAAATTTGCTTCTGTTTTAAGAAGGAACATTACACCAAGCTTTGCTTTTTTTAGTAGGAGGGCTTTTTGGTCCCTTTTATCCCCCTATACATTTTGAGTGGTTTGGGTCACCCTGAGCTGCTTGGTTACTCTGTTGTACTGGTCCAAGCCCTATCTGATACAGCCATATCAATCCCTGCCATGTACAGATGAGGACCAAAAGTCTGAAACAGGCTGTCACATGTGGGTTTGATATGGCTGTGTAAAATTTAAAGCTATAGGCTTGCTATACGCCAATGGTTCTGGATGCTTGCTTGGCTTAATAAGGGTGAAAAGGAATTATTTGCATATTTAGTAGCAGTGCATTATGGGTAACCACAAATGTTCACTTATAGCTGAATTATTGCATATTTCCTTCTGTTTTAGGAAGGCAAATTACACCAAGCTTTGTTTTTTTTAGTAGGAGGTCTTTTTGGTCCCTTTTATCCCCCTATACATTCCGAGTGGTTTGGGTCACCCTGAGCTGCTTGGTTTCTCTGTTGTACTGGTCCAAGCTCTATCTCATACAGCCGTATCAATCCCTGCCAAGTACTGATGAGGACCAAAAGTCTGAAACAGGCTGTCTACATGTGGGTTTGATATGACTGTGTAAAATTTAAAGCTATAGGCTTGCTATACACCAGAGGCTCTGGATGCTTGCTTGGCTTACCAAGGGGGAAAAGGGGTAATTTACATATTTAGTAGCAGTGCATTGTGGGTAACCACAAATGTTCACTTATAGCTGAATTATTGCAGATTTCCCTCTGTTTTAAAAAGGCAAATTACACCAATACAGTGTGCGGCATTGCAGGAAGTGACGACAGTGGAACGCACGATGGAACACGGAAGAGGTGAGTTATCCCCGCCCGCTGCCTCTTACTAATAGTGGTGGCTTCTACTGTGCTTAAAGGGATACTGTAGGGGGGTCGGGGAAAATGAGCTGAACTTACCCGGGGCTTCTAATGGTCCCCCGCAGACATCCTGTGCCCGCGCAGCTGCTCACCGATGCTCCGGCCTCGCCTCCAGTTCACTTCTGGAATTTCTGACTTTAAAGTCAGAAAACCACTGCGCCTGCGTTGCCGTGTCCTGGATCCCGCTGATGTCATCAAGAGCACACAGCGCAGGCCCAGTATGGTCTGTGTCTGCGCAGTACACTCCTGGTGACATCAGCGGGAGCGAGGACACGGCAATGCAGGCGCAGTGGTTTTCTGACTTTAAAGTCAGAAATTCCAGAAGTGAACCGGAGGCGGGGCCAGAGCATTGGGGAGTGGCTGCACAGGCGACCCCCCTACAGTATCCCTTTAAGCAGGAGGGGGAGTGCACATGGGGGACCCAGGTCAGGGGTGGGCGGGGGTTCCTGCTGAGCTTAAGCTGGTGGGGGAGTTCACATGGGGGACCAAGGTGAGGGGGGGGGTTCCTGCTGAGCTTAAGCTGGAGGTAGAGCACACATGGGGGACCCAGTTGAGGGAGGGTCCAACCCCCCTCCCCGCTGCTGTGCCCAATACCCCCTTCCTGCCCTCTACCCTCTTATGCGGCGTATGCTACGCCGCGGGTCAGCTAGTGTGTATATATTCGCCCTTGATCAGCATGTGAACTATACAGGGGCGTATACATGTGCAACAAACAGGCCCGTTTCTAGGGCCGTGCGGGGCGTGCCGCCGCCCGGGGCGCTGTTGGGAGGGGGGCGCTATAATGGAGGGGGGAGCCAGAGCCGCGGGGAGGGCAGCTCGACCTCTCCCTCCCTCTCCCGGGCCGCCCTCCATGCTCCCCCCTCAGATAAATAGTCAGTTAGCAGGCAGGAAGCGCTGTTTACAACTCACCTGCCTGGCTCCAAGCGCTGCTCTCTCACCGCCGGTCACCTCTCTCTGTATACATGCTGATACACATGCTGCTTCCTGTTTAGCCGGAAGCAGCGTGTGTATCAGCAATGTATACAGAGAGGAAAAGACCAGCGGCGAGAGAGCAGCGCTTGGAACCAGCCTAATCTAACCTACGCTGGGGGGCAGCTACCTAATCTAACCTACGCTGGGGGGCAGCTACCTAATCTAACCTACACTGGGGGGCAGCTACCTAATCTAACCTACGCTGAGGGGCACCTACCTATCTAACCTATACTGGGGGGCACCTACCTAATCTAACCTACACTGGGGGGCAGCTACCTAATCTAACTTACACTGGGGGGCAGCTACCTAATCTAACCTACACTGGGGGGCAGCTACCTAATCTAACCTACACTGGGGGGCAGCTACCTATCTAACCTATACTGGGGGGGGGGCAGCTACCTAATCTAACCTATACTGGGGGGCACCTGTCTAATCTATCCTATACTGGGGGGCACCTACCTATCTAACCTATACTGAGGGGCACCTACCTATCTAACCTATACTGGGGGGGGGGAAGCTACCTATCTAACCTATACTGGGGGGGGGCAGCTACCTATCTAACCTATACTGGGGGCACTTATCTAACTTGTATTGGGGGCACCTACCTAGCTAGCTTATACAGGTGGCAACTATACTGGCTACCTATATTGCAGGCACCTACCTAAATAACCTATACTGGGGGAACCTACCTATCTAACCTATGCTGGGGGCAACTATTCTGGCTACCTATATTAGAGGCACCCACCTAGCTAACCTGTACTGGGGCACCTACCTATCTAACTTATACCGGGGGCGCCTGCCTATCTAACCTATACTGGGGGCAACTATACTGGCTACCTATACTGGAGGCACCTACCTGGCTAACCTATAGCGGGGGCAACTATACTGGCTCACCTATGCCTGGCTACCTATACTGGGGTACCTATTCTTGGCTACCTATACTGGGGGGACCTATACTAAGTGCAACTAGACCTGGCTAACCTATACTGCGGGCTCCCATACCTTGCTCGGGGGGGGGGGGGGGCACAATTTTTACACCCTCGCCCTGGGTGCATTTTAGCCTAGAAACTGCACTGTGTATGGACCCCTTTACTGCAGCGTTGCTTGGGCCATCAATCTCCTGCCACTTCCAAACCGCATGAGACAGACTGAAATTCTCCATCTAGATCGGCTGTAATTCTAATAGATTTCTTGTTGTAAAACAATAAACATCCTGATTGATGATGGGCCATAGATTTCCAGTACAATCTGCTAGGGAAAATCAATGAATGGATGGCCCGCTTAAACGGAAACCTAAAGTGAGAGGGATGTGAAGGCTGACATATTTATTTAAGTTTAAGCAATGTACATTGCCTGGCTGCCCTGCTGATCCTCTGCCTCTAATACTTTTAGCCATAGACCCTGAACAAGCATGCAGCAGATCAGGTGTTTCTGAGAAAAATCGGACAAGATTAGCTGCATGCTTGTTTCAGGTGTGTGGCTTAGACCAGCACTGAGCAAACTATGGCCCGCGGGCCGGATCCGGCCCATGTGCGCTGCTTCTCCGGCCCGATGGGTGGCCGGATTCCCCCCCCCCCTACCTGTAAAATTGCCAGCATGTAATACTCTGGCACTTCCTGATGTTACATCATGTGACGCCCTGTTGCCATTAAGACGTGATGTGGGACATCCGTGAGCTTCAATCCCCTGCTGCATGCTCGCAATTTTATGCAAGCATGCATAAAAGGGTTTGATTTGCGGCCTGTGGTCCGCACAATGTGACCTGGGCCACGTAAACTTTGCCCAAGCCTGGTTTAGACACTACTGTGGCCAGAGAAATCAGCAAGACTATTGTTTAATGATAAATGAAGATCAATGGATTCCAGCAATCAGGGGCATAGCTAGAAATCATGGAGCACCCTAGCAAAATTTTGATTGGGCACCCCCCCACCGAAAAAAAAGGTATAGGTAGCCAGGCATCAGTGCCCCCAGTATAGAGTAGAAAGGTAAAAGTGCCCCCAATATAGGTTATCTAGGCATAGGTGCCCCCAGTATAGGTTAGCCAGGTATAGGTGCCCCCAGTATAGGTTAGCCAGGTATAGGTGCCCCCAGTATGGGTTAGCCAGGCATAGGTGCCCCCAGTATAGGTTAGCCAGGTATAGGTGCCCCCAGTATAGGTTAGCCAGGTATAGGTGCCCCCAGTATGGGTTAGCCAGGTATAGGTGCCCCCAGTATAGGTTAGCCAGGCATAGGTGCCCCCAGTATAGGTTAGCCAGGCATAGGTGCCCCCAGTATGGGTTAGCCAGGTATAGGTGCCCCCAGTATAGGTTAGCCAGGCATAGGTGCCCCCAGTATAGGTTAGCCAGGTATAGGTGCCCCCAGTATAGGTTAGCCAGGTATAGGTGCCCCCAGTATAGGTTAGCCAGGCATAGGTGCCCCCAGTATAGAGTAGAAAGGTAAAAGTGCCCCCAATATAGGTTATCTAGGCATAGGTTCCCCCAGTATAGGTTATCTAGGCATAGGTGCCCCCAGTATAGGTTAGCCAGGTATATGTGCCCCCAGTATGGGTTAGCCAGGTATAGGTGCCCCGGTATAGGTTATCTAGGCATAGGTGCCCCCAGTATAGGTTAGCTAGGCATAGATGCCCCTGTATAGATTAGCTAGGCATAGCTGCCCCCAGTATAAGTTAACTAGGCATAGGTGCCCCCAGGAAAGGTTAGCAAGGTATAAATGCACCCATTATAAGTTAGCTAGGGATATGTAGAGATGGCCCAAATGGTTCGCCAGCGAGCACTTTTAGGCAAATACCAGGTATTCGTGCTCGCTGCGAGCACATGGCGTGTTCGACCCGCCCCCTATACATCATCATTGGGCTAAACTTTGACCCCTTACATCACAGTCAGCAGACACATGGCGCCACTCCGCAGGCTCCCGGTCTCCTCCAGTGGCGCACCCGACCTGGCCAGGCCGGCTGCCAGGTCGGGCTCTTCTGCGCTCCAAAGTGCGCCTCACGCGGGCGCGCTGACGTCATCGGATGTCCTCCAGGCTGTACTGTGTAGGCGCAGAACTACTGAGCCAGTGCAGTACAGCCTGGAGGACATCCGATGATGTCAGCGCGCCCGCGTGAGGCGCATTTTTGAGCGCAGAAGAGCCTGACCTGGCAGCCGGCCTGGCCAGGTCGGGTGCGCCACTGGAGGAGACCGGGAGCCTGCGGAGTGGCGCTGAGGGCATGCCCTGAATGCCACGGGCTGGAGGAAGCCCCAGGTAAGTGGATTTGTATTTTTATTTTTTTTAGGTGTTGCGTGAACCTTCTCTTTAACCTCCTTGGCGTCCATGACTGCCGCTGTGCACCGCTCCGGCCCTAGTGGGCCGATTTGCACAATTTGTTTTTTGAAACACGCAGCTAGCACTTTGCAGCCATTCGCCGCCGATCCGCCGCTACCTGACGCGTAATAGGCCCCCCCCGGGACCCCTGAGCAGCCTGGCCAATCAGTGCCAGGCAGCGCTGAGGGGTGGATTGGGACTCCCTGTGACGTCACGATGTCGATGACGTCATCGCGATCATCCGCGACGCGGGAAGCCCTAATGGAAATCCCGTTCAGAACGGGATTTCTTGGTGGGTTTGATCGTTGGCGGCAATCGGAAGGGTGGGAGGGAGAGAGCAGGGAGGGGGGAATCATGTAGCTAGCACTAGGCTAGCTACATGATTTAAAAAAAAAATAAATTCATAAAATACTGCTGCGCAGCCACCCTGGTGATCTTAATAGAATGCCAGGGTGGTTAAAAAGACCCTGAGCAGTACATAGAATAAAACATTTCCCTTACCTGGGGCTTCCTCCAGCCCACCGTAGGCCGCCAGGTCCCCCGGCTCCTCTCAGTGCACCCATAACCGACGATACCCGGGCTGGGTTTCGGGCTGGCTCTTCCTGAGTTTTGACGCTTGGCGTCACCACTGCAGCTGGCATGACAGTCCTGCACATGCGCGGTTTAGAGTTAGGAAACTGCGCATGCGCAGGACTGTCACGCCGGCCGGCGTGATGACTCATAGTGGCCGGCGTGATGACGCGGAGCCACTCCCCGGGTGTCGCCGGTAACGAGTATGGAACGTGCGCTACATTTACGCAGTGCCCGCAGAATGTAACCTGGATTCATGTACTTTTATGCTATCCGTAATCTGTTATGATTATGGCCAATCACATAGTGACCCTTCATTTATTCTGCACAGGGGCCCACAGTTAGCTTTGTCCACCACTGCTGCCATATTTATTTCCTTTAAGATTTCAATAATTTTTATTGCCTAAAGAAGGGGACTAGATCCCAGAAAGCTTGCATTATTTAACTTTATCAGTTAGCCATTAAAAGGTATTACTTTTACAAGACTTAGGCCTCAATTCACTAAGCTTATCTCCTGTCTTTAATAACGTTTCTAGAGTTGTTACCATGGTGATAAGGAATGTAGTATTCAGGAAACATTTTACCTCAGGCAAACCTAAAGTTAACTCTTCTGTCTTTAAGTTAACTCTCCAATCCTTAAAATAACTCCAGAGTTAAAGACAGGCTGTTAATTAACTGCGTGTGAAAATAACTACAGAGGAGGTAAATTAACTACAGAGGAGGTAACATAAGGAATGAAGAGATAAAATAACTCTCTCACTGTGTGGAGGTAAGTTTTCTCTTGCCTTATTATCTCTAGCATGATCTTAGTGAATTGAGTCCTTAGTTTTTTTCTACCTACAATAATTTTTATTGAAGTTTTTCACAAGACAAATAAACAAGGAGTACCTGGATATTCAGGTAAACGAATCTGCACAGCAAAAACATAAAATTTGAACATGTTTAGAATATGGATGGTCGTAGTCAGCCAACTTCGCTACTCTGGAACTGCGCGTAATTTTACGCAATTATGCTTCGCCAAACTACGGCTTCGAAATCAAATATACGCTTCGTATGCATTTCGTAGACTATGCGTTAAAATACGCAATTACGCTTATTGCGAAGTGTAGTGTATGAGAATGCTTATGCCCGTATGCAGAAAATTTTACGCATTAAAGAGGAACTGTAACGGCAAAACGTCCCCTGGGGGGTACTCACCTTGGGTGGGGGAAGCCTCAGGATCCTAATGAGGCTTCCCACGCCGTCCTACGTCCCTCGGGGGTCTCGCTGCAGCCCTCCGTGCAGCGGTGACGTAATATTTACCTTTCTGGCTCCTGCGCAGGCCCTCTGAAGGCTGTCGGCTCCAAAGTAGGCGGAAATACCCGATCGCCGTCGGGTCCGCTGTACTGCGCAGGCGCAAGTTTCCGGCGCCTGCGCAGTAGAGCGGACCCGACGGAGATCGGGTATTTCCGTCTATTTCCGAGCCGAAAGCAGCCACAGCGCCCCCGCTAGAGCCAGCAAAGGTAAATATTGAAATTACAGTCGGGCCTGTCGCCGGCTGTTCGGAGGGCTGCGGCGAGACCCCCGTGGGACAGAGGATGGCGTGGGAAGCCTCATTATGATCCTGAGGCTTCCCCCACCCGAGGTGAGTACCCCCCAGGGGATCTTTTTGAAGTTAATGCCTTTGTAAATGCTGATACCGGGAACTCTTCTATGCGTACATTCCCCTTTCCAATGCGTAAATTTGTAAGCACACAATCGAAAGCGGAAAATTAGACGCGAGTAACGCATTCGTAGTTCACTACGCAAGAAACATGTTCACAACGCATAGTGGGCGTAAGCTACGCGTAATGGTACTTCGCTACGCGTACATTCGTAAGCGTAGTTTTGAAACTTCACCTACGAACTACGATGCGTAAATTCGCAGTGGCGTAGTTTCTGCTCATCCCTGGTTTAGAGCAATGATATTCCTAAACAAGGTACAGAGAGGGCAATGGCACCCCAGTAAATGTTATGGAAAATGCAATAACAGGAGTAGTGATATAGGCTGACACATGAAAAATGATAGCATATTGCCTGAAGTATAATGGATGAGAAATAGGAAAATAAATTGAATATGTATTTCCTTTTAAAGAATACACATTGCCTGGCTGTCCTGCTGATCCTTTGCCTCCAATACTTTTAGCCAAAGACCCTGAACAAGCATGCAGCAAATCAGGTGTTTCTGACATTATTATTGTCAGATATTATCAAATCAGATCTGACAAGTTCCTCCCTGTCTGTGGCACGCAGGGGCTGACGTATGGCGGAGTGTGGGTGGACATGAGGGGGAAATTACGTAAAGGTGCAATGCAATTTCAGAAAACTGCAACGGCAGTGTCTGCGGCGCTTTTTAAACGTTCGCGTTTGTAATGCGCAGGAAAAATGCAATGCATGCGCTTTCATCGCATTTTTTAGGTAAACAATCAGGAAACCAGAAAAGGATAGCCTCAGCAAAATCACAATTGCACACAAATCGCAAGTAGAATTGTGATTAAAAAACTCAATTGCATTGCACTGAAAAAAATTAGATTGTGGCAATTTTACTGCGATTTTAAAGTGATTTTAATGCAAGTCAATGGAAGAGTTAAAAAACACTCAGATGACCTTAAAACCTATGTTATGGATGTGATAAAAGCCACAGTCCCTGCTTTGTCTGACAGTGAACTAACGGTGGATAGAGCACACAGACTGCCCAAGCCTGCTCACATTGCAAAGCATATCCCTAGAGATGTAATCTGCAGAGTGCATTTTTTCCATGTGAAGGAAAGACTGTTAGCTGCGACCAGGGGAGGGAAAAAGCTCCCCAGCCCATATCAGGACCTTTCACTGTACCAAGACCTGTCCCAGATGACTCTACAAGCAAGGCGCTCTTTTTCCATAATTACTGCAACTCTCAGGCACAAGAATATCCCTTACTCCTGGGGATTCCCCACTAAGTTGATTGTAAACAACAATGGCGACTACCATGTCATGAAGACCCCAGAAGAAGGACATGAGATGCTGGCAAGATGGAATATCCCTACTTCTGCCCCTAAAGACCCTAGAAGAGATAGACCCCTCTCCAAAGCCCCTACCCAGAAAGAGATGGACACAACCCCACCGCAAGCTGAGGAAGACAAAGCTGAAGAGGCTTCTGGCACTTCCTGAACTGCTAAAGATGCCTAGCCATAGACTTGCTTCCCCCTACTAGTCCTTTTCCCCCGGGTTTCCCCCGAGTAGAAAGGACCCTCAGGAACCCACATCGGTGGGACTGGCCATTTGGCCACACTGACTGTTTTCTTTTGAAGTTTAATTAACTTTGTTTTTCTTTTCTTTCTTTTTTGCTTTTCTTAGCTGGACTGAGAACTTTTCCTGGTAGCTCTTACTGAGGTAGTACCGGATGCCTTGGTACCTGCTGCCGTTTATGCTATCCTTGATGTTTTTTATATGTGTTTATAGATTATGTTTTTTATTGCTATCTTTAACAACTGTCCTTTTTACACCTAGAAATGTGAGGTTCATATTGATGTACTACTTTGGTCTGAATTTTCTGAAACTTAGGGAGCCCAGGGGGAGATCGCCAGCTGTATGGGATTCATCAGGTAAAAATCTTTATGCTGTTATAGATGTCACAGGAATGTAAGCTGTTGTCTCTTAATGTGAGGGGATTAAATTCATACAGGAAAAGATTTCTTTTAGATAAATTAGTTAAAAATCATCAAGCAGACATAATCTGCTTACAAGAGACTCATTTGAATAGAATCTCTGCAGGGAAATTTAAACTGAATGGTTACTCACACATCTACCATTCCACACTACAAAAGAAAAAGAAAGCTGGTGTATTGCTATTAAAGACACACTGGGACTGGTGGTGAGGGAGACCCTCTGTGGGGATGACGGTAGAATGGTGGTAATATCTGGTTCCATTAACTCTCAAGAATTCACATTTGCTAGCATATATGCTCCTAATTCTCATCAGGCTACCTTTATTAACAAAAAACTAAGCAAAATTATTAAGATTAACAAGGGAGGATTATTCATAGTAGGTGATTTTAATTCTGTAGTTGACCCCCTTATAGATTGTACTTCGAAATTAAGAAGAGCCCACTCAATCTTGCAACCATCCTTAACTAAATTTGAGTTGTATGACACTTGGAGGTGTATGTACCCCAGAGAAAACCAGTTTACCTATTACTCACCAGTCCACAAGTCATTCACAAGAATTGATTACTGTCTCACTGATAGGTTTTCCTTGCCACTGGTCTCAGATGTAGAAATTGATTCTAGAGTCTGGTCAGATCATGCCCCCCTAATTACTAAATTTTTATTAAAACACTCTGCCCCACAATCCTTTAATTGGAAACTAAACAAATGTATATTAAATTCTGAACATACCTTTCCACTTATTAAAGAAGACCTGAGAGAATATTTTCACCTTAACAACACCTCAGAGGTTTCCAGAGCCACTTTGTGGAATGCGCACAAGGCCTTTATGAGAGGAGTTTTCATGAAGCACAGTGCCATCCAAAAGAAAAAAATTAGAGAGAGGTCTGACTCATTGCTGATCAAAATCAAACAATTAGAAAGAGAGATCTTTAATAATCATAAAATGGAACTATTACAATCTCTAGAATCAGTAAGACAGGAGCTGGCAGACTTAATGTATTATCAATATGATAAATGGCAGACCATACTTAAGGAGCGGTGGTACTATGAGGGAAGCAGAGCCGGGAAAGCCATGGCCCAAAAAATAAAGGGAAGAAGGATACAACAGAGAATTACCAAAATCAAACATCCCAAAACTAAAAATGATGTATATCATCCTACTGATATAGTGGAAGCACTTGCTTCCTACTATGAAGAACTTTATAACTTGGAAAAAAATCCAGACACTCACATCCCATCTATTCAAGAAATTGATAATTATTTATCAAAGGTAGACCTTCCCTTGCTATCAGAATTCGAGCAAAAATCATTATCAGTCCCATTTTATCAACAAGAAATTGAAATAGCAATTAAAAATTTAAAAAATGATAAAGCCCCAGGCCCAGATGGATATATTAATGATTATTACAAGAAATTCCTTCCCATATTAGCTAAGCCACTTACAGAATTTTTTAATGAAGTAACACTTAAAGGTACTTTCCCTGGAGAGTCATTGGCAGCTCTCATATCCACTATTCCCAAGGATGACAAAGATCCAGCAGATCCTGGTAGTTATAGACCAATTTCCCTTTTAAATACTGATGTAAAGATTTATGCTAGGATTATAGCTAATAGACTGTCCCCATTAATGCCACAACTTATTCATCCTGATCAAGCTGGATTTATCAGGGGAAGGTCTACCAATGATGGAACAAGAAAGGCCCTTGCTATATTGCATCAACTCAAGACCTGTCGGGCGCCTACACTCCTCGTCTCCTTGGACGCGGAAAAGGCGTTTGACAGGGTCAATTGGCACTATTTGTCTAGAGTTTTATTAAAATTTGGTATACCCAGCTTCCTTCATAGTGCCATCCTTGCTCTCTACACACAACCATCTGCTAAGGTCCTGTCTTCTGGTTATGTCTCTTCTTCGTTTGACATCAAAAATGGTACCCGTCAGGGCTGCCCCCTTTCTCCATTGATTTTTAACCTTACTTTAGAACCATTGGAATAACCCAAGAATACATGGTGTAAAAATTGGACAAATTCACACAAAAATTGGTTTATATGCGGATGATATAATATTATATCTTCAAAAACCCCTTATATCACTGCCAAATGTCACTACTGAACTAAATGAGTTTTCTAGAGTCTCCTTTTATAAATTAAATGAGAAGAAAACAGTCATTCTCCCCTGCCACATACCAAAGAGGATGAGGGAAGCCCTTCAGGCCTCTTCCCATTTCTCCTGGACTGACAAAAGTATTAAATTTCTAGGTATTCAACTTACACCTACCATAGCCCAGATCTATAGAGAAAATTATAACCCTTGGCTAACCAAATTTAAAGATAAATTAGATTCATTAGCAAAAGTAGAATTCTCTTGGTCAGGCAGAATTGCTGCCTTTAAAATGATGATTTTACCCCAACTTTTATACTTGTTCAGAAATCTGCCTATAAGAGTCCCTCAAATATTTTTTACTACCCTACAGAGACTTCTGAATAAATATATTCTTAACAACAAAAAGGCCAGATTCTCTAACAAAATCCTCACAACACAAATTTCTAAGTTAGGCCTAGGAGCCCCCAATTTGGAACTCTATTATATGGCTACAATCTTGGATCAGTCCAGATCGGTCTGGACGGAGGATACAAGCAGGCAATGGTATCTGACGGAAGAGGCACAATTGCCGTATAGCCCTTATAAACTATGTCTGCAGTCCAGACTAACCTGGAAGATCCAACCAAATATTAAGAATCCAATTACAGCTAATACCCTTAGAATTTGGAAGGAGGTGGTTAAGCTTTCTAGAGAAGACCCCCTGGCTATACCTCTGACAACCCCTCTTGAAGCTTTCCACACTACCATCAGAAACATTTCCTTAGACCACTGAATTGATTGTGGGATAACATCTGTGACAGATTTGTTGGAGAGCTCTGGCCTTAAATCCTTTGACTCACTAGTGACCACATATGGAATCCCATCCACTGATAAATGGATATATGACAAAATTAACCGATTTCTGAACAAGTACTCATATAGCCCAATTGCATTATTGCCTAAAATTAAGAAGTTAGTGCAGTCGGAGGGAGTAGGCCTGAGGGGCACATCCACCTTTTATAATATTCTACTTGATCTGAAAGGAAAACATCCCCAATGGCAATTGTCTAAATGGCAAACTTATTTACAACGTGACATTGATGAAGAGGAATGGGAGATGACTGTTCAGTCCTTTAGAAAGTCTACTCATTGTATCGGTCATCATGAGGGCTTATTTAAGTGCATTTGGCAGTGGTATATGACCCCAGAAAAAATATCACATTTTGATTCAAAATGTTCCCCACTTTGTTGGAGGGGGTGTAACATGGCGGGTACTATAGAACATATATTATGGGAATGTCCCAAAATTAGAAAACTCTGGGATGATGTTGGAGGTTTTCTGAGACAGCTGCCAATGTCACTCCAGACGATACCACCTGGTATGGCACTCCTTCATTTGGAAACTAGGGACCTTCCCCCTCAAGAGAGACTGATTGCTGACCATATTTTTATTGTAACCAAGAATCAACTGGCATTACACTGGAAAACACCTCATATACCGAGATTAGAAGAGATCCTTAGGAAAGTAGAGTCTAACTTGTTGGCAGAGAAGGCTTGGTCTATCAGATGCGGGAACTTACAGTCTTTCATGAGGAAGGTTGATCTCTGGCCTACTGTGTACATGGCATCGAGGGTTCTGGAATTCTGAGGTGTCCTCCTTCTCTCTCTTCTTCCTCATGGTCCTTCTATTACCTTCTATCACCTTTATTACCTCTCATTACCTTTTTTCACCTCTATTACTTTTACTACAGTTATTACTTCCTCTACCCCTTGCATTGGAGACAACAGATACACATGACCCGGAGAGAAGCTCTTCTTATGCACATGACCTATTGGACCTCACTAAAGGTAAAGTTGAACTTACACCATTCAACACTAATTTGGATAGTATGGAAAGCATAGTAGTTTAGTTATTAGTTTAGTTAGTTGTTTAGTTTTGTTTTGTTTAGTTTAGTTTAGTACAATATCATTAATCTACAATCTGCTAATTTTTTCAGACATTTATTCTGAAATTGTGCTTACCTCTTATCTGGAGTTAATTTAATGCATCTTATTATAGTTATCCTCAGTCAAGCGTTTATTCTGGAGACTGTGGGCTAAGATTCGCAGGCTCCACTCCCTGGAATCTCAGTAGGGGGTTAACTCCCCCATTTTCCAGGTTGAGAGGATCCTTATTTCTCATTAATTTAATTCCATACTCTCTCAATAGATCTTAGAAATGTACACTTTAAACTTCAAATACTCATTATCAAGAATTTACTCCAGAGGTTGCAATTGTGTCTATATTATTTGACACAGATTTATTTCTAGTAAGTAAGTAAGCACAATTCATATCATATCAAGTTGAAGATGGTTTAAACTTTCTATACACAGCATTTTAATAATTTGTTATAATTTTGTAATTTTCATAGTTTCTATATCTTAGTGAAATTTCCCATAATTTTTATGTGAATATTGGTGCTTTTCCACATTTATAGATAGGTCACACGCCTGGGTGCGTTGAACGCGTTTCTAGCACGTTTTCGCACCTATTGGCGTTTTTCGTGCGTTTTCTGCGCGTTTGCGCGTTTTTCATGCGTTTCTGCGCGTTTACGCGTTTTTTGCGCGTTTTTGCGCATTTTGCACGATTTTGAGGCTCTTTAAATTCTAACGCGGAATTCCGCATGGTAGCATTGCATTTACGCATCGGGATGCGGATTCTGTACCTTTATGCGGATTATATGCAGATTTAAGCGGATTTACAATCTATACAGTACTATTGAGTGTTTCTTTTTTATTCTACACCATCTCAAAGTTACATTTAACTTATTAATAAGCTAGTTATATGACTGAGTTTTATTTTTATAATGAAAATTTATATGTTAATGTGGGAAACTTTTTTATATATTGTTTATTTGTTACTTGTTATCATAGTTTTTATATCTTAGTGAAATTTCCCATCATTTTTATGTGAATATTGGTGCTTTTCCACATTTATAGATAGATCACACGCCTGGGTGCGTTGAACGCGTTTATAGCGCGTTTTCGCACCAATTGGCGTCTTCCGTGCGTCCTACACGTTGGCGCGTTTTTCGCGCGCTTTCTGCGCGTTTGCGCATTTTTGCGCGTTTTCGGCGTGTTTGCGCGTTTTTCGCGCGTTTCTGTGAGTTTGCGTGTTTTTTGAGCGTTTTTTGTGCGTTTTTGCGCGATTTTGAAGCTTTTTAAATTCTAACGCGGAATTCAGCATGGTAGCATTGAATTTACGCATCTGGATGCGGATTCTGTACCTTTATGCAGATTTAATGCAGATTTAAGTGGATTTACAATCCACACAGTATTATTAAGTGTTTCTTTTTATTCTACACCATGATTATAAGCTGCAACTTTATTTGAAAGTGACATTTAACTTAATAATAAGCTAGTTATACGACTGAGTTTATTTTTATAGTGAAAATTTATATGTTAATGTGGGAAAAACTTTTTTATATATTGTTTATTTGTTATTTGTTTTACACATATTGCACACTATGCCATTAGATACTTACATAACTTGTATGCTGAAAAATTTTTCAATAAAAACTATTGTGATAGAAAAAACACTCAGAAAACGCTCATAGGCCTAGTGCACACCAGAGCGGTTCTGCTGCGGTTTGCGATCTCCTTGCGGCTGCGGATACGCTTGGGTAATGTATTTCAATAGGCTGGTGCACACCAGAGCGGGAGGCGTTTTGCAGAAACGCATACTCCTGGGCTGCTGCAGATTTTGGATTGCGGATGCGTTTCTGCCTCAATGTTAAGTATAGGAAAAACGCAAACCGCTCTGAAAAACAGCAGTTCAGAGCGGTTTGCCAGGCGTTTTTTGTTACAGAAGCTGTTCAGTAACAGCTTTACTGTAACAATACATGAAATCTACTACACCAAAAACGCTTCACAAAACCGCAAAATGCTAGCTGAAACGCTACAGAAAAAGAAGAAAAAGCGTTTCAAAATCTGCTAGCATTTTGCGGATCTGCTAGCGGTTTTTGGTGTGCACCAGGCCACAGCCTTTCTGCACAGTACCATATAAGATGATGGCACTATATAAATAATAATCCTGATTTTGCATTAAACAAATGTGAAATGAGAACCTTCTATACTCAGAGCCACAATGATGTGCAAGTTTCTCTAATGATTTGTGTGTAACGATAAGCTGCGCGGGAGCGCTCCATGTCTTCTGTTCCCTCCTGGAAATAATCCAGCGTATCATTCCCAGAATCCCAGCTTCCGTGCTTCCCAGGGCTTTGTGTGTGTGACAGTGGCAGAGGCAGCCCTTCCTGTGAGCTGAATGGCTGCATCTACATCTCTGCTGCTGCCTCCCTCCTCCCTCTCCCTATTGTAGGAATTCAAAAATGAAAGTGAAAGCGCAATCCTCCATTTCTACAAATAATACAACAGAATAAACAGCCATATTCCTGAAAATGTCACACTGCGGGCCTTTCTTCCTGCTGCTTCTGTGCCAGACTTGTGAGTATTACACAGAGATGACATGAGAAATATCTGTATTCATGTACAGGGGCCTGGGGTGCAGAGACCTGTTATTCCTGCTCTCTGCTTGTGTGCTGCTGGGCCTGTCTGCTTTTATACATCTTCAGAGGTCAACCTCCACTGACTGTCAGTAGCCTGATAGCAGATCTGCGTGTAATTGGCTGCTGCAAGGAAGCTGGTAATTATTACTAGGTCTAATTAGGGTATATCCAGGTTCAGGTGAATTCCTGACTCTAAAGTCCATATGAGACGAGTCACTGATGCTTCCCGGCATATCTATAGCATGTGGGACAGGGAGGGCAGGCTGGGCCGTCTCTACCCATTATAGAAACCATGGCTAGAAGACTGCTGCTGCCGTTATGCTATTCGGGCAACCTTTGTTATGTTAATCAGTAGAGCCCATTAGCAGTTGCGTATATATAAAAAACAATGTGCACTGAAATTTGGGTGGCCAGTAAAATAACGGTATTTAAAACCAATATTTTACTATTAAAGTGTAAAATATTGGTATTAAATACCGACACCTTACTATGGCTAGCCCTTACCCCTTACTAACACAGAACCATCACCCTCTAACACCGAACCCTAACACCCCCCCCCCCCACAAACTACCTACCCGATGCCTTACTCTAAACCTTCATCTCCCCCCCCCCCCCCTGGAACAAACTACCTAGCTGAATCCTAACTCTAAACACTTCCCCTCCTGCACAAACTGCCTACCTGACGCCTTACCCTAAACCCTCCCCCTCCCGCACAAACTACATACCTGACGCCTTACCCTAAAGACTCCACCCCCCCTGCACAAACCACCTACCTGACTCCTAACCCTAAACCCTCCCCCTCCCGCACAAACTACCTACCTCATGCCTTACCCTAAACCCTCCCCCTCCTGCACAAACTACCTACCTGACACCTTACCCTAAATCCTCCACCCACCCCTGCACAAACTACCTACCTGACGCCTTGCCCTAAACCTTCCCCCTCCCGCACAAACTACCTACCTGACGCCTTACCCTAAAGACTCCACCCCCCCTGCACAAACCACCTACCTGACTCCTAACCCTAAACCCTCCCCCTCCTGCACAAACTACCTACCTGACGCCTTACCCTAAACCCTCCACCCACCCCTGCACAAACTACCTACCTGATGCCTTGCCCTAAACCTTCCCCCTCCCGCACAAACTACCTACCTGACGCCTTACCCTAAAGACTCCACCCCCCCTGCACAAACCACCTACCTGACTCCTAACCCTAAACCCTCCACCCCCCTGCACAAACTACCTACCTGATGCCTAACCCTAAACCCTCCACCTCCCACACAAACTACCTACCTGACGCCTTACCCTTAACCCTCCCACACAAACTACCTACCTGACTCTTTACCTTAAACCCTGCCCCTCCCGCACAAACTACCTACCTGACGCTTAACCCTAAACCCTCCACCTCCCGCACAAACTACCTACCTGACGCCTTACCCTAAACCCTCCCCCTCCTGCACAAACTACCTACCTCATGCCTTACCCTAAACCCTCCCCCTCCCACACATGCCTTACCCTAAACCCTCCCACACAAACTGTCTACCTGATGCCTTACCCTAAACCCTCCCCTTCCCACACAAACTACCTACCTGACGCCTTACCCTAAACCCTCCCCCTTCCGCACAAACTGCCTACCTGACTCCTTACCCTAAACCCTCCACATCCCCGCACAAATTACCTACCTGACTCCTTACCTTAAACCCTCCCCCCCCCCTCAAACTACCTACCTGACGCCTTACCTTAAAACCTCCCGCACAAACTACCTACCTGACTTCTTACCTTAAACCCTCACCCTCCCTGCACAAACTACCTACCTGACGCCTTACCCTAAACCCTTCTCCTCCCACACAAACTACTTACCTGATGTCTAACCCTAAACCCTCCTCCTCCCACATGAACTACCTGTCCGACACCAAACCCCCCTCCCACCCACACAGACTGCCTACCTGAAGTCTAGCCCCCCTGCACAAACGACCTAGCTGATACCTAAACCTCACCCTCCCTGCACAAACAACCTACCTGACGCCTAACCCTAAACTCTCCCCCTCCCGCACAAACTACCTACCTGACACCCAGCTCTAAACTCACCCTCCCCGCACAAACTACCTACCTGATGCCAAACCCCAACACCCCCCAGCAACTACCTACCTGTCACGTAACCCCCCCACAACTACCTACTTGACACCGACCCTCCCCCCCCCCCCCCCACACACACACACACACACTCACACACACACACAAGCCACCTACCTGACACCTAGCTATAATTTCTTCCCCACACAAACTACCTACCTGATGCCAAACCTTACCCCTTACCCCCAGCAACTAACTACCTGACGCCTAACCCTAAGCCCCCTGCTCCAGCATCTGATAACTATCGGGTGCCTGAATTGCCGATATTTCTATCAGCACCTATGGCGGTGCCCAAACTTCCGGTGCTAACGGGCGCTGAATTTGCGTGCTTCGCAATAAGTGTGTATTAGAATTCCATAATGCACATTATTCTGCTAAGAATAGCTCCTAGATGCCACCTGAAGAAGCTGTCACTCCAGGCCTCTGCCTGGCTTGCCTGTGTCTTAAAACAGCCCTGTTTGCTGGTCACTGGTGGTTTTATACGCTGTACAGCAGTGTCGCTCAACATTATCATAGCATATTGTGTCAGCTGAGTACCCCCTGTTGAGGGTAACATCATCCCAAGGACCCCTTCACATGTATACAGTATTTGTTAGGAGTACGGCATATTTGGGTATAAATGCCTAACATAGTTTAGACATCAAAAATCACATCCGAATGGTAATCTTCCAAAATCACGATCCCTGCACATGTAGGGCTCGATTCACTAAAGCGTGCTAACACTTAGCACGACAGTGATAAGCCGCTTTGCATGTGATATCATGTAATAAGTATCATCATCAGGTGCTGAGTATCATTATCACGTGCTAAGTATCATGATCACGTGCTGAGTATCATTATTACATGTTGAGTATCATTATCACGTGCTAAGTATCATTATTACGTGCTAAGTATCATTATCACGTGCTGAGTATCATTATTAAGTGCTAAGTATCATTATCACGTGCTAAGTATCATTATCACATGCTAAGTATCATTATCACGTGCTGAGTATCATTATCATGTGCTAAGTATCATTATCACGTGCTGAGAATCATTATCACATGCTGAGTATCATTATCACGTGCTGAGTATCATTATCACGTGCTTAGTATCATGATCACGTGCTGAGTATTATTATCACATGCTGAGTATCATTATCACATGCTGAGTATCATTATCACATGCTGAGTATCATTATCACATGCTAAGTATCATGATCACGTGCTAAGTATCATTATCACGTGCTGAGTATCATTATCACATGCTGAGTATCATGATCACGTGCTGAGTATCATTATCACGTGCTGAGTATCATTATCACTTGCTGAGTATCATTATCACGTGCTTAGTATCATGATCACGTGCTGAGTATCATGATCACGTGCTGAGTATCATTATCACGTGCTGAGTATCATTATCACGTGCTAAGTATCATTATTACGTGCTGAGTATCATTATCACGTGCTGAGTATTATTATCACGTGCTAAGTATCATTATCTTGTGCTAAGTATCATTATCACGTGCTGAGTATTATTATCACATGCTGAGTATCATTATCGCATGCTGAGTATTATTATCACGTGCTAAGTATCATTATCGCTTGCTGAGTATCATTATCACGTGCTAAGTATCATTATCACGTGCTGAGTATCATTATCATGTGCTAAGTATCATTATCATGTGCTGAGTATCATTATCACGTGCTGAGAATCATTATCACATGCTGAGTATCATTATCACGTGCTGAGTATCATTATCACGTGCTTAGTATCATGATCACGTGCTGAGTATTATTATCACATGCTGAGTATCATTATCACATGCTGAGTATCATTATCACATGCTGAGTATCATGATCACGTGCTAAGTATCATGATTACGTGCTGAGTATCATTATCACGTGCTGAGTATCATTATCACGTGCTGAGTATTATTATCACGTGCTAAGTATCATTATCACATGCTGAGTATCATTATCACATGCTGAGTATCATGATCACGTGCTGAGTATCATTATCACGTGCTGAGTATCATTATCACGTGCTGAGTATCATTATCACTTGATGAGTATCATGATCATGTGCTGAGTATCATGATCATGTGCTGAGTATCATTATCACGTGCTGAGTATCATTATCACATGCTAAGTATCATTATTACGTGCTGAGTATCATTATCACGTGCTGAGTATCATTATCACGTGCTAAGTATCATTATCACATGCTGAGTATCATTATTACGTGCTGAGTATCATTATCACTTGCTAAGTATTATTATCACGTGCTGAGTATCATGATCACGTGCTGAGTATCATGATCATGTGCTGAGTATCATTATCACGTGCTGAGTATCATTATCACATGCTAAGTATCATTATTACGTGCTGAGTATCATTATTACGTGCTGAGTATCATTATCACGTGCTGCGTATCATTATCACATGCTGAGTATCATTATCACGTGCTGAGTATCATTATCACTTGCTAAGTATTATTATCACGTGCTGAGTATCATTATCACGTGCTAAGTATCATTATCTCTTGCTGAGTATCATTATCTCTTGCTGAGTATCATTATCACGTGCTAAGTATCATTATCACGTGCTAAGTATCATTATCGCTTGCTAAGTATCATTATCATGTGCTAAGTATCATTATTACGTGCTAAGTATCATTATCACGTACTGAGTATCATTATCACATGAAGTCACTGCAGATCACGCGAACGGAATGTAGATCATGAATTATTACTGTATACATGTTCTTACATTAGCATGTGAGTTAATGTAATACGGCGCGTGCAAAGTTTAACGCGCGTCACTTTATGTACTGTATACAGTAATAATTCATCATCTACATTCAGTTCGCGTGATCTGCAGTGACGTCACATGATAATGATACTGAGCACGTGATAATGATACGTTGCATGTGCAAAGCCTTTACATGTGATAACTTATCACGTTTTAGTGAATCAAGCCCGTAATGTATTTCAATGGCATCACATTCCATTTGTGATAGTTTCTGGACCTGTATTTGAGATTTTCAATGGGCATGAACACGGCGGCAGCCCTAGGACCGCCTAATGCCAATTGGCGTCAAGTCCTGGGGCTGCTGTTTCCCAGGGAATGGCCGTGCGCATGCGCGATCGTTCCCTGCCTGTTCACAGAGCTCCGTGATTAGCCTGCTAGACGTCGATTGCGGCTTGCAGACTATTTGTAAACAAAAGGGGAAAGAAATCCCCTTTGTTTACATCCGTACAGCGCTGCGGTCCGCAGCAGCGCTGTACGAGATCGGCGATCCCCGGCCTCTGATTGGCCGGGGATCGCCGTCCTCTCATAGGCTGAAGCCTTTGAGAGGCGAAACAGGACGGATTGCCATCCTGTTCAAACCTTGAGGTGAAGGGGGAGGGAGGAAAGAGAGGGAGGGGGGAGGGCGGCAATGAGAGCCTCTATGAGGCCAAAACAAAACATAACAAGTGGAGCAGCGATTGGACACCTCCGGCAGCATGTCCCCTTAGGGACAAAAAAGGAGGCGAGTCCGATCACTGGTCTCCATAGCTGAGCTGTGCAGGAGGCTGAAAAGCCTGCACAGCCCAGTGAACCAATAAAAGGGCTGGTTGTTAGGGGGGTTTAGCACTGTGGTCCTCAAGTGGTTAAGTTCGAACGGCAGCTCAGCTTTGTTCGTGTGCAATTCGTGTTTCTATGCAAGTCAATGGGAACACAGAAAAATAGGGTTTTGCATGGAAAAAAAAAGTGAATCAAATGTATTTTATGTAAATTAGCTTCATTAGTAGACAAGCAGAATGCACATTGTGATTTTTGGTATGCATACACATTTTAAAATCGCACACAAGGTTCTTTCATTAAAGTATAGAAAAATTGCAAAACTCAGGAACCTGAATGTGAAAAATCACCTGATTCCTCCACAATGACAAGTGTGAACACTTCCCAATTTTGTATTTATTTATTTTTTTAATATGTTACATCTCTTTTAGGACCAGTGCACACCAAAAAGTGCTAACGTAATCGCAAACACTGAGCGCTTTTTGAAGTGATTTTCCTAGGCGATTCTAGGCATGTGCCTAGCAATTTTCTAATCATGCCTAGCGATTTTTGGAGCGTTTTGGTGTAGCGTTTGTTATTTTTTGTTACAGTAGAGCTGGAACTGAACAGCTTCTGTAATAAAAACGCTTGGAAAATCGCTCTAAACTAGCGTTTTTCAGAACGATTTTCCACTTTCCTATACTTTAACATTGAGGCAGAAACGCCTCAGAAATCAGCAGAAATGCTGCAGGACCCGCGTTTGCATTTGGGGAAAAAATCACATTGCTCTGGTGTGATCTATCCCACTGAAATACACTATCCAAGCACTTTTCGAAGGGATGGCATTTTTAAAAGCGCTTAGAAGCGCTCTTGGTGTGCACCAGCCCTGTGTCTCAAAGCTTACAATGGATTGGCTGTGACAAATTCAAGTAACCTTTGGGGTAGGCGTACCATGTGTAGAATACAGACAGTTATTCACAACAGTGTCAGACACAGGGAACATATGCACATCCAATTTTGATTGTCCAATTTTATCACCTCCATGTAATAGGAGGGCCATTAGATTTTGAAAACTATGAACAGATTGTATAGGTGAGCTCTTGCACTACATGGAATTGGTCAATCAAAATTGGATGTATGTGCTAGGCTTTAAGTGCACACATTAGACAAAAGTCATTGCTAATGAACGAATAACAAAATCGATATATGTAAATGATGTGATGCAAGACGATTTTAAACATACTGGGCTTGCTTGATTCACAAAAGGGTGCTAAGTGTTAGCATGCCAGTGAAAAGCCACTTTGCATGTGCTAACATGCTTTGCACGTGCTAACTAGGGTGCTAAGTATTTAGCACATGCAAACTACTTAGCACCCTAGTTAGCACATGCAAACTACTTAGCACTAGGGATGCTCATTCGGATTCCCCGGAAATGCAATTTCCGAAATTCCGATCGGAAATTGCATTTCCGCATCGGAATGCGGAAATCGGTAATGCAAGTGCCGTAGGCGGATTTCTGTCGGAAATCATGGAAATTCCACCCGACTTTAACATCGATTTTCTCAAAAACTATAAGGTCTTTTTGAAAACTTTTTTTTGCATCTTATTCACAAGATTCAGTTTAATAAACCCTGAAAATGTAGTGTTTATAGGACTTAAGGGGGCTTTGATATTACCCGCTAAAGTCGGTGGATTTTTACTGTAATGTAAAATGCAGAAAACTGGCAGATGCAGGTTTTCTGCATTTTACATTACAGTAAAAATCCGCCGACTTTAGCGGTTAATAGCAAAGCCCCCTTAAGCGATTTCCGGCGGAAATTCCGCATTGGAATGCGGAAATTGGTAGCGGAAAGCGGAATTGGTAATTGGTACATGACGGAATGCGGATTTACCGGGGAATCGGAAATTGGCATTCCGACCATCCCTACTTAGCACCGTAGTTAGCACATGCAAACTGCTTAGCACCGTAGTTAGCACATGCAAACTACTTAGCACCCTAGTTAGCACGGTGCTAAGTAGTAGTTTGCATGCGCTAACTACGGTGCTAAGTTTGCATGTGCTAACTACGGTGCTAAGTTTGCATGTGCTAACTAATTAGCACCCTAGTTAGCACGTGCAAAGCTTTTAGGCATGCTAACTATGTTAGCACTTAGCACCCTTTTGTGAATCAAGCCCACTGCAATGACAGCATAGTTTGCTACATTGTACAGACTGCAGAGAATCAGACTGGAGTCCTTCGTTTAGGGGCCGTTCTCACTTATCTATGGTAATTCTGCATGTGATTTCCACATTCACAAATCTGTGTTTGCGTTTTTCTAAATAAACATTTGTCTGGATTTGTGCATCTTCTGTGAGCTTTTGCATGAAAATGTTTGCATTGTGATTTTTTCTTGCATACCGGTGACGTTAAATTGTACCTGAGATGAATGATTTGGTCAAATTTATACAGTACTTACCTGGGGCTTCCTCCAGCCCCATGAGGATCCTGGACTCCCTCGCCGCCCTCCCCGGCTGCTCCGTTCTCCCAGGATCGCTTTGAGTATCTGCCAAAATCGTGGCCAGTCGTGGTGTTCTGCGCCTGCATGACCGGCCAGTCACGTGCCCCGTTGCTCTCTCCTGTGGCTGGGATCGTTGTGCATATGTGCAGTAGTACTAGTACTAAAAGTAGTATGCAGAACACCATGTCTGGCCATGACTTTGGCCGATGCCAGAGGAGATCCTGGGAGAACGGAGAGGCCGTGGGTGGACTGTGAAGGAGCCCAGGATCCTCATGGGGCTGGAGGAAGCTCCAGGTAAGTACTGTATAAATTGACCCTGGTACAGGCGCTGGCGCTGGTACAGGGGAAGCCTCTTAAAGGATACCAGAGGTGACATGTGACATGAGATAGACATGTGTATGTACAGTGCCTAGCACACACATAACTATGCTGTGTTCCTTTTTTTCTTTCTCTGCCTGAAGGGGTTAAACATCAGGTATCAGTGGCAGTTCCTGTCTAGGTCAGGACTGAGTCAGACTACCTCACTGATAAGAAATTACAACTATAAAACACTTCCCTAGCAGAAAATGGCTTGAGCCTGAGAGCAGGAAAGAGATAAAAAGGGTCAATAGTTCATAGATTTTAGCTCTGGCATACTTCAGTGAATGTGTCATTGAGCAAAAACAATAAAACAGTAAAAACTTTCAAAGTAGATTTAAATATAAAATAACACTGTGGAATATCTTAAAAAGGCATTTTTAGGAGAAGGAGGATAGATACCATTGTTTATTTCATTAGTTTATTTTCACCTCTGGTGTCCTTTAAGAGTGCTGAGGCTTCCCCTTCCTGAGGTAAGTACCCCCTAGGGGCAATTTTGTCCCCTTCAGGTACACTTTAATAGTTGTCTCATATGGACAAAAAGTGCCCGTCCCTTTTCGTTATATTTTTGTGTTGTCATTGCTGTTCTTCTATCAATAACTGTCTGATGGCCGTCTGTGGATTGTTTGTTTCCAACAACGTTTATCTTGCATGTGTGTGAGAATTTACCTGCTACTGCAGGAATGGAAATTGATGGCCTACGATGATAATCCAGAGTCTTCTCAGATCGTCCTCCACCCCATTGTTCCCACATAGTGTCCCTCCCTCTGAATCTATCTCTATCCTAACTGATGGGCGATAATTTGAATTGATTGGCCAATGTCATTGGTATGCAGGAAAAAATTTGCATTCCAAAAACTCACATAGAAAACGTGCACAAACCAAAGAAGATCCTGAAACACAAAAGAAAAAGACACAGATGACTTTTACTAACCTGTTTTTGTATTTTTTTTTAATTATAGTATTCCTACATGGCAAATGTGACTTGCAAGTGTTTGCCCCATCGCCGCAGAACTTCCCCCTTGGATCTGACATTGTGCTGCCTTGCTCCTTTACGGTGGACGATCCTTCCATAAACCCTCAGCTCCTCGCCGTCCTATGGCTCTCCCAAGAAAGAGAGCTTGGAAGGATTGACAACAAGGGGGCGCAGTTTCAACCAAGGATGTTTGTGAATCAACAGAACGTTGTAAAAGGGATCGCCTCCTTAGAAGTCAGAAATGTAACCATCTCCGACATTGGAAGATATACATGTGTGGTCATCTACACTCCCAACAGGAAGACCACGGATGTGGACCTCACAGTTTATGGTAAGTGCTATGTGGGTAATAAGGTGCCTGGAGCAGGGGCGTAACTAGAGGGGAGCAGTACCTGCAATTGCAGGGGGGCCAGAGGTGTGGGGGGCTTCCAACTACTACTAACCTTCCCTTCCTCCGATACAGGGGACTATACTTCAGATCAGGTGTTTGTGGCTACACTTGTTATGGGTGAGAAGATCATGATGGCCACACTTGTTTTATGACCCTTGTGAGATGGGCCCCCAGGCCGTGAAGGGCACCAAGGGGAGGCAAGGGAAAGGGTGTAAACATTGGGGGGGGGGGCATCAAAATTTCGCTTAAGGGACCGATGAACTGTAGTTATGCTACTGGCCCGGAGAAAGACTTTTAAGGTGCCCATACATTAGGCGACTTGGCGGCTGGTTGACCATCCGATTCAATAATAATCATCAAATGAAAATTGTTGCCGCCAAATGCATGTCTAATTGACAATGCGACCAATTTCAGGTGGAACAGTCAATCAGACATGCTGATATGATGTCGGACTGTTGTAGGCAACTAGAGGTTCACGGCGGTAATGGCGAGCGATATCAGGACGAGCAATGAACATGTCAAAACCCTATATAAGAAGGGAGAACCGAGAGCCCAATATGGTGTAGTAGGTCAAGGAAAATGATATATTAAGGAGTAAAAATTATACTCACAAACCAGGGTTACCTCTAGGCAACCACTGTATAAACAGGTGAGGAGATTAGCCTGTCCCCACTCAGGATTAAGAAGTCGCTCTCTGTAGACGTGAAGAAAGAAAGGGGTATCCCCCTCCACCAGGGGTGGATATATGGTATAGTATTAGACTGAACAGAGGCGCCAAACTGGTTAAAAGCAGTGATTAAAATGTTTAAAAATGCTTAGGAGGCAGTGGTGGACTTACTTCCTTCAAGCAGACACAAGTAACTATGTGTTTCAACAAAAATTTAATTTATTGGTACACTCCAGGGTATTGTTTACAACGCGTTTCGCAGGTCTATAACCACTTCATCAGGCAGTGGAAGTAGGAGCACACTATTAGGGATAAAAGGCACGTATTTGGCATGTGATCTGACAAACATGATAAATGTACAGACAATTTTTAATATTGATATATGTAATTATAGGGGGAAAGAAGAGGTAGGGGTTATTAATTGTGGGAAAAAGGAACAGCTGGGCGACGTTTTGATCCATTTAGCATAAATATGTGGAATAATATAATTAAAGCTATGTGGTGTACTGTTGGTATATGGGCAAGGTATGGTATGGGTCTGTGCAGGGGGAGAGGAGGAGCATCAGGGAGGGGGTGGAGTGGAGGTGGGTATGGGTTAAAATAGTAGTATGTAGTAGAACTATTTTTAAACATTTTAATCACTGCTTTTAACCTGTTTGGCGCCTCTGTTCAGTCTAATACTATGTCAAAATCCTGGCGCTGTCCTCCATAATGCCCAGTGTCGTCCGTCCCCGTCCCCCCCCCCCCCGTCCCCGGCACCCAGTACACTATACAGTACTTGTCCGAGGCCACTGCTGGCTCTGGGCTCCATGTTTCATCCATACAGGCCACAAACATGCCCATGTGCATGGCGGCAACCACGTTGGGGCACGGAAAGGTAATGTATAGTGCAGTGGGTACCGGGGGGGGGGGCACATTGCACATTAGGGGGGGCAGCGGATGTGGCGTCACAAGGCCAATTCTGGATCAATTTCAGCATGAAATTGATTGGGAATTTGCCAATGGTGTATGAGCAGATAACAGATCTCTTTCTGATCAGATTTGATAAGACAGAGATCTGTCTCTTGGTTGATCTACCCATACATCGTTTGATGTATGGGCACCTTAATTGTGTGTTATGCTGGACTGTAATCTCGCTTCTGTAGGACGGCAGCTACTTATTTATGAAGGGTGGAAGATGGATAGGTGACTTTCCAGATTTGGGTTTTGAAGACCTGCATTACCTGTAAACTTTATATCAGGGATGCTCAACTCCGGATTCGGATGAAATCCAAATAGTTTTTATTTGGATTTCATCAGGTTAAATCAAACCACCTGTGCGGGGTGGGGGGTTAATCTTACCCATCAGACATCTTCTTAGGTCCGTCCCTCAGTGCCTCCCACTATGAGGTCCACACGCGTCACGTGACTACAAACACTTCCTCCTTCAACCCGGAAGGAGGAAGTGTTTGTAATCACGTTACCGCCGCTTGGACCGCATCTAAATAACAACTATTCGGATTTCATCCAAATCCAGAGTTGAGCATCCCTGCTTTATATAGAGATGACATCAGTGTGGTGGCCACACTCGTACACAGACACTATAGGTTCAGCAAAAAGATCTCCTTTACACAAGTGGTGACTTGCATCCTGCTGTATTATTAATGGTCCAGGGATGGAATGGAATCCATCAGTGATCTTACCCCGTAATAATTCCAGTTCATATTTTCCTTTCAGCAACTCCATCAGTTACGTTTGAGAAGTTTGAGAAGAATGACCAAAGCTTTGTAGTGTGCTCCATGAGGGATGTCTACCCCAAAGACGTCAAAGCCGATATTCTAAAGGATGCCGTAATCGTGGAGGACTCTGTGGTATCTGAATATCTGAATCCTGATGGAACTTACACTATCAACAGCACATGGAATATACCAACTGACATAAAAAGAAAAATAACATCCTTGTCTTGCTTAGCTAAACATGCAACTTTTCCGCTTCCCATACAGAAAGACCTCCGACTGGTTTACGAAGGTATGACCCACAACCTGTCTTAGGGCTAGTACACAGCAAGAGCGCTTCTTCTGAGCACTTTTAAAAACGCTAGCGCTTTGAAAAGGGCTTGACTAATGTATTTGAATGGGATGGATCAAACCAGAGTGATGGGATTTTCTCCCAAACACAAACGTAGGTCCTGCAGCATTTCTGCTGATTTCTGAGGCAATTCAGCCTCAATGTTAAGTATAGGAAAGTGGAAAATCGCTCTGAAAAGCTCTAGATCAGAGTGATTTTTCAAGTGTTTTTGTTACAGAAGCTGTTCAGTTCCAGTAACAAAATATAAAAACGTTACACCAAAACTAGGCATGATTAGAAAATCGCTATGCACATGCCTAGAATTGCTCTGAAAAACCACTTTAAAAAGCGCTGAGTGTCTGTGAATGATTACACTAGCGCTTTTGGTGTGCACTGCCTGGCCCTTACACCAAGTCTAAAATGTTTATTAGCATTTAATAATGTTCCATGATGATGTACAGTATTTGGCATGATTATGTCCAGTTACCTCCTAGTTTCGTTTAAAATAATTGAAAAACAAATGATGAACGATCGACAAATGATTTGTAGACAAATGAAAAATATAGTGTGTTAAGTCGTAATACCAAGATAAGAGTAATATCAATAAATATACTCACAAACCAGGGTTACCACAGAGGTAACCGGGGCTGCTCAAATCCGGAACCGGGAGACATCCTGATAGTTACTAACTGAATATCTCCCAGTTACCTGTGCGGGGGCGTCAATCTTACCTGTCTGACGTCTTCTTCGGTCTGTCCCTCGGCGCCTCCCACGATGCGCTCCACGCGTGTCATGTGACTCCAAACACTTCCTCCTTCAACCCGGAAGGAGGAAGTGTTTCTAGTCACGTGACCGCATTGTGGACCGCATCGTGGGAGGCGCCGAGGGACAGACCGAAGAAGACGTCAGACATGTAAGATTGACGCCCCCCCCCGCACAGGTAACTGGGAGATATCCGTATAGAACTATCCGGATGTCTCCCGGTTCCGGATTTGAGCAGCATTGGAGGTAACCACTGTAATGGCAGGTGGAGAGATTAGCTCTGACCCCACTCAGGTTAACCTACCCAGCGTTCAATTTCCCCAGGATTTCTGTGCAAACAGTGATAAAATGTATTTTTAAAACTTTTTTTCCCTGTAACTTGCCAAAATGTGTCAAGCAAGGGTCTAGTATACAGTGCAGGAGAGTATTGATGTGTATGCATGTTTATACTGTTCACAGCATGTTTTTTTGAACGGACATTTCTGTCCATACTGCTAGGGAGGTTAAGAAGTTGTTCTCTGTAAATCGAAAAGATGGGGTATGTCACCCCTCCACCAGGGGTGGAATAGACTATAATCTGAAAGGTTTAACAGAGGCGCCACAGCAGTATAAAAACAATTAAAATCTGTTTAAAAAGAGGAGGCAGTGGTAGACTAACCTACTCCAAGCAGATATCAAAAATTGTTGGTTTTAAACAAGCAATAATTTATTCATAATACTCCAAGTATGCAATGCGTTTCGCAGGTGTGATCTGCTTCATCGTGCAATATAATGGAGCAGTAACAATAGGTTTAGTATGAGAGCCGAGCCCCTCTGTTAATGATAATCGTTCAAATGTGGTTGCAAAATTAGCGCTGGACGACCTCTAAAGACTCTGACAGACCACGGTTATCGTCCATGGAGTCCTATCCACCCCGATGGGTGGATTGGTCTCTAATGAAAACAGTGTGCAGGAGGTGAAAACGAGATCTACAGGGGCTAACTCACCTGGCCCCGCCTGCATTCCGATGTGCACTATGGTGCGTTCCATTGGATTACACTTCCGCATTTAGAGACAGGACTTCCATGCCGCTGCAGGTATGTTCCACAGCAATAGGGGGGGCCAGGAGGATGTTGGGAAGTTTCTGCAGGTGTCACGGACGATTGCGGGGACGCAGGCGCGTCCTGGAACCGCCCGTGAAGAAAAGAACGATCGCACTCGATTCCTGCATCGATTGCGCCTCAGATCAATAAAACCAAGATCTGATGTGCAGTATCCCTCTGCTTAGGAACAGCTGGGAAATCTGTCTTAGCTGAAATGACAGGCTGGGGGGAAGGTGTTAATTAGCTTGGACATATTCCCTGTGGAAGGCACAATTTCCCTTTTGGCTCTGGGAACCAGGTGACACTTAGCTGATCTCATGGAGATGTTAATTAACCAAAGGATGCCTAGGTGCAGCCAAGCAGGCTACGAATCCACGGGAGGTCTGGACACTCTGTTCTCTGCTAAAGATCAAAGGAAAGTCAGCTGTTAGCAGCTAGAACACAACCTCAGTCTCATGGCATAATCCATAACTTCCCAGATCTGTCATATTTCTGGGGTTCCTGAGATGGCAGCTTCACCGAACATGGGGGAAGTGTAGCATGAGCCCCGGTGCTGGTTCTGAGGAAGTTTCAGAACCTTCGGAGGTAAGGACTGCCAGCTAGGCAGTTTCAAAGTGCCCTGATGATACCACAGGGGTCCCACCCCTCATGTCTGGTATCAGGGCGCTGGGTAAATCGAGACAGACCTGAAAATGTTAATAAATCTGCCCTGACCTGTACGGTTCTGTGAGTTAGAGCCCATATATGGGTAGATATGATTTCTAGCCCCAGGATAAGGGGAGGGCTCATCTCATCTTTGAAGGGGGTGTATGGCTCCCCGCCCTCACTCCCTCCTACTGAAGCAGGGGCATAAGAATGGCTGAGGACCCAAACTCAGTGTCCTCCACACTGAACCATCTTGCACTCATCAGATGCCAGCTTGAGGATATGCTGGCATCCACCTGGTCTGAACTCTGGACTTTGAAACCAAGAACTTTATGATTCTTCCCACAATAAGGACATCTTTCCAGGAACTAAGTATTTTTCTCCCTTTTTTTATTTTTCATACTGGCTATTACGGTTTTAATAGTTGTTGATTTTCATAATTGTCTGTATATATTAATTATTTATATTGCGTGAATAAACGACTTTTTCCAAGTCATTCACTGTTTCGCTACCCTGCTTATCAGCACACACAGAAATGATCCCGGGTCTCTGAAGTTACGCTACTGTTTGTTTGTTGTTGGCTAGACAGAATATCGTGTGTTTAACCGTTTTATTCGCAGGATTAGTCAGTCAGTTAGTGGGCCCCACGGTCCCATAGTAACCGCGGTGGTGGCAGTTTACTCTGAACCAGTAGGTGACGTTGTAATTACCCGTGTCTCACAGGCTCCCTTCTGAGTTGTCTGCGGCTAATTCTTAACGGTTCCTGCGCATTGACTGCGACCAGAGTTCGCACGATCTGTGCGCTGGCACCGTTTAGAAGGCTAAGTGCGGTCAGCCACTGAGGGCTCCTGTGACAGTGTTAGGCAGCGGTTGGGACCTGTGTTGTGCTGAAAGTATCTACGATAGCGCTAGCGCTATCGAGAAACGAACTAATTCGTTGGTGTAGCTGGAAGGCAATATATTTTTTATATATACAGAGAGACTGTGTAGCCAGTACCCCTCCCCAAAAGTTTTATTTTATTTGGCATGGAAATGTCCGGGAACTACAAGAAAATGGGCCTGGCGGACCTGCAAAATCTTTGCCAAGAGAGAGGCATTGAGGTCGGCCGCAAGAAACAACAGGACCTGGTAACGGAATTGTTTCAATGGGATACCCAGCAACTGCGGGAGCCGGGAGTGTCCGCTGAAGTGGATACCAGCCCATCTGACAATCGAGGGGAACCAGAGACTGAGACTCCTGACCGTACAGAGGTTGTGCATCCTGAGGGCCCTGCATCAACAGTTACGCCGGAGAATGTCAGTGTGGACCCCAATCCCAGAGTTTCTGAAAGTACTCGCCTGGAACCGGCCAGTACTGGACTGTCCGTTTGTACTGATCTGCTAATGCAGCAGGCGTTACAAAAGCTGATGGACACTGACCTGGACAAGTACCTGCAGTACATGCGTGAAGAGCGCCAAATGCGGGAGGAACGGGAGCGGCAAGCTGCTGCTGCTGCTGCTGCTGCTGCTGAACGCCACGCGGAGAGGGATGCCGCTGAGCGGGAACGCCAACGACAGCATGAGCTAAACATGGCAAAAGTGCAACAGGCCAGCCGGAGTTCACCGCCCAGCCTCCCTGCTGAAGGAGCTGCACCACCCGTAAGTGCAAAATTTAAATTTGCTAATATTGAAAAAGACACAGACATTGACTTGTTTTTGCGGTCTTTTGAAAAAGCATGCCGTCAGTATCGTCTGTCCCAAGACCAGTGGGCCAGACATCTGACACCTTTGCTGCGCTACAAAGCGCTTGATGCCTTCGCAGAATTGCCTGCGGAGAAGGATAATGATTATGCTGCTATAAAAGACGCTATCATTACTAAGTACCAGCTGACGCCAGAAGCCTATCGGAAAAAGTTTAGGGCCTGGCAGAAAAAGTCTTCTGATTCGTACCGAGATGTGGCCAGCAGCTTGCTCACCACACTCCGCCAGTGGACGCTAGGCCTCACCAAAGGGTCTTATGGCGTCCTGGAGGACTTGATAGTCCTCGAACAATTTCTGAACATTTGCCCTGCTGATGTACGACAGTTTGTGTTAGAACGCAGGCCGGCTTCAGCCACTGTCGCTGCAGACCTTGCTGAGACTTTTGCAACTACCCGGGTGGCTGATACCCGCAGAACTGTCCCATCCAGCTGGAGAGGAGGTCAGCCCAATACCTCGGCAGACCCTCCTGCCCCTGTGAGCCGTCCGCCACAGAGGCCACCCAGCGCAGCTGCTGCACCCAGGCCTGCAGCGGCTGGAGAGGTCACCTGTCACTACTGCCGCCAGCCCGGACACATGAAGTTCGACTGCCCGGAGCGGAGACAGACATCACCTGCACCTCACCCACAGCAGAGGCAACCCGCCAGCGAACCACAGCCTGGATCATCAGATTTTGTCCTGTTTGCACGCGGACAGGAAATCCGCGACCGAACCGACCAGCAGCAACTTGTTAGAGTGAACGGCAAAGTTGTCACCGGATTTCGAGACACCGGAGCTGACATCACGTTAGTTCACTCACATCTTGTGCCAAAGGAGAGCATCAGCTCCAGCCGATCCCTTGCCCTTACTGGAGTAGAGGGCACCCTTTTCCACATAGCCCACGCAAAAGTGAAGCTGGATTGGGGAGTGGGAGGAGTCCAAGAACGGGTTGTTGGGGTTATGAAGGATCTCCCAGTCCCTGTGTTGCTAGGGACTGATTTGGGCAAGCTTGTGTCCTACTATGAACCTGCCACGACCGCCTTGTCGCTCACGGAAGGAGACGGACTCTCCACCCACCACCAGGTACTTTATACACTTGGGGGAGCACCAGGGGGAGGTGGGTTGAATGTGCCCAGTTCAAGGGTACCAGGTTCAATAGTGCCTGCTTCAAAGGCACCTGAGTTTGATGTACAGACTGTCTGTTGTGATGATGCTGTAACTGTACCTGAGTTTACTGTACAACCTGTCTGTAATGAAAAAATGTCTATACCTGTCAATGTCATTACTGCATGCAATGATGATTTGAGTAATGTCCGTCTGTGCCATTCTGACAGTGTACCGGTGCTAGCAGTACCGCGCAGCTGCACTGCTCAGAACCCGAGCTCAGGACAGGTGGAGGGGGTTCCGGCCTCCTCCCCCTCCTCTGACCACAGGGATGAGACCTTTCAGCCGCTGGCCTCGTGTGACATGAGCCAGTTGGCTGAAACTGACAGCGCCATATTCTCAGCCGCACTACAAAGTGACCCAAGCCTGGAGGTGCTCAGGCAGCAAGCCGCTGAGCCCCTCGCAGACGGGGCCGCTTTCAAGGTGTACTGGGAAGGTGGGAGACTGTACAGTGAGTCTGTACAGCCCCCTACAGGTAGATCCCACGCGGATACCAAGTGGCTTGTGGTCCCGAGTGCGTTCAGGGGACATGTGCTGAAATCCGCACATGGTAATCCTCTGACAGGGCACTCGGGTGTCCGCAAGACACTCGCCGGTATTCGGAACCAGTTTTATTGGCCCCGGATGAACAGGGATGTAGCAAACTACTGCAGGGCATGTAGGGCCGTCTGTCAGGAGCTGGGAAGGTCCAGGGATTCCCGCTGGGTTCCCTTAGGTCCACAGCCACTCAGCAGGGGAACCCTGCGTGGGCTGGCTGTTGACCTAACCAACCCACTGCCCGTTGTCAGCAGTCCCGGCAGACACCACGTCCGACTGCAGTGGCGCAAACACCCTGTCCAGAACGGTCCATGTTGGGTCAACCCTGAGGGTAGCAGACCGCGACCGGTCCAGGGGAACCGAGCCACAGGCTCCAATAGGTTTTCCCGCCGTACCGGCAACTCGAGGCCCGTCAGCCAGGTTAGCGGCGCCGCCACACATCTTGCGGATGAGTGGCTAAGCCACGGACAAGGGGGAGGGCTGTCACGGACGATTGCGGGGACGCAGGCGCGTCCTGGAACCGCCCGTGAAGAAAAGAACGATTGCACTCGATTCCTGCATCGATTGCGCCTCAAATCAATAAAACCAAGATCTGATGTGCAGTATCCCTCTGCTTAGGAACAGCTGGGAAATCTGTCTTAGCTGAAATGACAGCCTGGGGGGAAGGTGTTAATTAGCTTGGACATATTCCCTGTGGAAGGCACAATTTCCCTTTTGGCTCTGGGAACCAGGTGACACTTAGCTGATCTCATGGAGATGTTAATTAACCAAAGGATGCCTAGGTGCAGCCAAGCAGGCTACGAATCCACGGGAGGTCTGGACACTCTGTTCTCTGCTAAAGATCAAAGGAAAGTCAGCTGTTAGCAGCTAGAACACAACCTCAGTCTCATGGCATAATCCATAACTTCCCAGATCTGTCATATTTCTGGGGTTCCTGAGATGGCAGCTTCACCGCGCATGGGGGAAGTGTAGCATGAGCCCCGGTGCTGGTTCTGAGGAAGTTTCAGAACCTTCGGAGGTAAGGACTGCCAGCTAGGCAGTTTCAAAGTGCCCTGATGATACCACAAGGGTCCCACCCCTCATGTCTGGTATCAGGGCGCTGGGTAAATCGAGACAGACCTGAAAATGTTAATAAATCTGCCCTGACCTGTACGGTTCTGTGAGTTAGAGCCCATATATGGGTAGATATGATTTCTAGCCCCAGGATAAGGGGAGGGCTCATCTCATCTTTGAAGGGGGTGTATGGCTCCCCGCCCTCACTCCCTCCTACTGAAGCAGGGGCATAAGAATGGCTGAGGACCCAAACTCAATTTCCTCCACACTGAACCATCTTGCACTCATCAGATGCCAGCTTGAGGATATGCTGGCATCCACCTGGTCTGAACTCTGAACTCTGGACTTTGAAACCAAGAACTTTATGATTCTTCCCACAATAAGGACATCTTTCCAGGAACTAAGTATTTTTCTCCCTTCTTTTATTTTTCATACTGGCTATTACGGTTTTAATAGTTGTTGATTTTCATAATTGTCTGTATATATTAATTATTTATATTGCGTGAATAAACGACTTTCCCCAAGTCATTCACTGTTTCGCTACCCTGCTTATCAGCACACACAGAAATGATCCCGGGTCTCTGAAGATACGCTACTGTTTGTTTGTTGTTGGCTAGACAGAATATCGTGTGTTTAACCGTTTTATTCGCAGGATTAGTCAGTCAGTTAGTGGGCCCCACGGTCCCATAGTAACCGCGGTGGTGGCAGTTTACTCTAAACCAGTAGGTGACGTTGTAATTACCCGTGTCTCACAGGCTCCCTTCTGAGTTGTCTGCGGCTAATTCTTAACGGCTCCTGCGCATTGACTGCGACCAGAGTTCGCACGATCTGTGCGCTGGCACCGTTTAGAAGGCTAAGTGCGGTCAGCCACTGAGGGTTCCTGTGACAGCAGGTTTTCATGTTTTTTTTTAAATATATATATTACTCACACCTCAGGTACACTTAAAAGAATGGAAATTGCTGCATTGCAGACTCAAAAAAAGCATAACAAAAAGCTCCTAACAAAACACAATCTGGATCCAGCATGAACCTGTAATTAAACCTGTAAGCAATAGGGCCCCTGGGGGTACTTATATCGGGGTGGGGGAAACCTCTGGATCCTATTGAGGCTTCCTCCGCCCTCCAGACATCCGGATCCAATGCTGGCAGCTCCGTATAGTCTTGCACCATAATACTGACAGGAGCCGCTGCACACATGTGCAGTAGCGGCTCTCTGCTCGGGCACCGGCGGAAATAGACGAATCCGATCAGGTTCACACTACTGCACAGTCCTCTCTCTCGAGCCCGCACAGTAGAGCGCCCCTGAGTGATCTGGGCTATCTCTGCACATGCGCGCAAGCCAACAAGTGGGCGACAAGGAGAGCGCAGCTTTTTCCTCATTGCACAAGCGGCCTCTTGCTAATGCGCATGCGCCGCACCACAACATAACTCAAAAAATGACAAATATATGACCCTGCGGCAGAGTGCACAAACAGGGTCATATGCATAGGCCCACCCCCATTCAGTGACGCACTCCCTTCTGGGCAGGAAGTTCATCACTGGGGTTCCCGTCAGTCCGCACATGTGCACTGCGCTCTGTCATTTACACTACATGCATCACGTATAGACTTCCAATACCCCAGGCTCCGTGCGCTAAGCTCGGTGCTTTCGGTAATGCGCTGCAGGTTGCTTGCCGGAATTGCGTTAGGATGAACTCTTCCGGTGCAATGTAACACAGTAAATGTTAAAAGCTCCATTGACTTGCATTGCCGTTGTGTTACCCTGCGGTGAAACAGGGTAACACAATGCAAACTGTCAATGGAAGTGTAAAAAGGGCCTCAGGATATGCCATAGGTCAGTCAAGGTGGATGGTCTTCAGACAGAGGCGCAGCTATGGGTTGGCAAGGGGGAACACATGTCCCCGGGCGCAGCACTGTAAGGGGGCGCAGAGCATGGCCACCGCACCACCAACTGAGTGAGAGGCGGCTCGCTGGCTGCCCGAAGTGCCCCTGATTCTCTCCCTCCCTCTGCAGAGGAGTGCAGAAGCGTTAACAGCAGCAGAACTGGGGGGGGGGGGGGCACATCTGGCTAACTAAACGAGAGGAAGGGAGGCACATTGGGCTATCTAAATGGGGGGAAGGGAAACACATCTGGCTATCTAAACGGCATTTGTGCATTTGGCTCCACCCATGACCACACCCACATTCTGATGCATGGCCATACCCAATTTGTCCAGATGGGGGGCGTAAAAACTGTTTGTCCCCAAGCACTGAAGGCTGAGCTACGCCTCGGTCTTCAGAGCATACTTAGTGGCACAATAGTGTAATAACTGCATTTAATCTATCTTTCATTATCTCCAGGGGAGAGCAGTAATGCTGGACTGGTGGGAGGTCTTGTATTTCTGGCAGTCCTGATGATTATAGCAGCCATCCTTGGAGTCCACCTCTACAGAAAGAAAGCAGGTAAATGTTATTGTGATTGAATGTTAGAATGATATAGATAAGATAAAACTATGTTTTGTTTTGTTTTGTTATCAGAGAGGAGCTAATTATTAAATAGGACTTACCGTATTTTTCAGACCATAAGACGCACCTTTTCTCCCCCAAATGTGTGTGTGTGTGTGTGTGTGTGTGTATGTGCATGCATGTGTGTGTGTGTGTGTGTATGTGCATGCATGTGTGTGTGTGTGTGTGTGTGTGTGTGTGTGTGTGTGTGTGTGTGTGTGTGTGTGTGTGTGTATGTGCATGCATGCGTGTGTGTGTGTGTGTGTGTGTGTGTGTATGTATGTATGTGCATGCATGCAGGGTTGGACTGGGACACCAAGGGCCCACCAAGGAAGTTTCAGCCTGGGGCCCACCCCCCTCTCCTCCTCCTCCCTCCCCCCCCCCCCATTTTGGGCTCACATACACATGTACTCTAGAAATTTTGCATGACTTTATGGTAGGGAATAGATTGTGAGCAATTCTGAGGACAGTCTCCAATAGGGATATGTCTAAATGCGAAACTAAATGGGTGTCACCATGCACTGGAACATCGGCGTGGTCATGATGAGTCATGGGCAGACTTAAAAAAAAAAATACAAAACACAAAATAAGTAGCGGCGTTATTCACAGAGATTAGGTCCGACCAGATACATTGTAGATAAAATATTCAAGTAGTTACATGCCTCATGATAATTCATCAAGTAGTCAAATGGCAGCAGATACCCCCACAAAATGCAATCAGGTTGACGGCAGATACCCCCACACAATGCAATCAGGTTGGTGGCATATACCCCCACAAAATGCAATCAGGTTGACGGCAGATACCCCCACACAATGCAATCAGGTTGACGGCAGATACCCCCACAAAATGCAATCAGGTTGACGGCAGATACCCCCACAAAATGCAATCAGGTTGACGGCAGATACCCCCACAAAATGCAATCAGTTTGGCTGCAGATACCCCCACAAAATGCAATCAGTTTGGCTGCAGATACCCCCACACAATGCAATCAGGTTGGCTGCAGATACCCCCACACAATGCAATCAGGTTGGTGGCAGAGATACCCCCACACAATGCAATCAGGTTGGTGGCAGAGATACCCCCACACAATGCAAGTCCCCCCCAGCTTGGAAGGGGGGGCAGAGGGCACAGATCAGCGGGGAAGCCTCCCCCCCTCCCTCACCTAGGGCCCCCCCTTCCGCACACCCCCCTCCTCGAGAAGTGCAGCCAGCAGCGAGCGGAGTATAGCTTACCAGCTTCAGATGATGCTATCTCCGCTCCGCATGCCGCTGCTGCCCTGCTGGTCTCTGTCTCCTGTAGTGACGCTGTCCAATCACGCTCTAGCAGGAAGTACTACGAGAGCGTGATTGGACAGCGTCACACACTACAGTCAGAGACCAGCAGGGCAGCGGCATGCGGACTCAGAGCGGAGCGGAGATAGCATCATCTCTGTAGCTATTCTCCGCTCGCTGCTGGCTGCACTTCTGGAGGAGGGGGGTGCGCGGAAGGGGGGCCCTAGGTGAGGGAGGGGGGGACGCTTCCCCCCCTCCCCGCCGCTCTGTGCCCAATTCCCCCCCTTCCAAGCTGTGCCCCCCTCCAGTGGCGTAGCTAGGGTGTTTGACACCCGGTGCGGATAATTTACCAACACCCCCCCCCCCCCCAAAAAAAGCAAAGCGCGCAGCGACAAAAAAAATGGGCGTGGACATAACATCACATGGGTGGGGGGTAATTGTAATGTAACTGTAACAGTAAGGCAGTGGGCTAATATAGGTAGCCAGAATAGTTTCCCTCAGCATAGGTTAGATAGGTAGGTGCCCCCAGTATAGGTTAGTTAGGTAGGTGCCTCCAATATAGGTAGCCAGTATAGTTGCCACCAGTAAAGGCTAGCAAGGTAGATGCCCCCAATACAGGTTACATAGGTAGCTGCCCCCAGTATAGGTTACATTGGTAGGTGCCTCCAGTATAGGTTAGATAGGTAGCTGCCCCCAGTATAGGTTAGATAGCTAGCAGGGTGAGAGGGCGGGCAGATAGCTAGCCGGGTGGGCAGATAGAAAAAAGGGGGAGGGGGAAGAAGTGGTGCGGTCATGGAAGAATTGGGTGTGGTCATGGACCAGAATGTGGGTGGGTGTAGTCATGGGTGGAGACAAATTTGCATGAATGGTGGGACATTAGATTAGAACAGTGGTGGCGAACCTTTTGAAGGCAGAGTGCCCAAACTGCAACCCAAAAGTCACTTATCTATTGCAAAGTGGCAACAGCAATTTAAACTAAATAAAAACGTTTTAACTCATACATGAACATTATGGAAAATCCAAGTTGAAAATAAACTGTGAAGATAAACAATTTCATCCATCCAACTCCTGAAAAATGTATTTTTTTTTTTTTTTTATTTTTTTAGAACCTCCCAGTTTTATTTTCTGTTTTAAAAAGTAGCTATTGTCTCATATGATGATGATTCAGCTTTTTCCATAGTCTCGCAGTTAGCAATCATGTGACCCTCAACAAGACAAATTCAGCAATCATGAGGTCCCCCATCAAGACAAATTCAGCAATCATGAGGCCCCCAACAAGACAAATTCAGCAATCATGAGGCCCCCAACAAGACAAATTCAGCAATCATGAGGCCCCCAACAAGACATTCAGTAACCATGAGGCCCCCAACAAGACATTCAGTAACCATGAGGCCCCCAACAAGACAAATTCAGTAACCATGAGGCCCCCAACAAGACAAATTCAGTAACCATGAGGCCCCCAACAAGACAAATTCAGCAGTCATGAGGCACATAAATAAACAGCATTTCACATAAATAGGCAGAATGCCCACTTAATATGGTAGACACCTCTCACCTGGCTTCTGAATTCTCCTCTACTGGCTGCTGTGCCAGGCAATACTGTTTTTGGCTGGATTGGGGATGATGTGTGGGCTGAAAGGCCTGGCGGTGATGCTGTGGCCGGCCTGGCGGTGATGCTGGGCTGTACTTGGCTGGTTGAAGTAAATGTTGGCCTGACTGTTGGTGGTGATGCTGTGGCCTTTTTGACAGTGATTCTGGGCTGGTTGGCTGGTGGTGATGCTGGGCTGGCCTGGATAGTTTAGGTAGTGACAGGTGCACCCTAGTTTAGGTAGCACCAGGAGCCTCCCAGCTTAGGTAGTGACAGGACCCCCAAGTTTAGGTAGCGACAGGAGCCCCCCCAGTTTAGTTAGTGACAGATACCCCCCAGTTTAGGTAGTGACAGGAGCCCTTAGTGTTTGTAGTGACAGGTGCCCCCCAGTTAAGGTAGTAACAGGTGCCCCCCAGGGTATGTAGTGACAGGAGCCCCCAGTTTAGGTAGTGACAGGGCCCCCCAGTTCAGGTAGTGACAGGTGCCCCCAGTTCAGGTATTGACAGGCGCCCCCCCAGTTCAGTTAGTGACAGGTACCCCCAGTTTAGGTATGACAGGAGCCCCCCAGTGTATGCAGTGACAGGGACCCCCCCCCCAGTGTATATAGTGACAGGAGCCACTAGTTTAGGTAGTGACAGGGCCCCCCAGTATAGATAGACAGGTCTATAGGTGTCCCCAGTTTAAATAGCCAGATCTATAGGTGTCCTCAGTGGCAGCGGAGAGAGAAGAGAAGCGGTGGGGAAGGGAGGACGTTTCCCCCTCCCCCTTCCCTCATCTTGGGGCTCCCCCTCTCTCGCTCCCCCCTTTAGAATTAAGTGATGCGGCAGGCAGCGCCGCTGTGCCTGCCGCTTCTTTTCTCTCTCCGCTGCCACCCCAGGGCGGGCGGGCCAGCCACGTCCGGGTAGCTAGGGGGGGGCAGCAGCTAGCCAGGGGAGTGCGCATGCCCCATTTTGCCCTATGTAGGGACGCCCATGGCATGGTAGGCAGATAGGTAGCCGGGTAGGCAGTTATGTAGCCGGGTGGGAGGGTAGGCATATAGGTAGCTGGGTGGGCAGTTAGGTAGCCGGGTGGGAGGGTAGGCAGTTAGGTAGCCAGGTGGGCAGATAGGTAGCTGGGTGGGCAGTTAGGTAGCCGGGTGGGCAGTTAGGTAGCCAGGTGGGAGGGTAGGCAGATAGGTAGCTGGGTGGGTAGATAGGTAGCCGGGTGGGCAGATAGGTAGCCGGGTGGGAGGGTAGGCAGATAGGTAGCTGGGTGGGCAGATAGGTAGCTGGGTGGGTAGATAGGTAGCCGGGTGGGCAGATAGGTAGCCGGGTGGGCAGATAGGTAGCCGGGTGGGAGGGTGGGCAGAAAGGTAGCTGG